>NC_138772.1:146970814-147150814 GCF_965119305.1 Pelophylax lessonae | reverse complement strand
CACTGATTGGCATCCTTGGATGAATGGGTGGGCATCCCTGGTGGAATGGGTGGGCATCCCTGGTGGCCATGGGTGGGCAATCCCTGATGGCTCTAGTTGCATCCCCCAAGGGTCTGCACTGGTAATCAATGCTCTGATTACCAGCACAGACCCCCCCCTTGTCAGGAGAGCTGCCGATCGACTCTCCTCTACTCACGCCTATCAGGCTGGAGCTGAGGAAAGCCGATCAACAGCACTTTCTATTTACTATGTGACCATCTGCGATTGGACATGGCATATGATGTTGGCTCTTTACCGGGATCGGAGATGCGGTGAGTCAGAGTGACACACCGCACCACCGATCGGCGCACTGCGCCCCCCCGGGCACTCTATCCTGCTGGATATCATATGACGGCCAGTCAGGATAGTGCAACCACTTTGCCGCCATAATTTTGGTATATGGCGGGCTGCAAGTGGTTAAGCATGGGCAGTTAACAAAGGTACCATAAATAGTAAATAAAACACCAACAGGTGTAAATAATAATAAAGTATATGGTGTAAAATACACTGCTAAAAAATAAACACTTTTTAATCAGAGTATAGCATCAAGTCAATTAAACTCCTGGGATATTGATCTGGTCAGTTAAGTAGCAGAGTGGGTTGTTAATCAGTTTCTGGCTGCTTTGGTGTTAATAAAAATTAACAACTGGTGCACTAGATGAGCAACAATGAAACAACCTCCAAAATAGGAATGGTTTTACAGGTGGAGGCCACTGGCATGTTTTATCCTACTCATATTTTCTGACAGTTTTTCACTAGTTTTGCATTTGGCTAGGGTCAGTGTCACTACTGGAAGTATGAGGAGATATCTGGACCTTATAGAGGTTGCACAGGCAGTCCAACGCTTCCAGCATGGCACATCAATATGTGGCATTGCCAAAAGGTTTTCTGTGTCTCCCAGCACAATCTCAGGAGCATTGAGGAGATTCCAGGAGGCAGGCAGTTAATTTAGGAGAGCTGGACAGGGCCTTAGAAGGTCCTTACTCATCAACAGGACCAGTATCTGTTCCTTTGTGCAAGAAGGAACAGGATGAGAACTTCCAGAGCTCTACAAAATGACCTCCAGCAGGCCACTGGTGTGAATGTCTCTGACCAAACAATCAGAAACAATCTTCATGAGGGTGGCCTTAGGGCCTAACGTCCTCTAGTGGGCCCTTTGCTCACTGCCTGGCACAGTGGAGCTCAATTGGGATTTGCCATTAAACACCAGAATTGGCAGGTCCGCCCCTGGCATCCTCACAAATGAGATGGTCTGGGGAGGCATGTCGATGAAGCGACACACAGACCTCTAAAGGCTAGACAATGGCACCCTGACTGCCATTAGGTATTGGACCCATTGTCAGACCCTACACTGGTGCAGTGTGTCCTGGGTCCCCCCTGGTGCACAGGAATGCCTGGCCTCATGTGGCGAGAGTATGCAGCCAGTTCCTGGAGAATGAAGGAATTAATACCATGGAATGGCCCCCATGCTCGCCTGACCTAAATCCAATAGAACACCTCTGGGACATTATTTTTGTACATCAGACGCAACAAGGGTGCACCTAAGTCTGTTCAGGATCTCAGTGATGCCCTTGTCCATATCTGGGAGGAAATACCCCAGGACACCATCGGTCATCTCATTAGGAGCATGCCCTGATGTTGTCAGGCATGCATACAAGCACAAGGGGGCCATACAAACTACTGAGTACGATTTTGAGTCGCTGCAATGATATTTCAGCAAAATAAACTAGCCTACTGCATCATGTCTTCACTTTGATTTTCGGGGGTCTTTGAATGCAGCCCTCTGTAGGTTGATAATTACCATTTTCATCAAACGACGTGGAATCCTTTCATTCCTAAGACATTACCCAATCTATATCAGTATAGATATCCAGCATGATATTTTTCCCTATTTAGATTTGATGTGTTTTCAAAGTGTTCCTTTAATTCTTTTGAGCAGTGTATAAGCAGGGGCTCTATAAGAAACCTAACTTATTATATATTACAATAGGAATGATTGAGCCAATTATCCCATAAACTGAAATTTATGTAGGGAGTAATTTTTCATAGTAAGTATTCTTTCTTAAAACCAATACAAATTCACATTATCAATAACATCAGTAAATGATAGGATAGCATCAAATTGCCTTTGGCAGCAAGTAGGATATAGACTACAAAAAATTCTAGATGATAAGGGATTCTCATTAATAGTAAGGTGTAGCAATGCTAACTCAGCTGAAGGTTGTAAGAGTGAAGGAGTAAAATCAGAAATAGGTACAAATATGTCTCATGGGGAGTTCTTAGAAGATTTATAATGTCAAATTCATGTGAATGAATGGGTGTAGTCGATTAAATTGCAGTAAGTGTGCAACTTGTATATATGAATAAAAATACTGGTCTGGTACAGAGTAGGTGCTTTGGAGTTCAGTAAAGGGATTCAATACATGATTCAAAAATAGGTCCTGTTAGAGATGTATGCTCATCATTATTTAAAGACTTGCTGATCAGCCGTTGCAGACATAAGGCTGCAGGTCGGCAGGTTCCCGCTAAACACCATTCCCCCATTCACCAGCGGGGAAGCTGATCTGTGGGGCTGGTGGCCGCGATTGGCGCTGGGCACCCTTGATCGCTCCCTATTGAGACAGAATGGCGGTATGCTATTGTAAACACAGCAGAACCTTATTCTGTCAGCAATCAACACAGGGCTCCTGTGTTCCTCCTATTTAGTCCCTGTGTTGATTTCATAAGCCTGTCCTCCATACAGTTAGAAAACACCCTCTATGCATACATTTAACCTTTTTGATCGCCCCTGGTGTTAACCTCTTCCCTGCCAGTGTCATTAGTACAGTTTCAGTGCATATTTTTAGTACTGATTACTGTAGTAATATCACTGGTCCCCCCAAAAGTGTAAAAAATGTCAGTTAGTTCTCCAATCTGTACGCTGCAATGTTGCAGTCCCGCTCAATATCGCCGACCGCCAACATTACTAGCAAAAAAAAAATCAATAAATAAAATGACATTAATCTTTCCCCTAGTTGTAGACGCGATAGCTTTTGCGCAAACCAATCAAAATAGGCTTATTGGGATTTTTTTTACCAAAAATATGTAGCAGAAGACAAATTGGCCCAAAATGATGAAAAATTTAGATTTTTAATTTTTTCTTTGGGAATGTCATATAGCAGAAAGTGCAAAAAAAAAAAAAAAAAAAAATTGCAGAGGTGATTAAATACCACCAAAAGAAAGCTCTACTTTTTGGAAAAAAAGGACATATACGTTTATTTGGGAACAGCGTCGCATGACCGCGCAATTGTCAGTTAAAGTAACACAGTGCTGAATCGCAAAAAAATTGCCTGATCATTAAGGGTGAAAAATATTTTGGTCCAGAAGTGGTTAAAGGATGATTATGCTAAATATTTGGTTATCATTTAAGAAATTATTAAAAAAGAGCCAGTCTGTTGTTTGTCTTAATCCTGCCACTGTAGGGTTTGGCACATACGGGCCTGGTTCTCCTTGAACTAGGTATAGATCAGTGATCTTACAACTAACCCTATTGATAGGCAATAAAGCAACTTCATACTGTTAATCCATCTATCTTAACCAACTGTTATACATTACCTCCTGTAGTCTGATTTAATCGTGCTTGTTGCCTCATTTGATAAGCTTCAAAGTCAAATGCTTGACCTTCTTCATTACCATTATCATCTTCAATCCCATCAACAACTCTGTTAAATTGAAAATAAAGTCACTGTTTATTACCTTAAGTGAAATGTAAACCTGTAGAGCATAATCCAACATGACTATGATTATAATGCATATAATAGCTATGGTGATTGCAGTTGTATTGGGCTTTTACTAAATAA
This sequence comes from Pelophylax lessonae, assembly GCF_965119305.1. Classification (NCBI taxonomy): domain Eukaryota; kingdom Metazoa; phylum Chordata; class Amphibia; order Anura; family Ranidae; genus Pelophylax; species Pelophylax lessonae. Next base: position 147,146,936 of record NC_138772.1, on the reverse strand, counting down.
ATAACTCAATACTGAGTCTGATACATTTTTTTGTATACATACAATAATTTTTTTTCCACTGAAATACTATTTGAATGTTTTAATGTTTAATTCATTTTTGAATAATGATGAAGAACAATGAAACACAATATAAAATAATAAATGCATTCAGATATGTCAGATAACTTCTAAATATTCCATACATTGTATACCAAAAAATTTACATAGCATTGTTGCCACACCTGAATTAAAGTGATTCTAAACCTTCAATTTTTTTTAATCATAAACCTGTCATACTTACCTGCTCTTGCCCAATAGGAAGCCACTTCCCAAGCCAATAGACACAGACAGTTTGGCTCAATCACACCCCTGCTCCCTTATCACAGGATTTGATTGACAGCAGCAGGAGCCAATAGCTTCCACTACTACCTCTCTGTCCTATGAGGAGAGAGAAAGAGAGAACGGAGAAAGCTGCTGCTCTCAGGCACAGCACTGGATCAAGCTCGGGCTCAAAAAAAAATACATAGAGGGACTGGGGGGGGGGGGGATCCTGTTCACAGGAGGTATTTTTTACCTTAAAGCAGAAAATGCATTAGGGTAAAAAACCTTAAGCCTTCTTTAGAGTCACTTTAAGATGCAGATGCTTGATAAGGAAAGTATGGTTACAGGTATTAGGTAAAAGGAAAAGTGTCATCTTGTCTGGTAAGAATCATATCTGCAGCAGCTTTACATCGGGTTATGGACCCAGCTACTGCCCCTAAGCTTTAGATACAGCAAAGCTGTCTCTGAAAAATAAAAAAGTCAGAAAGAATATATGATGACTACTAACAGTTTTTAATCAAAACACTGTAGTCTGAGAGTATAAAATGAAGTAGTCTGAGAGTATAAAATTAAGATGCTGCTGAAAAGAGAGAGTACAATGAAGTGTATACAAGAGCCTAGACCAAAACAACCTACAGATGATTGGACAGAGAATGATGAAAAAGTACTATATCATAGAGCAAATTGTAAACATATGCCAGGGAGAAACAGCAAAATAAATGTGGGAGGGATTACAGAAAGTACACAAGAGATATTAACCCTCTTCCAAAAAAATATATATATAATATATTCCAGCTTACAAATCATTAGATGTGTTGGCTGTATTAGTTTCCATATTTTTTATTTTCCCCTCTGCTCTTACCTGATGACCTGGCCAGTAACACACCTCCTGTATTAGAGTGTCCCCACTCTAGATGAATAGGCACAGGGGGAGTCACCTTTGGACAGCAGCATTGCCAGTCTGGGGGAATGCAAGACATATTAACAGAACAGGCAGGCTTTTCTAATGCAGGAGAGACTTGTTTTGTCTCTTCTGCAATAAAGCTACTTACCAGCCTCTACATAAGCAGCTAACTGCACAAATTCAGCAATGCAGCAACTGACGGAACTCCCACACATGCACAGGAGTGATGTCATCTCAGCCTGGCCAATAATAGCAACTGGCGATCAAAACCTGCAAGCCAGCCACCTGAAGAGGTTAGCGGCTGGTTGGGATATTCTGGGACAGCACATCGCTGGATTGAAGGCGAGTATAGGTTTGCTTGAAAGCTAAACTCCAGCTCACACCACAGTTGCACAAGCCAAACAAATTGCAGCCAATTTTAAGCTTGCACTGCAGTTACACAAATAGTTTTTTTTTTTTCATTTTGGAATGAAGGATTTACATAAATAAATGCTGACCACTGAGAACACCCCTGTCAGTGGTAAATGGTTTGGCTCAACCTTCTAACTGCAGAAGAGCTTGATTTGATTTGTTGAAAAACAACATACTTTCTGGCCAGGTCACCAGATAAAAATAGAGGAAAGAAAGCCTAAAAAAAAAAAGAATGCATAGGGAGCGTAGCTACCATGTGGGTAAATGGAAGCCTGAAAGCATAGCTCCTCACCACCTCCAGAGATCCCAGCCTTACAAGGTGTCTCACCACACTGTAAACCCCTGCCTTCCCATCCACTACTTCTGCAGCAACCCCGAGGATGACCCACAGGAAGAAGGACTCTCCTAAAAAACTCTCCAACTTCTTTCTTCCTGCAGAGTGAGTGCATGTCCAAGATGGTGCCAGTGGCAACTTCCCGCCTTCTGCAGCAGCTCATCACTGGCATCCCACAGCCCTCAGATAGCAAGGAATCACCAGCAACACCAATAAAGATCCCCAGATGCCTCCACGCTGCTCTCTCAAAGCCCTGCTAAAAGCAAACCATGGCTCTCCACAGGGACACCCTCATTTGAGGTAAGCAATAGCTGTATTTCACTAAATGCTACAAGGGAATTGGCTGAAACCATTAACTCCTTTCCTACTGCAAATCAGCCTATATCCAACACAACCCTGAAGGACATGCTGATATCCTTATGGGCTTCCTTACATGCTGACATGATTGCATATATGCAAAACTTTAAAGTTGAAGTACAGGAGCTGGGAGGGAGAGTGGACCATATAGAGTAGAAGCTGGTTGAATTTGCCTCATCACACAACTCCCTCATTGATGCACACAATGATCAGGAGGATGAAACGGAGAAACTTAAGGCTAAAATAGCTGACTTAGAAGACCACTCGAGGTGGAATAATGTTAAAATTAGAGGTATCCCTTAATCTGTCTAAAACGTACAGATTAATCAATATGCATGTGACATATTGATTGGCATTTGTATTCCTCACTTGGCTGCCAGCACACACGCTTGACACCATCTGAACCAAATAAGTTCACCTTGTGCATTGTCTTTAGAAGAGGCTTCCTTCTGGAACGATAGCCATGCAGACCAATTTGATGCAATGTGCGACGTATGGTCTGAGCACTGACAGGCTGACCCCCTACCTCTTCAACCTCTGCAGCAATGCTTGCAGCACTCATACATCTATTTCCTATAGACAACCTCTCGATATGACACTTAGCACGTGCACTCAACTCCTTTGGTCAACCATGGCGAAGCCTGTTCTGATTGGAACCTGTCCTGTTATAACGCTGTATGGTCTTGGCCACCGTGCTGTAGGTCAGTTTCAGGGTCTTGGCAATCTTATTATAGCCTAGGCCATCTTTATGTGGAGCAACAATTCTTTTTTTTTCAGATTCTCAGAGAGTTCTTTGCCATGAGGGGCCATGCTGAACTTCCAGTGATCGGTATGAGAGAGTGAGAGTGATAACATCAAATTTAACACACCATTCACACCTGAGACCTTGTAACACTAACAATTCACATGACACCAGGGAGGAAAAATGGCTAATTGGGCCCAATTTTGACATGTTCACTTAGGGGTGTACTCACTTTTATTGCCAGCGGTTTAGACAATATTGGCTGTGTGTTGAGTTATTATGAGGGGACAGCAAATTTACACTGTTATGCAAGCTGTACACAAAATCACCAGGGTATGTATACTCTTGATCAGGGTCATTTGGGTAGTTTCTGTTGTCATTATTTTTTTAAAAGAGTAAACACAGTTGATGTATAATAAATGGCTTCAGCCAAACGCTAACCATGAGTAAAAGAAAAGTTTTTGTGTTATCATTCATATTCTCAGAAAAATGGCCAAGAAATCATAATTTTCTGCCAGGGTATGTAAACTTATGAGAACAACTGTATATATATATATATATATATATATATATATATATATATAGTCTTATTCCATAGGATTCAGTGTTGAGTTGGTCCACCCTTTGCGGCTATAACAGCTTCATCTCTTCTGGAGAGGCTGTCCACAAGGTTTAGGACTGTCTATGGGAATGTTTGGTCATTCATGCAGAAGGGCAATTGTGAGGTAAGGCACTAATGTTGGAGAGAAGGCATGGCTTGCAGTCGGTGCTCTAAATCATCCCAACGGTGTTCTATTGGGTTGAGGTCAGGACTCTCTGTGCAGGCCAGTCAATTTCCTCCACCCCAAACTCGTTTATCCATGTCTTTATGGACCTTGCTTTGTGCACTGGTCCAAATCATTTGGTGGAGGGGGGGGGGGGTTATGGTGTGGGGTTGTTTTTCAGGGGTTGGGCTTGACCCCTTAGTTTCAGTAAAGGGAACTCTTAAGGCGTCAGCATACCAAGACTTTTTGGACAATTTCATGCTCCCAACTTTGTAGGAACAGTTTGGGGTTGGCCCTTCTTGTTCCAACTTGACTACCCACCCGTGTGCAAAGCAAGATCCATAAAGACATGGATGAGCGAGTTTGGGGTGGAGAAACTTGACTGGCCTGCACTGTTGCCAGTGGTTTAGACATTAATGGCTGTGTGTTGAGTTATTTTGAGGGGACAGCAAATTTACACTGTTATACAAGCTGTACACTCACTACTTTACATTGTAACAAAGTGTCATTTCTTCAGTGTTGTCACATAAAAAGATATAATAAAATATTTAGAAAAACATGAGGGGTGTATTCACTTTTGTGAGATAATACTTATGCTTTGCACACTTATGCCAATATAAAGAGACAACATACAGTATACAGGTGCACAGCAGAGTTTTCAATAATAGAAGGGGAACACTCAATTTATTACAAAACTGCTAATGACATTATAAGAGTCTGCTCAAAGAATGTACAGTATACTAAGTAGTACTAATGGCACTTTTCCACTGCAAGTACCGGCGCGTACCGGCTCGGCTCTACTCGGCCCTGCTTGGCCCGGTTTGCTTTTCCACTGCTGGTACCGCATGGTATAGTGTCAGAACGGTTCGGTACGGTACGGTATAGGTTTGCTTTTTTTTAGTACTAAAGTTAAGTGGGTGGGATAACAACGGGGTGAGTGGGATTCTCTGACCAATCAGTGGCTAGTAGTGACTGCATGCAAAGGATTGTGGGATATGGTACCAGTTTGGTACCTGTTGGAACCACAATCGAGTAGGTACTGTTTTTTCAGAGCTGTACCGTACCGTTCGGTTCCATGCAGTGGAAAAGCAAACCTATACTGTACCGTACCGAACCGTTCCGACACTATACCATGCGGTACCAGCAGTGGAAAAGCACAAAAGCGTGCCGAACCGTTATGGTTCCATGCAGTGGAAAAGCGCCATTAGTGAACAGATGATTCATTTATTTCCTGCAGAGATTTTCTTAAATCTCAGTTTTAGTGTTTTATAAAGAATAACATATCCTTGTATCAGATTTCATCCTGGGGTTATGTAACTGATGGGATTGTATATTTACATGGCTAAGAAATCTACCCTTATGGTTTTTTTTACAGTCCTTAACGTTTGCAGAAAATTGTCTCATTTATACTTTTTTCCTTATTAGCATTGTTATTTTGTTATTTTCATTATTATTAGCAGTATCGTAAACAATTGATTTGCAGTATAAAATTTAAAATGATTGGTACATTAATGACTGCAGGTACTGTCATATTTCAATATACTGGGGTTTTCAAACACAGACAACTGAGCAAATTCCTTTACAAGCCTGAATGTACTCCATGATTTGCTGACAATGTAATTATTTTTGAGCCTGAGGCATATAAATAATGTACCACGGCCTGTACAATGAAATTTGCTTGTATGTCACTATAACCTTATACAAATGGGAGCGAAGGCAAGGTATGTATCGTTATACATACAGTTATATTATGTGTGCATGTTAAATATAACTAGATATTATTTAAACACACATTCATTTTTTAGTGACACTTCCATATTATTATCTGCAATACTGCATAGATGGATGAAGCTCACATAAAACATATATGTGAAATGGAGCTACACTGCTTGACTGTGATACATGTATTTTATACAGAGACAAATGAGTCCCCCTTGCTGAGTCTATTTTAGTTTAGCTGACATTCTTGCTTTGCCTTTTATTTGTGAAAGTTGTCAATCATTTCAGGCTGGTACTTGTGAGTGCCCGAGGCAGAGGATCCAGGTCAGTTTCTCTATTTCCTGTGTGTCAAGACATGAGGAATAAAAGGGCAGAATAGATAAAATGACACTATTATTAGATGCAAGAGCCTTTCATTTCCCTATTATGACTAAAAAGGCTGCATTTAATAGCAAATTAGGCTCAAAATGGTGAATGAGTTTAACTCCCTATGTTTTTTTATTAGGTTAATGAAAGTAAAATTAAAAGGAACTTTCTATATTTAAATTAAATATTTTATACAGTTTTTGATTTAAAAACAGAAGCAAAGAAATTGGAATCCAACAGATAAAAGCCTGTGTTTAATAAAAATAACCCATGATAATAGAACCCTTTCTACAACAGTCAAAAAGCTGGGATCTGATGTATGCTGTGAACATCATGCTACCCTAGGCATTCCTGAATGATTATATCTCTTTTTTATAAGCTCCGCCCATTATATCATGTGATTATTTTGCAAAGGCAATTCAGTTGTATGTTTATGCCTCATGTCTAGGAAATATATAAAAAATGAAAAAATGTATATGGAGTATACTCAATCACTTAACTTAAAGTGGTTGTAATGGCAGAAGGTTTTTTTTAATCTTATTGCATAGAATGCATTAAGATAAAAAAGCCTTCTGTGTGCAGCAGCCCCCCTCAGCCCCACTAAAACTTACCTGAGATCCATATAGATCCATTGTTGCAGGAGTGTCTAAGCTGCCCGGGACTCCCCTCCTCATTGGCAGAGACAGTAGCGTGGCACCATTGGCTCCCTCTGCTGTCAATCAAAATCAATAAGCCAATGAGGAGAGAAAGAGGGAGAGGCCAGGCCACGGCTCAGTGTCTGAATGGACACAGGGAGCGGTGGCTCAGCTCGGGAGCCCCCATAGCAAGCTGCTTGCTGTGGGGCACTTAACAAGAGGGAGGAGCCAGGAGCACCAAAGAGGGACCCTAGAAGAGGAGGATCTGGGCTGTTCTGTGCAAAACCACTACACATAGCAGGTAAGTTTTTAAATGAAAAAAAAACTAGACTTTAGTATCACTTTAACCACTTGCCGACCAGCCGCTGCCTATATACGATCGGCAGGTTCCCGTGAATCCTGTACGGTGGTTCACAGGAGCGATCCTAGGGGCACATGCGTGTGGCCGGAGGTGCGTGCCTACTCGTCAGCAGAGGAAGCCGATTCATGGGGTCGGCGGCCCGTGAAGAGAGAACGGCGGTCTGCTGTTGTAAACACAGCAGACCGTTGTTCTCTCAGCTATCAATACAGAGCTCCTGTATTCCCCCTATTTAGGAACACAGGTCTCATTGTTGATTTCACAAGCCCACCCCCTTACAATTAGAAAACACCTCTTAGGCTCACATTTAACCCTTTAATCGCCCCTGGGTTAACCCCTTTCCTGCCAGTGTCATGTCTCCAGTAACAGTGCATAATTTTAGCATTGATTACTGTAGTAATGTCACTGGTCCCCCCCAAAAAATGTATTGGTTCAATCTGTACACCGCAATGTAGTATGCCACTAAAAATCGCCGATCGCCGCCATTACTAGTAAAAAAAATAAAATTAATAAAAATAACATAAATCTTTCCTCTAGTTTGTAGACGCGATAACTTTTGTGCAAACCAATCAAAATACGCTTATTGGGATTTTTTTTACCAAAAAAAGAAAGGATGAACAAAATTTATTTAAAATGTTTTTTTTTTTGGGAATGTTATATAGCATTAAAATAAAAAAAGCAGCGCTGAAAATGTATGTTCCGAAACAGTCCTTCAGTGTGATCTGAATAAACACTTGTGGAAAGAAACCAACGTATCCACCACCAAGGAAACCAAAGCATGCAGCCTCTTACCAGATAATACTGGATATTTAGATCTGATCAGGAAAAGGCATAAGTCAATCACTTGGACTTTCGGATCCGGTCACATGATCCTCATAGGCACAATTTCCAAGGAATATACCCCCTGATGATGTCAGCTATGACGAAACATGTCGGGAGGCGCCTAACCACATGACTGGTGTTACATGCCATTGGAGGTCGGCCATACTTTTGGCTTGAAACAAATTCACACCACATCTTTGGAATTTTGCTTGTTTGCTTGTTTTATTGGAGAAAGTGTGAGTATCCTGTGTGCAGATTTTATCAGTTTAATAAATACTTTTTAAAAATATCTGTGCAATGATTGCTCTGTTATTTCTTCATGTATATGGGGTTCATTGCCATCCACTCTTTGTCATACTCAGTAATATTGCATTTTGCAGCTCATTTAAAAAATGCAGGCTGCACTATGGGGCCTGTGGTATCCTACGGAATTCTCTCAGCTTGACACAGCAAAACAATGGAGGGAAGTCAGCCATGTGGTTTTCACAGGTCACGTGATTATCCAAATTCTTTAATAGCATGCTACCTGCTTCAAAGTTCTAAAGCCACCAAGCACTAAGCACATTTAGGAATCGCGCCTTGGAGTTTTAATAACATGCAAAGCTATTTTTTTTTTTCAAAGGAGCGGTATTATTGTGGTATGGCAATACCATTGCTTTTTGAACAGAACCCTTTGTAATGATATGACATATGTATTTGTATATGAAGCGCTGTATAATACATAAAGAATTTCTAGGTGTATCAATGCAATATATCACTAACAAGTTAATGTAATAGGTTGTTTTGAACATGGTTTTGTCATTTTAGGAAATTCGATAAATTACATAAATTTATTGTACCTTTACAGTATGTTCCAACGTATTTTTTGTTTTGGTTCTAAAGTGATTATTTAAAAAACTGCTAGAGTACTGTGTAGACCATCAAACCATAGTACACAGAGGTGGTTTCATGGTTCCTCAACAAAAAAACATTATCTGAATCCTCTCAACACCCCTAGATCTCACTGCTCCTACAGTTCTTTTGTTGATCGGAGCCACAAAAATCTAGAGGTGGCCATAAGAGGGAATCAAAATAAGGAAAAATGATTGCAAAATTTGGTGTTGCTCTAAGCACTGTCCTATGAGTGATTTATTGTGAATACAGACCTAAATCATTACTGGGCAGTGTAAAAACAGATTATATTTCTTTTAAAATATTTTATATGATGTAAAGTTAGTATTAAGGCATCAATAAGCAGTATGAGTTATTTTAACTGTTTGTATTGTTGTATTTTATATATCTTCTCACCTAATATCACTATTTAAAGTGATACTAATGTCTCGTTTTTTTAAGGTAAAAATAACAAACATGTTATACCCACCTGCTCTGTGCAGTGGTTTTGATCCATGATCCTCCTCTTCTCTGATCCCTCTTCGATGCTCTTGGTCCCTCTCTTCTGCTGAGTGCCCACAAAGCAAGCAGCTTGCTATAGGGGCACCCAAGGCAAGCCACAGCTCCCTGCATCCATCTAGGCACGGAATGGCTGCCCGGCCCAACCCCCTTTCTCTCCTAGATTGCATTAAGATAAAAAACCTTTTGCCTTTACAACCACTTTAATATCACTCATCAATCATGCTGCATACCCAATGATAAAAATGGTTTTGTTTAACTTACTTTCCACACTACTAAGTACACAGGTGAGTTGGACCACAGCTCTTTCACACAAAGTAGCTGTCGGGCATTCCAGAAGTCTGAAAACTGCTCCAATTAATACCACTGCTCATAAAGAGAGCACTGTTGATTAGAACAGTGCTCGAGGGAAGTGCCAGCCTGGAGAGCCAGATCATGCTTTTTTTTGTGAGAGTTTTGGTCCAACTCTGGGTTTTTTAACACTTGCTGCAGAAGAAAGTGCAACAAAAAAAAAATATATACATAAATAAATAGAAACCCAGAGATTTTTCTTACTGTACATGCCACCTGACTGCAATAGGGTGATAAATAACAAGGGTTTAAATGGGCTTTAAAGCTCATTCCCAGGCAAAGGAGATTTTAGATACTATTTGTTTCACTTTTATATTTCAATCTGTTTAGTGAAGATTTTTAAAACAAGTAGTCCAGTAAAAGAACAAATGATTGACATTTGGTCACTGTGCTGCCACGCAGCTTTAACTGTCTAGCAGTTGTTATTACATGTTACGTTATGCTATGATATTGGTATCTTCCTAGCACCCCTGCTGTTTCTGGCTAGATGGTTTCTCCCATCTCCATTTTCCTACTGTAACTGCCATTTTGTTTAGTTGTTATGAGGAGACTGCAGAGTGTGGAAGCTGTGTAACTTCATTGTAAATTTACCTATGGAAAAGCCTCTATGTTTATGCCTTTGCTAACTTGAAGCATAAAGAAGCATTGGAGAACACCTCTGGAGTCTTTATTCATTGAGTAAACTATCTGTTAAAGCCATCATTCAACCTGCTGCACACACTTACAGACTGGGTATCTACAAGAGGGTCACAGGTACAATCGATGCTGAGACAGAACAGTAAATTTACAGGAGTACACAGCTTCAAAAAGTAAATTTCCAGGAATACACAGCTTCAGAGAGTACAGTTCCAAAAAGTACTTGAAGTAAATGTCCATGGTAATATACAGCTTCAGAACTGTAAGTACCAAACTTGTCTGTGAGTCACCAGAAGCATTACTCTGCATATGAAACCAGCCACCTATTACTGCTTCATTACTGTTACAGCCTTCTGAGGTGATCCAGTTTGAACTAGTTCCAGTACTAGCCACTATTGTAACAAAAAAATACCTCAGCCAGCCTGCTTAATAACAGAAGTCACTACTTACAGAGCTGAGCTCTGGCAGATTTCTAACAAGACACCAGAAATACAGTACTTATTATGTCTGACAGAGATCTCACAGAGTTACCTGCATTTAGTCAAGATAAAGCAGACTCCTTACTTCATTCTGCTCGTCCTGTCAGAGCCCCTCACCCATCCTTGAAGGCAAGGGAGGTTTATGAAGCAAGTAAGGAAGAAACATCTAGTAACCTGACTGCATTATGGGAAAAGACTTTAAGTTGTATAACAGCCACTAATGTAACTAGCAACAACTCTGAGCAATTGAACACTGCTCTCTCAAGGGTTAAGAAGGCATTTGAGAATTATAAAAGACTTTCTGAGAAGTACTATTCCCTATTGTCACATTCCAACATAGAGGAAGCTGCATTGGAATTAAAGGACTTTACTTCTAATGACCAGCAGAGGCATAGTACATATCTTGAAGCAAAGGCACAGATAGAAGGGAGATTGGCACAGCTATATGAGACTATATCCTGTAACTCTGCTTCTTCAAGACACTCAGGAAAATCTTCTAGGTCTGCCCGCTCATATCATAAATCTTCTTCTAAGTCATTGCGGTCCTGCTCTATAAGGTCAATACTGAGCGACCAAATTCTCAAAGCTCGCCAAAAGGTTGCAGTAGCCCAGGTTCAAGCCGCCTGCTCTGAAAAAGAAGCAGCCATCAAGGCAGAAGCTAAATGCAAGGAAGAAGAAGCTAAATGCAAGGAAGCAGAAGCTAAATGCAAGGAAGCAGAAGCTAAACGCATTCAGGCAAGAATACAAGCAGAAACAGAGGCTCAGCTAGAAATTCTTCAGAAGAATAGAGAAAAGGAAGTAGCTTTAGCAGAGTTATCTGTCTTGGAACAAGCCCTATTGGAAGAAGAAGGAGCAGCTTGTACCAGCTTGGCTGCTTTTCAAGACCCTGTGGAAAGGACCCTACAGTTTGTCTTAACTCAGAACCACGACAATACAGTCCCACCTACAGTTGGAGATTCTTCTCATAATCATCAAGCAAGTGGATCAGAAGGCAATGTGTCGCCAAAGCAAGCTGGTCAACTAGACGCACCTACTAACAGAGACCCTCCACAACTACCGCACGTCACAAAATCAAGTGAATCAACCTACGCAGCTCATGTGCCACCACAACCCTATGTGCATAGAGATTACAAGGGCACAGCAGAAGACTACAGAATGAACTCTATACCCCCTTTGATACAGCTCTCTTTAACTTCAAATGCTCAGAGACCTTCAGATGACAGACCCTTACCTAGATTAAACCCGTATGCAACACCTTTCTCTCTACCTACCAGCCAACATCATATACCAACCATGGTCCAAGACGGCGCACCATCAGTAGACCCTGTGGCTATAAAAACTGAAAGCACTGACATTGCAGAGTTCAGCAAGTATATGATTCGACGAGAGTTGATTACAACTGGACTGTCTAGATTTGATGACCGCCCAGAGAACTACAGGAGTTGGAGATCTACATTTAGGGCGGTAACCAAGAACTTGGACATTGAACCTCAAGCAGAACTTGACTTACTAATAAAGTGGTTGGGGCGTCAATCTTCAGAACAAGTAAAGAGACTTAAATCTGTCTACATTTATAACTTTAAAGCAGGCCTTGATGCTGCCTGGGAACGTCTAGAACAAGACTATGGGAGCCCCGAAGTCATTGAATCTGCCTTATTCCAGAGACTAAACAACTTTCCTAAAATCTCTGTTAAGGACAATCATAAGCTTAGAGAGTTAGGTGACCTCCTTCAAGAACTTGAAATTGCTAAGTTAGATCCTAGTTTACCAGGTCTTAGCTATTTAGACACTGCTCAGGGCGTAAATCCTATTGTAGCAAAGTTGCCTAGTTATCTTCAGGGAAAGTGGACTAGTGTAGGATCAAAGTATAAGTATGAGCATCGTGTTTCCTTCCCTCCCTTTTCTTATTTTTCAGAGTTCGTGCGGAAGGTTGCAAGATCCAAGAATGACCCAAGCTTCTTCTATCCAGATACAACCACCATTCCTTTAAGTACTTCAAGGGGTATTGCCACCAACGGTAAATTCAAGGATTTAAGGCATCCTATTGCAGTGGGGAAGACCGCGATAGCATCCAACGTCTTAGCTACAGACATCAAAGCTAGCAATCTTAATCAACAGTGTCCTATTCATAATGCGCCACACTCTCTCTCCAAATGTCGTGCATTTAAGGACAAGCCTATTGAAGAACGCAAGTCATTTCTCAAAGAGCATAATATCTGTTTTAAGTGTTGTGCATCCTCCGATCATTTAGCTAGAGACTGTAAGATCGCCATCAGATGTTCTCTCTGCAACAGTGACAAACATGTGGACGCTCTTCATTCAGATCTGTTCAAAAGGAAACCTTCACTCGGCAGCAACCCCAAGACTACATCAGATGATGGCGGGGAGAGAACTGAGCAATATGCCGACCCCGTAACCACAAGGTGTACAGAGGTATGTGGAGAAGGGCTTCATAGCAAGTCTTGTAGCAAGATATGTCTTGTAAGAGTTTTTCCTGAAGGATGTCCACAAAAATCCATAAAAATGTATGCCATACTCGATGATCAGAGCAATCGCTCATTGGCCAGTACAGAATTCTTTGACCTATTCAACATTCAAGGAGAGACCTGGTCCTATACCTTGCAGACATGTGCAGGAAAGGTCAATACTTCTGGAAGAAGAGCCCATGGCTTCGTAGTTGCATCAGAATATGAGGACACAGAGTTTCCTCTTCCAACTCTAATCGAATGTGATCAGCTACCGAACAACAGAGAAGAAATCCCCACACCAGAGGTTGCACGTCATCACCCTCATTTGAGTCACATTGCTAACTACATTCCACCACTTAACAAGGATGTTAAGATTTTGATTCTACTAGGGAGAGACATTCCTAGAGTTCATAAAATAAGAGAGTTATGTAACGGTCCAGATGATGCTCCTCAGGCCCAGAAACTCGATCTTGGATGGGTGATAATAGGAGAAGTCTGCTTAGACCAATCTCACAAGCTCTTGGATGTAGCTTCCTACAAAACTAATGTTACCTGTCAATTCATGAAATGTCCATCGCACTATTATGTGAAGGAAAGACTTGATTTTAAGAACGAAGTTCCATATCAAGCACTCCAAAGCATTAACTGCAAGCTCACTTCTCAAAAGGACTTTGGTGATTCAGTGTACCAGACTACTTGTGATGACAACAAGATTGCTCCTTCAGTCGAAGACAAGGAGCTCATTAAGATTACGGATGAAGAGTTCTTCAAGGACAATTCCAACAATTGGGTAGCTCCAGTACCCTTCCGAGTACCAAGGCTTACTCTCCCTAACAATCGAGAACAAGCTTTAACCAGATTTGCTGCACTGAAGAAAACTCTCCGTAACAAACCTGAGAAGCGAGAGCACTTTCTAGCATTCATGCAGAAGATTTTAGTGCCAGCAGTTGTCCTCACACAAACCATTTGGTTTTCAGAACCCAAGTTTTTAATGGACCAGTCTTCTACAAACTCAGAAGAAGATATCGATTTCTACCTGGAGGATCCAGATACTGATCCGGAAATCCGGCCTGAAGTTGTAGCATTGAGTTCCAACATCTGCTCAAGAAGAAATTTGGAGGATGAAGATGACTCCACAGTTATGGGGGATGGAGCTGATGAATGGATGCAGGCCAAGACTCTGGTTAAGCCTCCGGACCAGCTGGAACTCAGCGAGGCTGAACTTAAGGAGGAATTCACTCGTATCCTGACTGCAAACAACCCTCATGCCCCCCAGAACATTGTGAGGTACAGTTTTAAGGAACTGGCCTACAAACCCATTAGCATCGTGGACCAGCTGGCCGTACACTTCTCCCTGGATGGAAACATGTTAAACGAAGACTCTGATAAAGCGCGGCGACAGATGGCGAAGTTGGGAGTCATTGAAGAGACTCAGACCAACGACTCCACAGAGCCGGGAGACAAAGATACAGATGGGAAGTCTGACGCTCAGGCTAGTGAAGAATGGACAGAAGGTGAGGAAATACCATCCAGGAACAAGAAGGAGAGAAAACTGACCAACCAGTTCAATTATAGCGAGAGAGCGTCCCAGAGCATTAACAAACCCCTGCGGGAGCGAGCTTCTCGGACAGAGCCACCTCCAAGGGCCACCTTCTCCGGCACTGCAAACCAGTGGAAATTCAACCCACCACACGCTTCACACATGGGCGGAGCATGGGAACGTATGATTGGGATGGCAAGGCGCATACTGGATTCTATGTTGCTTGATGTGAGTTCTTCACGTCTTACCCATGAAGTACTTACTACATTCCTTGCTGAGGTCGCAGCAATAATCAACTCAAGACCGCTGACAGCTGTATCCACAGACCCAGAATGTCCAACTGTTTTAACTCCAGCTGCATTATTGAGCCGGAAAATTGGACAGATCCCAGCGCCAAAGAGCATCTTTGATGAAAAGGACATATATAAACGTCAATGGAGATATGCTCAATACCTTGCAGATTGTTTCTGGAACAGATGGAGGAGGGAATACCTCACACTTCTTCAAGGACGTAAAAAGTGGCAAACCCAGAAGCCTAACTTAAAGGAAGGGGACTTGGTTCTTCTAAAAGAAAAGCAAACCAATCGGATCCAGTGGCCAGTTGGAGTTATTACAAAGGCCATTGCTAGTGATGATGGAAAGGTCCGAAGTGTGGAAGTCAGGATTGTAAAGGACAGGAGCCCAAAAACCTTCCTGAGACCAGTCACTTAAACAGTCCTAATTATGCCTGCTTCCAAAAAATTCTGATTCAGTGTTATGTGAAGGAGTCACTTAGATCTCTAGCATAGTTAGCTTAGAGGAGAGGGCTACATAGCATTCTACTGTATGCAATGTTAATTGTATGTTTATGGAAAATAATTGTGTAGTGGTATCTCACGATACCAGGCGGGGAGTGTGCTGCCACGCAGCTTTAACTGTCTAGCAGTTGTTATTACATGTTACGTTATGCTATGATATTGGTATCTTCCTAGCACCCCTGCTGTTTCTGGCTAGATGGTTTCTCCCATCTCCATTTTCCTACTGTAACTGCCATTTTGTTTAGTTGTTATGAGGAGACTGCAGAGTGTGGAAGCTGTGTAACTTCATTGTAAATTTACCTATGGAAAAGCCTCTATGTTTATGCCTTTGCTAACTTGAAGCATAAAGAAGCATTGGAGAACACCTCTGGAGTCTTTATTCATTGAGTAAACTATCTGTTAAAGCCATCATTCAACCTGCTGCACACACTTACAGACTGGGTATCTACAAGAGGGTCACAGGTACAATCGATGCTGAGACAGAACAGTCACTATTTTTATAGCAATGTGCCATTCAAAAAGTAAAAATGATGAATTTGTCTTAATATGAGAATGAATAATTGCCTTATTCAAAGTTTGTATAATATAAACTTGAACAAATGATTATCATCCTATTTCATACAATATAGCATACAATTATATGCCTTGTTATACAGGACATATTGCATTTAGTGCCATAATATTAGTGAGTAGGTAAAGAGGACCAATTACATATTATTTAATGGTTATAGCCACTTCTTAATAGAAGGAGAGAAAAGAAAGAAAGATAATAAAGAAAGTAAGTGGAAAGAAAGAGAGGGGTATAATAATTTGGATGCATCAAGATCCCAGGTATCCCTTTATATGTATAGTATCCATGGGCCCCACATCTAATCAAATCTGGTTTCATTTATTTTAATTATGCAGATGAGTTTGTCATTTAAGTGATTGTAAACGATCACCTTGTAAAACAACGCATTCAGTTTAAAATAGAAATGAAAGTGAAAACATTTGTGAATAGATATATTAAAAAAAACTACACTGATCAAAAACATTAACCACTTCTGGACCAAGCCCATTTCTGACACATGTTGTTTACGAGTTAAAATCTGTATTTTTTGCTAGAAAATTACTTCGAGCCCCCAAACTATATGTATAAATATATATATATATATATATATATATATATATATATATATATATATATATATATATATATCTATATATATATATATATATATATATATATATATATATATATATATATATATATATATATATATATATATAATATATAGATAGATATATATATATATATACATACATAGCAAAGATTCTGGAGAATAAATTGGCGGTCATTGCATTTTTTTTGTCACGTGGTATTTGCGCAGCGGTCTTTCAAACGCCATTTGTTTGGAAAAAATATATTTCACTGCATATATATTGTGAAAGATGATGTCACACTGAGTAAATAGATACCTAACATGTTACGGTTTAAAATTGCGCACACCCACGGAATGGCGACAAACTACGATCAATAAAAATCTCCATAGGTGATGCTTTAAAATTTTTTAACGGTTACCAGTTTAGAGTTACAGAGTAGCTCTTTTTTTTAAATTATTGCTCTTGCTCTGGCGATCGCGTCGATACCTCACATGTGTAGTTTGAACAGCGCTTTCATTTTCGGGCGCGACTTCCGTAAGTGTTTTCTTTCGTGCGCGAGCCCATGGCGACAGGGGCGCTTTAAAATATTTTCTTTTGATATTTATTTTATTTGATTTTTGAATTGTAGCACAGGTTTTAAAAAAAAAAATAAAAAATCTGATCACTTTTATTGCTGTCACAATGTAAACATCCCTTGTGACAGCAATAGGCAGTGGCTGGTACTCTTTATGGAATGATCGTGGGTCCACTCCACTGCACTTCAATGCATTCAAAATGCTGTAAACAACATTTTTGAATACTGTCACTTTTTTAAATTTGGCGCCTTTAGCCGCCGAGTAACCCGGACGTGACGTTATGAACGCTGCTTCCTAGTAACATCATCGCAGACCCGATCAAAGCCAAATCAAGCTTAGTTCGGGACTCCAACCAGGCAGGCAGAGCCGCAGAAGGCGGAAGGAGGAGGGTGTCCCCTCCCGCTCGCTGGGGTAACGGCCGAGCGGCTCCCGAAAGCCGACCACTGGCTCTAGAAAATGGTAGTGCGATGATGCCTCTAGCTGCAGGCATCACCCCAGTACAACTACTTCTTGCAGATCACGTAGATCTATGTGAGTTTGCGGGAAGTGGTTAAAGGAATACTTTTTAGTCAGAGTATAGAATCAAGTCATTTAAACTCTTGGGATACTGATCTGGTCAGTTAAATAGCAGTTTAATAGGTTTCAGGTGCTTTGGTGTTAATGAAATTAACAACAGGTGCAATAGAGAGACAACCTCCAAAACAGGAATGGTTTTACAGGTGGCGGCCGCTGACTTTTTTTTCCTTACTCATCTTTTCTGACTGTTTTTCACTAGTTTTGCATTTGGCTAGGGTCAGTGTCACTACTGGTAGCACAAGATGATATCTGGACCCTATAGCGGTTGCACAGGCAGTCCAACTCCACCAGGATGGTGCATCAATATGTGCCATTGCCAGAAGGTTTGCTGTATCTCCCAGCACAGTCTCAAGAGTATGGAGGAGATGCAACCCATCAGAAGGACTGGTATCTGCTGCTTTGTGCAAGGAGATACAGGATGAGCACTGCCAGAGCCCTACAAAATGACCTTCAGCAGGCCACTGGTGTAAATGTCTCTGACCAAACAACCAGAAACAGACATCATTAGGGTGGCCTGAGGGCCCGACGTCCTCTAGTGGGCCCTGTGCTTACTGTTCAGGCACCATGGAGATCAATTGTCAATTGCCATTAAACATCAGAATTGGCAGATCTGCCACTGGCTCCCTGTGCTTTTTACAGATAGGAGCAGGTTGACCCTGAGCACATGTGACAGACGTGAAAGGGTCTGGAGAAGCCATGGAGAACATTATGCTACCTGTAACATTTTTCAGCATGACCGGTTTGGTGGTGGGTCAGTAATGGGATGTCACTGCCAAATTTCTGGAAAAGTGAGATTTCTGGTGACCTAGATATATTTATTCTCGTAAATAAGCAAATTAAGTTCTTAATCAAATTATTTTGGGACACTAGCACCATTTAGGCAGCACGATAGTGATTGGATAGTGTCTAAACAGTAAGGTGAATTTTAAGGGTAATTTTTTTATTATAAAAATGACCATAGAACCAAAAACATTTATTCGGTTAATGCACAGCTGCTATCATTAAAGTATACCTAATATACTCCCAAAATGAAAACTCGAACTTCATTGAAAGTTCATGAATCAATATAAAGGGCCCCTTGCTCCAAAAATATAAACTGCTTCAAATAAAGTACATCAGTCAAAGTTTTCTGTGCTTCAAACAATGCATATATCTTCATGAATCCAAAAATCTTCAATCTTCATTCACAATTGGGGTTACAGGCTGCTGCTTTTAATCCTGCTGCTTTTAATCCTCTCCATTCATAGTCCCACCATGCAATAGTGTCTACATTCTTCTCCGCCTGTGGCTTCCTTATCCTTGTGTGATAAAAGTTCTTCCAAAGTGTGCAATGTAGTTTGCTGGGACTGCCATAACACTACAGTGTATATGAACCATTACAAGCTGAGGATATACAGTAGCTCACAAAAGTGAGTACACCCCTCACATTTTTTTTTTTATATTTTATTATATCTTTTTATGTGACAACACTGAAGAAAACTTTGCTACAATGTAAAGTAGTGAGTGTACAGCTTGTATAACAGTGTAAATTTGCTGCCCCCTCAGAATAACTCAACACACAGCCATTAATGTCTAAAACGCTGGCAACAAAAGTGAGTACACCCCTAAGTGAAAATGTCCAATTTGGGCTCAATAAGTCATTTTCCCTATCTGGTGTCATGTGACTCGTTAGTGTTACAAGGTCTCAGGTGTGAATGGGGAGCAGATGCATTCAATTTAGTGTTATCGCTCTCACTCTCTCATACCGGTCACTGGAAGTTCAACATGGCACCTAATGCCAAAGAACTCTCTGAGAATCTGCAAAAAATAATTGTTGCTCTACATAAAGATGGCCTAGGCTATAAGAAGATTGCCAAGACCCTGAAACTGAGCTGCAGCACGACGGCCAAGACCATACAGTGGTTTAACAGGACAGGTTACACTCAGAACAGGCGTCGCCATGGTCGACCAAAGAAGTTGAGTGCACATGCTCAGCGTCATATCCAGAGGTTGTCTTTTGGAAATAGATATATGAGTGCTGCCAGCATTGCTGCAGAGGTTGAAGGGGTGGGGGGTCAGCCTGTCAGTGCTTAGACCAAATTTGGCACACTGCATCAAATTGGCCTGCGTGGCTGTTATCCCAGAAAGAAGCCTCTTCAAAAGATAATACACAAGAAAGCCAGCAAACAGTTTGCTAAAGACAAGCAGACTAAGGACATGGATTACTGGAACCAAGTCCTGTGGTCTGTGGAGACCAAGATAAAAACTTATTTGGTTCAGATGGTGTCAAGCATGTG
This sequence comes from Pelophylax lessonae, assembly GCF_965119305.1. Taxonomy (NCBI): domain Eukaryota; kingdom Metazoa; phylum Chordata; class Amphibia; order Anura; family Ranidae; genus Pelophylax; species Pelophylax lessonae. The sequence continues at coordinate 147,126,994 of NC_138772.1, read as the reverse complement.
TGGAGGCAACCAGGTGAGGAGTACACAGAGAAATGTGTCTTGCCTACAGTCAAGCATGGTGGTGGGAGTGTCTGGGGCTGCATGAGTGCTGGCGGCACTGGGGAGCTACGGTTCATTAAGGGGACCATGAATGCCAACATGTACTGTGACATACTGAAGCAGAGCATGATCCCCTCCCTTCGGAAACTGGGCCGCAGGGCAGTATTTCAACATGATAACGACCCCAAACACACCTCCAGGATGTCCACTGCCTTGCTAAAGAAGCTGAGGGAAGGTGATGTACTGGTCAAGCATGTCTCCAGACCTAAACCCTATTGAGCATCTGTGGGCCAAACCGAAGGTGGAGGAACACAAGGTCTCTAACATCCACCAGCTCCGTGATGTTGTCATGGAGGAGTGGAAGAGGACTCCAGTGGCAACCTGTGAAACTCTGGTGAACTCGATGCCCAAGAGGGTTAAGGCAGTGCTGGAAAATAATCGTGGCCACACAAAATATTGACACTTTGGGCCCAATTTGGACATTTTTAACTTAGGGGTGCACTCACTTTTGTTGCCAGTGTTTAAGACAATAATGGCTATGTTTTGAGTTACTTTGAGGGAATAGCAAATTTACACTGTTATACAAGCTGTACACTCACTACATTGTAGCAAAGTGTAATTTCTTCAGTATTGTCACATGAAAAAAAAAACAAATATGAGGGGTGTACTCACTTTTGTGAGATACTGTATTTGGTGGAACGAGGAGGAATCCTTTTGAGGCTGAAGGAGAACTGATCCATGAATTAGATAACAAAAGATGGCTGGAGTTACTATTTTTCTGGTGAGTTGCTAGAGTGCAAAGGTGGTGGTCACATCTTGGGTGCGCACATTGTAGATGAAGATTAAATATTTTTGGATTACTGAAGAAATATGCAGGCTGTTTGAAGCAGGGGACACTATAATTGATGCACTTTACTTGAAGCACTTTATTTTTTGGAGCATGGGGGTTTTATATTTTGATTCAATTTATTGTAACTGTAATTATTTGTATTATAATAAATAATTAGATAAATGAACAACTAGAATAAAGTCCTGTTCTTTTCCTGTTCAGTCAGAAGGATGAAAGTAATATCATCCACCTTGCTGTCCTGTGTGGTTGTGCTGTGTAAATATCAGAGCTGCATGAATCAAAATATGACACATTTGTCAGGTAAAATTGCTCTCAACCCTTGGAGTATCAAGCTGAATAGAGAATGGGTAGACGGCTTGAGTAGTTCATAACTGCCCACCATAGACATGCTGACCAAGGAGAGTAGCAACTATATTCCCTATTTGTTTAAATATTTCACATGCCGATGTCTACAAGAATTATAAGTTATAAGGATCCTAAAACAGCATTTTCGTAACAGAAAAGATTCTCTTTTTTTCAGATTTGCACTTGAGTTATATTAACCTCCCTGGCTGCATATAATTCTTAAGAATGAGCAGCCCAAATCAACTATTTACATATGATTTTTTTTTTTACTGTGCGTATATATATATATATATATATATATATATATATATATATATATATATATATATATAAAAAGTACAGTAAAACTGCAGGAAAGGGCACTGGGGGCAAACTAATGTGAATTTATTTTGCATTGTATCAGTGTGTTTGGTATGTTTTACTTTTGAATTTGCCGCCGGTTCCACCTCCCTGCGAACGTCACGTCGCAGGAGACAGAAGCCAGGGCACACAGAGCGTCGGGAGGAAGATCCGCTGCCGCACACTGCCCGGATACATTGCTGGATCCCGGTGACAAGATAAGTAACCACTCTACCAGGATCCAGCAATCTTCCTAGCGGTATCTCGAGTGTGGCTCAGGGTTACCGCTTTCAGCACTGAAATTTAACCCCGAGCCACACTCGGGAATACCGCTAGGAAGGTTAAGAGCAAATTTGAGAAAATCTGCTATGCTGGCAGTCTTTTAAAAGGCAGTGTCATATCTCTATAATTTGTTGTCCTGTGAAATTATGTCATAAAAAGAATCATTTGGGGTTTGTGGGCCTTCATAGCACGTAGATAAAGTGGTAAGTAGTTCGAAGAACCTGTTACGAGTCCACATAAGATTCAAGGGTGGTAGCTAAAATTGACATGCCTTGCAGATTGGCTGTTTTTTGTTTATTTTTTGGGTATTTGCAGATCTGCTGGTTTGGTGAATCACATATTAGGTGCACATTTTCTAGTTATATTGCCAATTTCATGGCATACCAAGACTAGAAATGCTCTTTTTTAGAATTAGTTTTTTTTTTTTTACTTTTTTTGGTGTAGTCATTTTCTTTTGACTATTGATGATTAATGATTTTTTAGAATAAGTTTAACAACATAAACCTATTAAAACTAGGCCATGTATGAGTGGACAGGTTACAGAGAAAGCAATGCTGAGGCTACCAGTAACTTTCAAGGTTACCCATGATGACAGTTATTCCTCTAGGCAATATAGTAACCTTAAAAAATTAACTAGAGATTTAATACCTTTCCAGTACTATCCTCTACTGAACTTCTTTCACTGACAGTCTTGTCCCAATATACCATCAATGCTGTTACCGATTGCTGAACTTATGCAACTGTGTAACTGTTAGAGCTAATAAGTCATATAAAAAAATCCCAGGAGAGGACCACTGCCATCTCATCAGGTTTATTACTTTTAGACAGCTTTTTTACTGCTGGTTTCTGCAATCAAGAGGGGTGGTGTTGTATTACATTAGGACACTTTGCCTGCCTTGCCTCAGGCCAAATATTTCAGAGGTCCCCAGATGAAAATTTAATTAACATCTGACTTAGTGAATAGCAGGAAAAATGAATGAGGTTACACTGTTAACATGAGTGTTAATGTGATTCCTATGTTCCGTTATATGATGTGCTTTGGGAGGTGCTAATAACTGCCTTTTAAATCAAACTCATCAGATTTAAAGATCAGTAAAACCAGGTTGGGATTATTAGAATAGAGAAAGGTATTCAAAGACTAAAATAATACAGGCTTGGTTTACTAATACATGACAAAGTTTTTTGTATTTAAAAAAACAAAAAAAAACTCAACACCCTTAAAGAGAACCAAGCACTTGACATATTTTATCTTTAAGTAAAGTTTTACCTTAACCTTCCTTGAAATTAATTATTATACAGTCCAACTCTGCTTGTTTGTTTGCATCACTGCACTGCAAATAGAAATGTATCTCAGCATTACGGAGGTGCCAGAATGAAAATTTAGGAGCTGGGGTGACATCAGCAGTTCCTCCAATGGTATGAAGATCTTTGATAGCAGGAATGCTGGACTCCCAGTGATATGACTTTTAGTGTGACTCAGTATTTGCCAGTCTTTTCATTAAAACAAGAACGTGAAATCGTACAGAGCCTGTACATGCCTTTTCATGCAGGTTGCAACAATAGCTAATTGCAATCTATATGCAATTTAAGTGCTACAAAGGCAACCTATTCTGATCAACTTTAAGTAGTATGGGGTGCACCTGTGGGATATTGGGTTTACTGTATGTTTCTAAGAGCAGAAGATTCAGTGTATGACACCTGCTTTATTGAGTGGACAGGAGAGAAAAAATTGCAGTCTTTGGGCCACATGAAGTATGCAGGGGATGTGGAAAAATATAATTTTAAAGAAGCAGGCTGTCTTTTCCACTGTATACATTTATTATTATAGCTTATTTGCTGTTGTTCTGTCCAGTGGCGGAACTACCAGGGTCGCAAAGGTCCTGGTGTTTCCCCACTGTGGGGGGACCCAAGCAATGCTGTGAACCATCCATTACTGTTGGCACATTTTAAAAAAATGGCCTGATTTATCCTGTCCATAAGACAGGAGAATCAGTCTGTAAATATAGGAACCCATTGGCTGCAGCTGAGCTAAGTGTCCCGGACAGTAGAGGAGAGAGGAATACAGCTGCTCCTCGCTCTCCCGCTCCTGTTCCCCCTGTGCCTGTCTGCCCTCCTATCCCCGACTTCCAGCTGTATCTGAAAGAAAGGAGATGTGTGGGCGGGAAATATGAATGATGCCACTGTCTAAGCCACCAGATATCATCCTCGGCCCTCGGGAGAGTGAATACTGAGCAGTGAAGTACACTGATCTCTGAACTGTCCCCATCTCCCTTCTCTTCCCCATCTATCTCTCTTTCCTTTTTGTTCTTTCAACAGCTTCACAAACTTGCTCAGTTCCAGTTGGCACTCAAGCAGCCCATACATTGATGGTTGAACCATAAAAAAAAAACTTGATCCAATTCCCCCATCTACATATTCAAGGTGCAATCACTGAGGAAGTGGCAGAACTACCAGGGTCACGCTTGTGACCAGGCCCTGGCGTTCCACTACCATTGGGGTTTACAGCCTCCTCTTGCTGTCCGGTCCCTGCTATTGACAGCAGCAGTCTAGCGTATCTGACTCCATGACAGCAACAGCAGCAGCACATTAGGACCCAGTGCTGTTTACATTATGGGGCTGATGTGTGAATGCGTGGGGAGGCCAGCACTATTGGTTACAGACAGGTGAGCTCCCCGCTGGTCACCTAGCAGTGGTGATGCTGCATAACCTTCTCTGTTGACATTCTGATCGGGATGCAATCCAGGTGATGTTCCCAATCAGATCTAATATTAAATATCACTGTGGTTTTATTGATCAGAGTCCCCACTTTACTGGCATGGAGCCCACACATCTGCTGAACATATTGGAGTAAAGGGCCCAGGGATCATTTGAAAGCGCCCCAGCCCCAGAAGGAAAAGCCCCAGGACCCATGAAAAAGGCCCCAGGACAGATGGGAGGGGGGTCAGGGGGACTTTTGTGGTTTTGTGTACCAGGGTCCTGAAGGAACTAGATACACCTCTGATTCTGCCTAAGCACATGCTTTAAGTCTACAGGTATTTATTTATTAGCCCTCTTTCAAGACTGAGATGGTGATTCTGAAATGACACAATTGTATAACTTATGATTGCTGAGCAGTTCTTGGCTGTGTTCACAAATGGCTAACACTTATCACCTCCCTACTGTAGCCTCTCGCCTTGTCACCTACTATAAAGTTAAAATGCTATAATCTGATCACTGGAGAAAGGAGGAAATGCTTTCTGCTGTCTGCAGGAAACTGAAATACATCATCCCAGCCTGGGCAAAGTCACTTAATCTCAGGTCAAGGAGAATTTAAATGATAAAAAGTAGAGCTTTTCTGAAAAATATTACTGTTGCTGTATACAGTAAAATCAGGTCTGATAAACGGTAACGTCAAAAAGTAAATATACTTTGAGGAATTTATATTGCTAAAATATATCTATATAGGTACACCTTTATTTTATTAGTTTGGAAAGGAGCACCCTCTACACCCTTGTTTTACCCTTTTCTAGTCATTCATTTTATTACAAATGCGTTTTAATCCTCATAGAGTCTGTTTTCTTATGTGCTAAGATATAAATGACTTACATTTTATTTGTGACATTTGGAGTTAAGGTAGTGGGTTCCAATATTTTTAGACGAAAGCTGACATTTGACAGTGTTTAATAATGTAACACTAGCCTGTTATAAATTAAGATATAGGCTGAAAAATATGTTATGGAAGAAGTACCTGGGACTTAGATCCGGCGGTCCTAGGCTTGTAACTGTTGGAAGGTTAAGTCTTAAATTCTTATCCCGTCTTCTGCTGTTAAGATATGATTCATTTTCCATCCTTGTTCTTGCAGAGTTAAGGTTTGAAGATTTCATTGGTGACTTGTATGGGGCATTTCCAGAGAATGGTTTCAGATTAAGCCCCAGAGAGCTGTTTGAAGACTTTTTGTACTTTGTGTTCCTTGTACGTATAGTAGATGGAGATGAGGGTTCATCCTCCCCCGTGTCATCATCATCATCTTCCACGATGAATGATAGCCTTTTATTTACACTGCCATTTCCCCTGGGTTCTGTCTGAAAAACAAAATATTCAAAGACTTTAGTTGGTTTAATTGACTATTGTGTTTTATGACGTCATGTTTCTCAATGGTTTGATGCTAGTATTAAAAAAGCAAAGTCAACACAGGAATAAAATACATTTCTTATGCTGAACGCTCTTGTTACAGTTGTTAAACAATAGAATCATCATTTCTTCTTTCCTTGCAAAACTTCTACTCACGGCCTGCTACTACATGCTGTGTGTTTTCTTTATTATAAACAATACAGATACAAAAAATAGATTTCCCTGCAAACTAACAAAGAAATAATATTCATACAATCGCAAATACACACACCATATGTTACGGCTAGGGAAAACAAAAAACAGTATGTCTTATGTGATCAGTTTTAAATTTGACCCAATCAGAACATAAAATAAAATATGTTAGGAAATCTCGTCATATATATTATAATCATGAGATGATCAGAATAAAACAGCAAATCAAGATACCTTACAACCGGATTGTAATGTTTTAGGGCATCCTAAAATCATAAATATACAAACCAATGATACAGTTCAGTTTTAGTTTTTTAATACTATTGCTGTGAGGAAAAAAAAATGTGTTTGCAATACATTTTTCAGTTTTATATAAATACATGGATGCTGCAATTTAAAAATATTTTGCTGTACTGTATATGGAAGCATTACTATTACCATTGTTAATATTTTATTTAGGAACATTAGACTTCAGAGTGAACATTTGCATTTACTATGATTTGAATTTATTGTGTTAACTATATATTTACGACAAGTATTGACCTATTATGGTTAAATAAAGAAAATATGTTTGAAAATCACTAGGGGATATACAACAGAATTTTATTCAAATTACCTGTTTAAATATTTTCAGGCAGTCACAGATAAAAAATAAGGTCAAAGTTTGACAATATTATCTTTTGGGTTTGTTGCCAGATATAAACCCCATTAACATTTACTGCCAGATTATACCATTAATTCTAAATGAGAGCACAATCCCCATGTGAAATAATAAGATGCAGATACAAAATAATATAGAGTAATCATGTGATGGCTGACATCATACTGCATTTTTACATAATTTTTAGTTAAAGTTAAAATGAAATGTTCACTCTGTGAAATGTTAAAGTGAAATGTTCAGAATGCAGAGAGGTAGGAACCATAGGTTAGGTCAGTGTTTCTGAACCTTTTTTTAGTCAAGGCTTCCTTTAAAATTCCGCACAATCTCATGGCATCCCATTCTAACATTTTTAAATTGTAACTAATATTTTTACACAATGCAGCAACATCCACATGCAAAGGACACCCAACATTAGAGGTGATGAGTTCTTCCAAAGCAAACACACCTTTGCACACTGGCACTGATTAGTATTCCAGTGTTTCTCTTCTCCCTCAGTTAATATGACCCCAGTGCTGACAGAGAGGGTAAGGGGAGGGACAAACAAAGATGCTGTGCCGATGCCCGATGTTCTCCATGTCAACCGATGATGTAATTGATCGTTAGGCTACTGGCAGCTAGAAGGTTGTAATGGTGCACAATAAAAACTTGTGGCTTTATGTAACTAATATGTAGGCTTGATCCAACCACTGACGTGTATACAACTTTTTGGCAATCGCTAGGCATTTTTCCAAGGCAGCCCTGAAGATACCTGAAGGCACCCTGAAGGTCCTCTGTTGAAGTCACATACGAGGAAACGCGTCAGGACACAGGCACGCTGTCTCCCTGATGGTCACCGAGGTTTTGGCCGAATTTCCGGATCTCACCCATAGGCCAAACGGACAGAACCTATGCAGGAACGGTGAGCAGGCCATCACATCGGGATTATCTATTACATGCTTGAATATTTCTATCTTGATGTAAGCATATTGGATGCTGGGGGTTTTATGTTGGAGTGTGGGTACTAAATAAAGCTTTTTGAAACGGTATCACACTATTGTGCCTCCTATCTTTCCAATGTTTTTATGGGTATGAGCTGATCCCTGACTGAGACTGGAAAGCTGAGTTCTTCTGGTGAGAGCGGAGGTGGTCTGGAGTGTCAAGGGTTCAAGCAACCAATGCTTACAGGCGTATTACCATGTTATTTCTGGTGAGTGCCCACTCTTAAGGGGTCACTGATGGTGTGGTGAAGGTTAATGCCGGATTAATTATCTCTGAGCACCGGGAACACCGAATATTTGAGGAATAGCTGGTTTTTACCTTGAATAGAGACTGTTTTGGCGGTATAACTCTCTCATATGAGGACTATATGATCATGATATGTTGAAGACATATTGAGCGCTGCTGAATGTGATTTGTGCTGGACATTTCCTGTTTTAGTATTTATTACATTATATTTTAGTCTGCTTTTTCTCCTGTTATGTGAGTACCTCTCTATTTTTGTTACATTAAATTTTCCCTTACGGTATCACACTATGTGCCTTGTTCATTATTCCCTGATTTAATACTGCGAGTGGAACCCCCGTGGACATCCACTTCCTGGTGATAGGAGCCCAGTAGATCCCGACCATTATCTTAAGGGACCCTTCCAGATAGGACCCCCAGACCACTTCCAGGAGGTCCTCATCCAGGAATAGGTGAAGACATCGGGAGTCTCTGGTCGTTGGATACATATATACACCCGCTCCATACCCCCGTGTGGGGTGGGTGTTTCTGGTGAGTGAGTTTTTTACCAGAAGGATCACCCAACACCTCACTGCCCACCACGGGGTCACTCCTTATAGCCATTACTAGAGCGTTGTCACCCATCATTTATTGTGGAACTCTGTGCCTTGGATTTGGTCACTGCATGTGGCATATAGACTCCTAGCACTTTTATTTGGACTTTGTGTGCTTATTTGCTGTGTTATATACTCTGTTGGCACTTTACTTTACTTTTATACCACAGTGTATAGCAGAGTGGGGGATTTTATATGCACTAGAGCACCTTTTTTTGATATGCACTTTTTTGATATGCACACATTATTTATGATATATCAATATCCGTTATAAATTTTTAGTTTTGGCATTTATTTATATATATTTTTACACCACCTCGTATCTCATTGCATATTTATACTTATATGCACATATCACTTTATATGATTATCATCTGTGCACACTGAGTTTTTAACCACTGCCAAACACCAGTCGCACTTCTAGGTTCACATTCAGCACTCTCTTAAAATTAGGCACCACCCTACCTTTTTTATACCATATACCTATAGTCCTTGGACTATAATCTAGGGAGTCTGCAGCCTAGTTTTATATTACACATTTTTATACTACATAGATTTTATACCATTTTTACTTATTTTATTCGCACATATATCTGTTTATTTTTGCACATATACTCCTTTTTATCCAGATAGACCGTTAGCGCGGAGTTCTATATCCTTTAATGCACATTTATTGCCCTCTGAACTTCTGCTACAGACTGAAATTGATCCTGTATGCCTAATACAGTAAAAATCCTAGAGTTTCTCCTCTACTAATACATTAAAGGACAGCTGAGATTTAGAGTTCTAGAAAAAAGTTTAAAGAAGCAAGAGTTTAAAGAAGTTTGTGTTAAGGTTATAATGTAATTGTGTGCAACAGCCTCAATCATTTTGTCTTTATACAAAATATCATTATAGTTATTTGTATTATTGCTACTACAACTATAACTTTTTTCCCAAAGCACTGATCCCTAGATCAATGAGGTTTACTGTTACAGTTGACACTGGCCATTGCTACAGAGATATTTAGCCAAGGGGCCCACTAAAATTTTGTTATAGGGTCCCATAATTTCTGGTGACCCCTCTGTAGTGGATGTTTGAAAAACAAAAAAATGGAATGGCAACAGTAATGAGGTGTGCAGAAAAGCTTAAACAAATTAATGCAATGCAATGGGGTACTACAGATTTCATGATATTACAATGGTATTTTGCAATGAGGGCAAAAAGAGACTCATATTAAAAACAAGTCATGTCCATCTATTGAGATCTAACATGTCAGTCTAACAAAAAAAACATATAAAATGTAAAAAAAAATAAAAAAAAAAATACAGCATTACAGCAATGAAGGAGATAGAGAAGAATTAAACCCTTGGAGACTAAATCTTTTTCTGACACTTGTTGCTTACAAGTTAAAATCACTATTTTTTGCTACAAAGTTACTTAGAACCCCCAAACATTATATATATATATATATATATATATATATATATATATATATATATATATATATATATTAGCAGAGACCCTAGCCTACAGAATAAAATGGCAGTCGTTACAAAATGTTATGTCACACTGTATTTGCTCAGCGGTCTTTCAAACACAGTTTTTTGGGAAAAAATACATTTTCATGAATTAAAAAAAAAAAGATGTAACAGTGAAGATAGCCTAACTTTTCTTATATTGTGAAAGATGATGATACACTGAGTAAATAGATACCCAACATATCATGCTTTAAAATTGCCCACACTTGTGGAATGGCGACAAACTACGGTACTTAAAAATCTCCATGGGCGATGCTTTAAAAATTTCAATGATTACCAGTTTAGAGTTACAGAGGAGATCTAGTGCTAGAATTATTGCTCTCACTCTAGGGAGAGGGATGAAGCGCTTTACATTTTTTTTTCTTGTTGATTTTACTTTATATTTTTTATTTTTACACTGTCCCTGTAAATTTTTATTGATCACTTTTATTGCTGTCACAAGGAATTTAAACATCCCTTGTGACAGTCATAGGCAGTGACAGATACTCTTTATGGAGGGATCTGGGGTTTATAAGACCCCAAACCCCTCCTCTGCACTTAAAAGTATTCAAAACACCAACATTTTTAAAACTGGCGCCTTTAAGACTCCAGTAAACCAGAAGTGTTGTTGTGACGTCGCTTCCGGGTTACTAGACCTGATCAAAGTCGATTCCACGATTCCAGCTTTGTTTGGGTCTCTAGCCAGCCAGGGGATGTGCCGATGGTCGCTGTGCCCCCCCCCCCCCCCACTGCTTGCAATAACAGTCAAGCTGATTAGCCGCATCAGTTGTTATTACAAGAATGCCAAATGTCGGGCTCTAAAAAACTGTGAAAGGGTGATGTCTACAGCTGCAGGCATCACTCCCGGTACAACCCCTTGAAGCAGAAGGCTGCATATTTGCGTTACGTTGCTGTCAAGTGGTTACAGTGTAGGTGAACCAACACTGAGGTTTCTCTTAGTTACTTTTGGTCTGTTGAATATATTGAAAGTGTTTTGTTACATTTGTTCAACAAGTGCAAAAATGTCTGTCAATCTCTCCAGAAATACAGCAAGCTTATAACTATTTGTTTTCTCTGTTTTAGATAATTGTTAGTTTGTATTTTTCCCACCACTCTCTTCGGTCTACAGAAGAGGAGAGGGTGAGGTATTCTATAGCCCCAACATACTTCCTGTCCTAAGGTGACACCTCTGTAGTGCAATAGAGTGAGTGTTGTCACTTTAGGACAGTACAAATGGAGGGAGAGGGTGCCAACATACTGGGAGTGGAAAATGAATATAGATAGAGACACATGAAAATGAGTGAAAAAAGAATGTAAAAAATAAAAGTAAAAGTAAAAATTCACTATTGGAAATAAAAGGGTACTGGCAACCTGAGGGACAAAGAAGAATCTCAATCAAGCACTGCCTCTTTGGACACTGATGGGAGTCACCACCCACATTAGCTCCACCCAAGTCCTCTAAAAAAATTACGTCCATCCACACCTGCCCCTCTTCCTATTGGTTTGATAAAGGGGCAGGGCCCTGAAACGAGTAACCACGCTCCCTCTACATACCTACATTGTCCTCATGGAGACCCATCCCCGAGCAGCTGACAGATCAGGGACTCCAATACACTGCAAGGTAGTTGGCTCCCCTGCCTGACTTAGTAAACAGTCTGGCATGCTGCTTCATATTGCTACCTGATACGTACCCAGATATAGCTACAAGCGCCAGAGTGCACGTCCAATCTATCCCAGCCTCCATCCTCCGAGCAGCCTGGCATTTACCACCGCAGCCACAGCTACTCTCTGCTCTGTCTGACACATAGTCGCTGTCATATTTCAGCCGGCGATACATTCACACAGCCATCTGCAACCGCTGACATCCATCCGAGCAGCTGGACCTCCCATCTGCAGTCTTCATCTCATTGTATTAGCAGCCCTCCACAGAACTTGATTGAGACTCTGTCCCTTGGAAGTCCAGTAGCTTTTAACTTCCAATAGTAAGTTTTTACTTTTATTTTTTACATTCTTTTTTTTTACTTATTTCCATGTGTCTCTATTTATATTCAATTTCCACCCCCAGTATGTTGATGCCCTCTCCCTCCATTTGTACTTTTTTTCTGACAAGTATCATATGGCCAGAAAACTAGGAACTATACAGGAATAGGGCTTTCTTTATTTGGTCAGGTAAACATTTCATGAGCATTTTTGCTTAAGTTCATTTGCAAAATTTAGAGGGAAAAATCTGTTAATTCATTAGAAAGTCAGTTCTAGTAGACAATGTACAGAAATGTATTTTAACCAACATTCAGATTTATATTGTCAGATTAACAGAAAATGAATAGGAATGACTTACTAAAGAATTACTGCATATTGCTTTTTTTCAAAATAACTAAATATATCCCCTTCTGGGTTTAAAGTATTCATTTTAATTTATTTGTCGTATATTATATATATATTTCCAAGTCTTTAACCACTTAAGCCCCGGAGGATTTGGCTGCTAAACGACCAGGGGGTATTTTGCGATTCGGCACTGCGTGACTTTAACGGACAATTGCGCGGTCGTGCGACGCTATACCTAAACTAATTTGGCGTCCTTTTTTTCCCACAAACAGAGCTTTCTTTTGGCGGTATCTGATCACCTGTGCGATTTTTTGATCACGCGCTATAAACAAAAAAAGAGCGTCAATTTTGCAAAAATAGCAATATTTTTCCCTTTTTTTATATGAAATTCCCCCCAAAAAAAATGTAAAAATCAAAATTTTTTAACATTTTCGGCCAATTTGTTTTATGCTACCTATGTTTGGTAAAAAAAATCGCAAAAAGCGTATTTTGATTGGTTTGCGCAAAAGTTATTGCGTTTACTGACTAAGGGAAAGATTTTTGTCATTTTTGTTGTTTTTTTTTTTAACGCGTAATGGCGGCGATCTGCGATTTTTTTTGCGGTACTGCGACATTGGGGCGGACAGATCGGACCCTTGACTGACATTTTTGACACTTTTGGAGTTACCAGTGACATTTCTACAGTAATCAGTGCTATATATATGCACTGTTACTGTAAAAATACACTGGTAGTGAAGGGGTTAACTTTATTTGAGAGGGAGGGGCTGTGTGTGTCCCTAGGGGCGTGATTCTTACTGTGATTGGCTGTGGCTTCAGCTGTATGCAGAGTGATCAACGGATCTACATAGTAGATCCATATGATCAGCTCTCATACAGAGGGGAGAATGACAGGCAGCTTGTTTACACAAGCTGCCTGACTTTCTCCCTCTCCCCCCGCCGATCGCAGAGTGGCCGGCGGACATCGGGTCCGCCGGTCACACGCGCGGGGGGGTCCGTGACCACGCGGGAGCGGGAGCGCGCCTCCGGCGGCGCGCGCTCGCTCCCTAGACCCTCACAAGCTAGTGACGTAGCCCTACGTCACTTTGCCTGTGAGGGGCTGACCGCCGACGTAGATCGGCGTGCGGCGGTCGGCAAGTGGTTAAAATACTGATTTATAACTAGTTACTTTTATTGCCCATAAGTTCCCCATTACTGTCTTAGCGTGTCTGGTTCTCTATGTAGAAGTGATCATCTTGGTAGAGGCCGGTGCTTGATTCCTGTTAACAGAGTTGCCCCCCTAATCCCTAATGATCTAATGATTGATGAGGGAATTAAAATGCAGCAGCAGAAGAGGTGCAGAAATCACAGATCCACAGAATAGATAAAACAGAAGCAGGGAGATCCCTGCATTGCAGGTCTCCAGGTACACATTTTTTTCCAGCAAGGAGAATTGGTAGGTATCACCAAACCACCTTCTAAATTATGTGAGACTAGAAGTCACAGGTAGCAGAAATTTAGGAAAAAAGTAGATTTGTCAAGGTACTGCTTAGGCACAATTAAAATTTTTGTTCTGTATAAAAAAAGCTGATCTTCACTTTTTGTGTTCAGATTCACTTTAATAATTCACTACTGGCAAATTGTACAGTGCCCTTTTCCACCTTCCCACCTGTCTCTTCTTCCCTCTAGGGGATCTCTGACCATTGACACAAAGCATTTTTTTGCACGATTCCCTACTCCGGTGACAGAGATAGTCCAATAAGTCTCACATGATCTTAAGCCGTGTGTCATAAACCTCTTAAAGGGCTGGTGCTAGGAGGTTAATGAGAATATATAGAGTACTTCCTTGTTAGGCTAGTGATGGCTTCATGGTAGTCAAACTAAATGCAAGATTCCTATAAGGGACTTGAACCTGGGACCTCTGCTGTGTCTGGAAATGGCTCTTTCTGCACTACCTGAGATGCTGGACAGCACCCTGTCTGATCCATTGGATAACCCTATCTTGTGCCATAACTTCTGCTGAACCTTGAACTCTTTGCTCCTCCCATTAACTTCCTGATTTAGGCCATGTCTCTGCACTTCCTGTTTGCCGGATTATTGTGCTCCCTGAAGCCAGTATCTCACATTTGTTTTTCCTGTTGCCATCCCTATCTTTAATACCACTCATTCCTAACCCTTGGCTTCTTCCTTGATTATGCTTTAGCTTGATCCCAACCTGCAACTTCGTGTTACCGATCTTTGGATTGTTTACTGACTATGCTTCTGTTTGATCCTTACCTGCTATATCTGCTACTGGAACCTGGCTTGCTCACCTCCTGGTTGGGCTATCCTGTGGACCATAACCTGGTACTAGCATGCAACTAAACCCATCACCACCATCAGGGGCTCTGGTGAACACCAGTTAGTACTTAGACTCCACACAACAGGTGAGCCTGGGTTATTTTCCAGGGTGATCTGCTTGGATACTAATTCTGCTGGTTGGTGGGAGTCCTTCTACTGCTATAGCTACTGTTCTCTGAGGTTGACCGTGATATATACAGTGGTGAGTTCTGACTCAAATAAACTGCTAAACATATCTATATTGGCTCATAGCAAGCAGCTTATCAAAAGAAATAATCTGGACTATCTCCTAAAGTGCCACAAATAGACTGTTCTCTCAACAATCCTATTGGTTGGTCTGATCAAATTATTTCAAATTATAAACCACTTAGAAGCTCCACAACCTCTTGTCTTATTACTGCCAATAAATATACAGTATATGGCAGTGAAAATCTTGTTCCTTTGTCAGCATGTAACAAAAAGAATTTCCAACATGTCATAGAAATGCTGTATGCTAAACGATGCACTTGTGTGGCTTACAAGCACTCCTATTTATCTTGTTGTTCACCTCTGCATAGCCAAAATAAAGCTCAAATTTGTTGCATCTCTTGCTTTCAGAAAACCTTGCATTGATACCAAAAAACAAAAGGCCTAATCAAATGAGATACAGTGCAAGACCATTAGACAGACATCATTATCTCCAGCCACAAATGTTTTAGCCAAAAAGAAAAAAAGGAAAGGGAGGGATGTTGTATTAAAGGGAATGTATTTTCTCTCAGACTTTTGATACTTTTCAAAACAAAAAAGAAAACATAGACATTAAGTTTTGGAAAAAACAAAAAAACTAAGTGATTATGGATACAAGAATAAAAACAAATGGAAGTACATAATAGTGAACTCTACAGGCTGATGTATGATACTGGCCATAGACAGGTTGATATGTCACCTAACCCTGCAAATCAAGCAAAGTCATTTTTTGGTGTTCTCCAAAGACTTGAAGAGAATTTCATAAGGAAAGCAAAGCATTCCTTTCAACTGAAGTATTTTTTTCATCACATCATTTTCTGGACAGCAAAATGTTGACATTGTCCTTGGGATTTTAAATGTCTGTATTATTAGAGGCACTTGACTAACCTAGTTTAATAGAGGCAAGTTTAATTGATTTTGGGGTATTCAGGATACATGATTTCTCAGTTGCTTGACTGGATGAATGATGTGAACAAAGTTTCACCTTAGTCACTAACTTAAATGAAACTTCACTTTCTTGCATACAAATTATATTTTTAAATACTTCAACCACATAAACTCTGAGGTTCTTGGAAGAAAATAATCTTAATCAAAGTTAGTAGCAGGTAAAATGTAGCCTGTCTATGGCCAGCATGATGTATATCTTCATGAAAACTACATTTAATCTAAATATAATCCTGTAACAAGAATATTATTTAAAACCGTCCCTTAATAAGTATTGTATACCAAACAAAGATATTAGTAAACAGATTTTTTTTTTGGGGGGGGGGGGGGGTTTGTGGTCCTTTTAAAGCCATATTCATAAAAGCCTTATGTATAAACTTGGGTGAAAGCCAAAGTTTTTGATATAGTTATGCAAGATAAAAAAAAAATCTCCTTGATTATAAAGATCTATATTCATTTTGGTAACATTAGTTAACTTGTAAGGAACAAAAACACAAATATTTAAATTTAGAAGTACCCTTAAAATATATTAATATTGGAACAAACTTTTTTTATATTTTGTGTCCATAGCAATAAAAATAATTAAAAAACGTACATTATGTGGTAGATAGCGAAAAGTTTAAAATATATATATATATGTTCTATATTAGAGTGAAAAAAAAAAACTTTCATGAATAAGGCTGTTAATGTTGAATTCTAACATTGATTGCAGGACGCCACCCTATGTTTTGTACCTGTGACAAAGTTGATTTGCAAGAGAGTCTTGACATTCTCTAAAATAAAACAAAGAAAGAAAATAATTCTTAGTTAATTTAAAACAGAGTATACGCAGAATGTAATCCATCTTATATGAACTGCACTCAGTTGGTACTGTTCTTAAGGGTTTGAACTGAAACCTGACACTGTTTGTGCCACTGCCAAATACTTGGAGTCTATTTATAAAGGAGAGAAAGTGATTTTTAACAAACATTCGTTTGGAGAACCAATCACTTCCACTTAAAATGTATGGCCTAGGATGGTTATCCACCAGAGAATGTCTGTGAAAGTCGCATCTTCCATTTTAGAAATAGAATCATTGAACACCTTCACTTATAAAGTAGTATCTCCTTAAAGCAAACTTGGTATGTAAGGGTATAAAGGCAGTCCTTTCCTGAACTATTATATATAGATAATATATTATAGAATAGATACTTTTTGCACTTAATGTATGTTTGGATGCAGCACACCGAATGTTTGAATACAAGAAACTGAAAGAACTATTTAAATAAACAGGAGCGCTTTGTATATATTAGCCTATGTGTGTACAAAAGAATAAATAAATCAACACCATAGCAAAAAAATTCATATTTCATAAAATGTAATATTACATTGTGCAAATACCTAAAAAATGCTAGTGCATATATAAACCATAAATAAACCACAAGTGCTGGTGCATATGTAAACCTTGAATTAGTAAATAAATAAATATGCAAATGGATACCAAAATCACTACATCAAAGTAACCAAAAAATATTGTACACACATAGGCTAGTATATAGGAAGTGCACCTTTTTATATAAATATTTGAACATATCAGCTGTCTAGCTGTCATGCAATAAATGCTGTTCAAGTCACTGACTCAGAACAAGTAAGCAGCAGGTAAGTTCAAAACTGTTGATCTACATACTTATTCTGGTCAGTAACTTGGACTGAAGTCAGAGAATCAGCATGACAACCTAGATAACTAGGATTTTCAGAAGAAGATCAAGATTGGCAGCATCAAATCCCTCATGACGTGAACTCCATTCCAGTAGACTATAAAAGCCAAGTGAACCTTTAAACTACCAACCTTGAAATCATAGAGAAGCCAAGGCACAGTTTAGTGGCTTAAATCCGGAGAGGTTTGGTGTCTATGTGCTTCTATATCCAATCCAACATTCTGATAAACAGCACATCTTGCATAGAGAAACCTAGACCCTCTACCGCATTTTGGAAACTGCATTTTTCCTAGTGGAAGCCTGCATGGCAATTATATGTGTGGCCTAAAAAATACTTGCATACTTATGATTAAGCCCAATGTCGGTGAAAAATGTCAGAGGGGGATGAGGGGGATTTGAGCTGAAGCCTGTCTTTCATTTACCCTACACTGGAATTGAATACAGTGTGCAGTGGTGCCTGTTTGCCATATTATACTGTATCGTCGATCGAGATGTGCTCTATCTTTGTGAGCATCTGAATACAGAGTGTAAACCTGGGAGACTGATACTATATGCTTGGAGCAGCACCAATCTCTTATGGTACTTGAGCACACAAAAGTCTTATTTTTTGAATTCCTTCACATGCGTATAACTTATAAAGCTTGCAGACCACATAAGCACAGTAAACAGCTCATTTAGAAATGTTGGTGACACCTGCTTGTTTTAGCTTTTACACTTTTGTAACATTTTGCTTGATTTTTAACTAATGTGCATATCAAAATGTGAAATAGAAAGTTGTAAGTTGGGAAGGCTGTCTTTACCTGCACATGAAGTTTAATGGCATCCCAGTCTGTTTGACCCTTCTTCCAGAAGTGCATTTGTGAAGTCAGGCACTGATGTGAATGAGAATGCCTGGCTCGCAGTCTCTGCTCTAATTCATCCCAAAGGTGTTCTATAGGGTTGAGGTCAGGACTCTGTGCAGGCCAGTCATGTTCCTCCACCCCAAACTCGCTCATCAATGTCTTTATGGACCTTGTTTCGTGCACTGGTCGAAGTCATTTGGTAAAGGGGGGATCATAGTTTGGGGTTGTTTTTCAGAGATTGAGCTTGGCCCCTTAGTTCCAGTAAATGGAACTCTTAAGGCGTCAACATACCAAGACATTTTAGACAATTTAATTTCAATTTCAATTTTGAACCCTATGGGCTAAGACTGGGATGCCATTAAAGTTCATGTGTTGTAAAGGCAGGCGTCCCAATACTTTTGGTAATATAGTATATGTGATGCAGTCTGTCACTACCACTGACTCAGTAATAGTTATTTTTTCTGATTGCCCTTGAAACATACTTGTTCATCTTGCCAATAAAGCGGTTATTTTTCTACTTGCTTTATTTCAATTTTTAAATTGGTATTTCTACAGAAAGGCAAATGTATATATTAAATAGAATATATTTCTCGCGCCAAGGAGTACCTAACCAGATGTGTGCTAAGTAGAGGTATAGTAGAGTTAATGTGTGGACTAAGCAGCTGCTATAAAATAGGAAGATATACGTATAGGTAGTTCCCAACTAATTGAGAAACGATATAGCACTTGCTGATATGTGCAGGAACTAGCGGATTATGTGTATGTATAATTAAAATTGCATTACTAAAAACAGTAAAATTGGGCTAACCCCTATAAAATACATATATAAATAAATAAACAAATAGTGAATGTGCCAATAATCAAGTCCAAAATGCAATATAATATCAAAGTGCAAAGTGATATATAACAGTTCGTAGGTGGCCCGTTTGTAGTTTCTCAAACAAAAAAGGGGCCAGAAAAATGGAAAAAAGTGCTGGTGCTTGGTGTTAATTCCTCCAATGAGATAAAGTGTTCATTCATGCAGACACTGAGGGAAGATGTACACTCACCAGATAGGTTGGGTCTCTACTGCCTTACGGTCAAGAGACCATCAAAGCTTTGTGTGATCCTCCAGGTCTGGATGGCAGCAACTGCTGGGCTCCTCTCCCTCTTTAACCAGGATCCCCCAGGCGGGATATGCGGGCTCCATGCGGTTCCTGGGATAAGCAGTGCTGTGTTCTTCTATGATGGCTCCTCAGTGTTCACTGATCACAGCTCTACCCTGTAATCCTCCAGCCAGGGATCAGCACCTTCTCCACAGCCACATCAACTCACTCCCTCTCTATTCATAAGCTCCGCATTACTCTGCGAGTCTGCATACCCGGCCAGGAACCAAGCCTCGTTCTCAGGTAACATGTACCAAGTCTCATTCTCAGGTAACATGTACCAAGCCTCGTTCTCAGGTAACATCTTATTTGAGAACGTGAGAACGAGGCTTGGTACATATTACCTGAGAACGAGGCTTGGTACATGTTACCTGAGAACGAGGCTTGGTACATGTTACCTGAGAACGAGGCTTGGTTCCTGGCCGGGTATGCAGACTCGCAGAGTAATGCGGAGCTTATGAATAGAGAGGGAGTGAGTTGGTGTGGCTGTGGAGAAGGTGCTGATCCCTGGCTGGAGGATTACAGGTTAGAGCTATGATCAGTGAACATTGAGGAGCCATCATAGAAGAACACAGCACTGCTTATCCCATGAACTGCACGGAGCCCGCATATCCGGCCTGGGGGATCCTGGTTAAAGAGGGAGAGGAGCCCAGCAGTTGCTGCCATCCAGACCTGGAGGGTCACACAAAGCTTTGATGGTCTCTTTACCGTAAGGCAGTAGAGACCCAACCTATCTGGTGAGTGTACATCTTCCCTCAGTGTCTGCATGAATGAACACTTTATCTCATTGGAGGAATTAACACCAAGCACCAGCACTTTTTTCCATTTTTCTGGCCCCTTTTTTGTTTGAGAAACTACAAACGGGCCACCTATGA
Source organism: Pelophylax lessonae (assembly GCF_965119305.1). Taxonomy (NCBI): domain Eukaryota; kingdom Metazoa; phylum Chordata; class Amphibia; order Anura; family Ranidae; genus Pelophylax; species Pelophylax lessonae. Next base: position 147,106,492 of record NC_138772.1, on the reverse strand, counting down.
ACTGTTATATATCACTTTGCACTTTGATATTATATTGAATTTTGGACTTGATTATTGGCACATTCACTATTTGTTTATTTATTTATATATGTATTTTATAGGGGTTAGTCCAATTTTACTGTTTTTAGTAATGCAATTTTAATTATACATACACATAATCCGCTAGTTCCTGCACATATCAGCAAGCGCTATATCGTTTCTCAATTAGTTGGGAACTACCTATACGTATTTCTACCGAAAGGGCTGTTTCTTCTCACATTTTGCTTTCAGGTTATGATACTTTGCCAGTTTATAGAAATGTTTTTTTTAGTAGTTTTCTTCATTATCTAATATATGCATCATGCATCCAGAGAAAATTAGCTTGATGTGCAATATTAAAGATGAATTCTAATCAAATTGCTATTTATTAATATACAGTTTTAGTACTATTTTTATTTGCCAAAATATGTATATTGTTCAGCTACAGTTGTTCTCGTAACATGCTGTATAGTCATTAGGTGACCCCACTATTTGTATAATCCAGCTCTTCAGCCTACATCATTTCTCAGACCCTAGCCTGTTCACTGGGCTAAAAATGAACATGAAGCCCTTCCTGTACTTTTCCCACAGTATAAGCCTATCAGAAAAACACCTGTCCAGCTCCTATGTCTGAAATATGTTAGGATGATAGCACTCTCATACTCTGTTTGATTTACTGCAAGTTAATAAAAAAACACATTTTAGGTAAATTTACTATCAGTATTTACAAATTCAGCTTATTATTTCTGACTGGATTCATACTTAAACTATTATGGAGGGTGTTAATAAAAGGTGTCAGACACCCTTAAAAATTCTGCTTAACTGCCTCTTAGAAATTGCAAAGCCTATAAGGTCTGTCTTGCTGTTGATTGACAGTGCATGGCAATGGGCAGATCCATAGCTGCTATGCAGTCCAATGACAGCTTTGGAATCCACACAATGTCATTTTCTGCCAATTAAAATTAAGGGGGACCTGATGAGGAAAAAGAGTTACAGTTCCTCATCAGGCTCTGGCCTGCTAACAGGTGGTGTGACCATGTTCCCCCTCAGGTCCATCTACTCTGCATCCCCTGCCCTTTTGTTTGCTTTTAGCTTTCAGCAAACAGCTGAATGAGGTCAGTGATCGAGTCCTGTATAGGAAGCGGTCACATGCATGATAGGTTCCCAGCACAGGCATGCCCTACTCTGATGGTCTTAATTACCAGCAGTTTCCTAATCTGTGAATCTTTAGTACTTTTTTAAGAATATTTCCCTGCCATAGCAACAGGTTCTTAAAGTGGCAGTAGTTAGAACTACCTGAATTTGGCGCATGTGTTAGTAATGCTGCTGAAACTGGCACAAATGCTTGCCTGAATTAGAAAACTATTAAAGGAAACTACTATTAGAAAAGGGTCAAAATGCTTTATTAACCCCCCCCCCCCCAATATTTGACTGTCACATTCCTTTAACATTATAATTCACTTTGCTCGAGTGCATCTGTGTTCTTTTTAAGCATCCATTCAAGTCAAAAAAGTTCATTTTTTTCACATGGCTTATAGATAATTGTTTAAAACACTTTTAATGGTGTGCTTCATCTTATTCTATCTCAGCTTAAACTCTAATAAATCATGTCTTAAGGTTTAGGAGTTACAATTCTATTAGTTCATCAATCTGATTACAATATACTCTAATACATTTTACATGTATTGTATATGTTGCAAGAGTTTCTTAGTAAATCATGGCCAAAGAGCTGCAAGAATGTTATTTACAACAGTAAATCAACATGAAGTGAAAGACTCACATGTGTGAATGTTTATTCACATCTTTTCAATTCAAATAAGGAATAAAAGTATTTTTTTTTACCTACTACATGTGTTATTAGGCTATGCACAGTACAAGGTAGTTCTGCCGTGTATCCAATAGCTCTAAAGATCCTAATTTATCAATTTCCAAATGTTAAAGCATGCACTGGTAATATAAGGGGATATTTTTAAGGTTTCTCTAGCATAAATACAGCTGTGCTGGTAGTCATTGGTCCATTCTGTAATCATATTGCAGAAGCTTAATAGCAGAGAGGGGTGCCATATCTATCTATCTATCTATCTATCTATCTATCTATCTATCTATCTATCTATCTATCTATCTATCTATCTATCTATCTATCTATCTATCTATCTATCTATCTATCTATCTATCTATCTATCTATCTATCTATCTATCTATCTATCTATCTATCTATCTATCTATCTATCTATCTATCTATCTATCTATCTATCTATCTATCTATCCTGGAGGGTTGCTAAGCATTGCACAATGCAGGGTTCTTACAGACAGCCTGTGTTAGTTGTCTGCTCGTACCGTGTATGAGCAGGCAGTTACACTCTGACACGAAGAGTCAATGAACTATCTAGAGCACTTAACAGCACCCTGGTAGTTAATTGAGAACTACAAGCCTCAACTGAAATCCTATAAAGAAGGTGCCAACCTATGGTATCTCTGAAGCAAAAAGCAAACATTTACCTTACTACATGCCCCCAAAAAATGTAAATGTTATTTATTAACCAATATCTCAAAGAAGATATATACCTAATACCAAGATAAAATATACAATGTGGAATATGCAAAATGAAATATAACATTCATAAGTTCATAAATCAAAATGTTTTGCAAAAAAATCTCCTTCAAAATAAATGTTTAGTGTTAGTAAGTCCCATAAACATAGAGTCATTATTATTAAAAAATTATTGACACATAAGTGCTTTAAACCAGAAAAAACAAAAAAACACAATCGAGTTCACTATGAAGTAATAACAGTCTTTATGACCATCCCCTGTGCTGTTTGAAAAAACTTTAATCATGCTCTTCATCAAATATGACAAGTGCTCCACCATGTGCCATAATCTAAATGCACTCCCCAGAGCCCCAAAGTCGCTAGGGCCAAACACGCCTTTTATCAATTTAAAGATATAATATCCAAAAATTCTTCAGCAGTCATTGACACTTTTCCATTGCCATAGATAACCATTAACATCATATCCGGACTTTGGTGAAACACATGCATGCACGCATGTTGGGGTGTATCAGCAAATGATGGGGTGAACGGTTCTCGGGAGCCAGTTCCAGATTGCCATGGGGATTGTGCAGGCTTATCAAGCTGGTGCCAGCTTGGGCGCATTCAAGCAGAACAATTGTTTGTTCTTCTGTATTATTTTATTAAATGGTGTTGCATGATCACCTTGTTATTTGTTTATTTTATGATAACTAGTGCTATTTACTTGATGTGAGTACATCATCAATGGAAAAGTATTAATATCTGCTAAAGATTTTTGGGATATTACATCTTTAAATTGCTAAAAAGGCGTGATTGGTCCTAGCGACCTTGGGGCTCTGGTGAGTGCATTTAGATTATTGCACGTGGTGGAGCACTTGGTATATTTGAAGAAGAACACCAATAAAGTTTTTTCATACAGCACAGTGGATGGTCATAATGACTGCTATCACTTCATAGTGAGCCGAATTGTGTTTTTTGGGGGGTTTTTTGGTTTACAGCAGTTACATGTGAATCATTTTTTAATATTTATTTTACATTTATGGGACTTACCGACACTAAATATGTATTTTGAAGAAGATTTTTGCACAATATCTTGATTTATGAAATTATGAATGTTATATTTCAATTTGTATATTCCACATTATTCATATTGGTATTAAGTACAGTAGATATCTTCTTTGAGATATCAGTTAATAGAGAACTACAAGGCAACAGCTGTAACGGATGTCGGTACGTGTAATTTTCACATTCACAGAACACTGGGAATGAATTACGCAGCTGGGTGGGCAGAGCCCCGCATGGCCTTGGTTTTTTAACATTTGTGACAGCTCGCTGTCAGAAGGGGGGATTGGGGGGGGGTGGTTGTGGAGACTAGTGCACCTGTAATATGTTACATGTATATAGGTTTAAACATGTAACATGTTGCAAAAGGTGAATTTATCCTTTAACGGATTCTGTAATTTTTCTGTTTATAAAAGTCCTTTCCCTGGCTTCCTAAACTAGCTCTTGAAATCATGATTATTAAGGTTGACCTTCCTTTAATTACACAGTAAGATGGCATATTATTTCCAGGACACTAATTTCCTCCCCTTTGGCTTAACTTAAATTTGATTTATTATAAATGTAAGAAGGAAGAATGTGTTGAAAATGTTTATACATCCTTTTTGTAAAAATGTGACATTTGTTGATACTTGGATTACACTCAACCCTGTATTCCCATAAGACTTCATTAAACTTCCAGACTGGCAGTTCTAAGTTTTGTCATGGCACACAAGACATAAAAAAAATGTAGTTTCCTCCTTCATAGATATTAAGAACCAAATAATGAGCTTCTCATTCCTTTTTGAGTCAGGCTTAACATGCTTATATGTCTAAAGATGCTTAAGGCCATATTTATATAAGTAAAGCACAGTAATGCTAAATAAAATTGCATATCCAAGTTTTAGATTTTCATATTAAAAAGCTTCATCACCTGAATCACCCACCATATTTTTATATGTCATGGGGTCTCTGGCGGAAAGATATCCCCTCAATAGTTTGTGTATCTATCTGTCTTCTCCTAGGTGTATTTCCCCCACTACTGGATTTCCAAGTTGTTTTTTCCGCATTATAGGAAATGTACTGGGAAAGATTAATACTTTCATTTGGCTTTGTAATGGCTGGTGGTAAAAACTCTGGAATTCCTGAGAGACAGAGGAAGAAAGCAGTTTCACCTTTCCCTTCTGTCCCTCAAATGCAACAGAAAGAAAAGAAAAATCTGACCACCAAACGAAAATTTCCTTCTGAAAGCGGTTGTACACCCGAAAACGAAAAAAAGAAAAAAAAACCTGCAAGACAAAGGCATAATGAGCTAGTATGCATTGCATACTAGCTCATTATGTATTACTTATCTTAGAACGAAGCCCCAACACGGACCCCCGGACATCGCTGCGGGCGCCGCCATGATCCCTTTGCGTCTCATCTGGGTTCGGCGGCTCCGGCGCTGTGATTGGCCGGAGCCGCGATGACGTCACTCCCGCGCATGCACGCGGGAGTGATTTTCCTGCAAGCTCCCGGCAAGGAAAACTGGAGGTCCCTCGCGTGAGCGGCTGCATGCACTGCAAATATCTCCTAAACCGTGCCGGTTTAGGAGATATTAATTGTACCTACAGGTAAGCCTTACTATAGGCTTACCTGTAGGTAAAAGTGTCAAAAAGCGGTATACTACCGCTTTAAGGTCCAGTCACACCAGCAGCTGTCTTGTAATGTGGCTGCTGTTGTGTGCAGTGAAGTCAACAGTGTCAGTTCCCTGAATATAAAGCATTGCACTATTTACATTTTGCTGAATAACTTCACTGGAATGTCAAAATGACATTTAATTCACCTTTATGCGCTGCAGTGCATTGCAATATGGTGTACTGCACCACAAAACACTGTGGGGAAAAAAGTAGTGCATGACCTATGCACAATGTGGTGGTATAAACTAAAAACATGGGTCACAAAGTAAATTGCCTTGTCTATGTTGTGGGTTGCTTTGGGCAAGGCTGCCCAGTAATGGGCAGTGCAATTTATTTAACTGTGTAATCATTTCTCAACTTGTGACCTGGTGACAAGAACAAATAGAAGATACACAGATAACAATACAACGTAAAAAAGGTTGTAATTCTTCTCTAGTTTCTTACACTTTACAAGCATGCTTAAGGTTGTAAGTAAAATTATATAGAAATCCCCATGTGGTTCACAAGACACTGGTTAAACACTCTCTGTGACCATGAACGTATAGCAGACTGGTCCTCCAATTAGTGAATAGCTGTGATCAGTGACCGACAAGCTTCTGATTACAGCTATTCATTAAAACGGAGTCCCCCCACACTGACACTGCTGACCCATACTCTACCCTACCTATCACAAACCAGTGACAATCAACTTCTGTCCGTGTCCCCTCCAAACATGCCATCTGATTCCTGCTGCTCTCCCCTTACCTGTACCAGGTAGATGGTTGTGGAAGGGGCACAGATTGGAGCATGCAATGGTGCACAGGATCCAATCTGTTTCGAATGGCAAGTGGAAGGTTGGTAAACATGTTCCAGATAGTTTCTTCAATTTCCTGAATGAACACAACTGCTCAATACTGAACACTTCAGTGTACATTCATCACTCAAGAGATAGCAAACATGAATGACATGTTTACTATCTCTTCAGTTTGAAAATGTACACGAAAGCACTGCATACTGAGTTCTGCATTCCCAATCTCTTTCTTTATCTCAAATTTGAACAGACCAGTGATGTTTCTTCAACAGTTTTCTCAATATAAAAAAAATATAATAATTAGTAAATAAACCAGAAATCCAGAAATATAATACCCCCCCCCCCCCGACACACACGCACACACATACATAATTTACAAAAACATAGCATACATGTATATGAACTATATACATTGTGGTAAACCAATACATTTCTGTACACACCAGTGGGTGCATGTTATCATGCAGAAAACACCCATGTGCTGCAGTGCATATGTGTTGCAGTGCATTGTTACAACACATTGCAGTGTTTTTTTTTTTGTTTTTTTTTACTTTTTAAAAATGAAATTTAACTAACTTTATGTGTGGCAGAGTAATATGACACATTGCTGTATGCTGTATTGTGCTGTAATAAAAATGTATGCCTAGATCATTTTAGCACCAAGCACAGACAGCACTGCAGACTGGGTGTTACCATGTCGCATAGATGGGAAGTCAACCTCTAGATTTTTAGTATTTTACAGTCTTTTCTTTATTTTTTTTTAAAAATACAACATTTACAATTTACAAATTTTTATCATTTATTAATTTAATATAGTTTTTTTCTTTCAGATTTATTAAAATTTTTCTATGTTATGTTGTGTTTGTTCTAATAATTATATTAGCATTTTTTTTTTAAATATTGATAAACATTTTCTCAACTATGGTGGAGTATACAAGATCAGAAGCACCATCTTTTTATTTTATGGGTGCTGTGCTTACAGGGAAGTATGAATTGGGGGGTTTATTACTAACTGGCAAAACATAAAGTATAAAATAGTGAAACATGATTAAAAAAGTGAAAATATCAATAGCAAAATGGTCTGGCCACCTAAGGTTAAAATGGATAGCAATGCATAATAATGAATGGGTTAAATGATTAAATTAAATTGCCCAATCTTCATGCATACCCTTGTCTGAGAATTACTTTTACAAATTACTGTATATTGCATTTCAGCCCAAAATTACGCTGAAGATACAATTTAATGCAGATTAAGAATATACCATGCTAATCCTGATATTAAACAAACCTACATTCACTCAAACACATGATAAAAATCCCTAAAAAGCTCTTGGACACAATGAGATATAGTCATATATACTTGGAAATCAAAGGCGAATTTCTATCTTAAACACATTTTTACTTATTACTTAATCACCCAAGCGCTCACTCCAATGGGAATAACAGGCGGGCTGCTCTCCTCAGGCGGGGCACTCCAATCAGAAGTACATACAAAAGAGAGAAAAGGAGGCACAAACACCTGGTGCATTACCCTTTGGACACCTTAAAACTTTTATTAAAAATCCAAAAACATACTCACAGACATGAAGCACATTTGTCGCATAAAATGAGTCCACTACATGTGGAGGTAGATGTCCCTATCGTTGGACCTCTAATGCGTTTCGGGAGACACGCTCCCTTCCTCAGAGGGAAGGGAGCTGTCCAACGATAGGGACATCTACCTCCACATGTAGCGGACTAATTTTATGTGACAAATGTGCTTCATGTCTGTGAGCATGTTTTTGGCTTTTTAATAAAAGTTTTGAGGTGTCCAAAGGGTAATGCACCTGGTGTTTGCGCCTCCTTTTCTCTCTTTTGTATGTACATTTTTACTTATTACTCTATTTTGTCAATTTTGTGTTATTTTAGAGTAACATGAACATTTTGATATTCTGTAATAGAAGAAAAGTAATGAAACAGACTTAATGGGAACAAGAACAACATATTAACAAATAATATATTTAAATAATGCTATGAATGATGTAGCAAGTAATCAAGCTTGACAGAAGATTTATATCTATATGTGTTTATGATTTATGGTCATTAACAGATATACTCACATCACTTTCATGACCCTCCCGAAGATTATATGTAAGATCTTGCTGAATGTCTTCTACAAATTTGTGTGCATATTCTGGATAAAAGTCCAGAACTTCATAAAGGCCTTTGAGGATAATACACTGTAGATCACAGTAGGTCAAAGCTTTCACATCTGCATTGGTTTTTATTACTTGATCTTTAATTGATAAAGTTGCTCCAATTAAATCTCCTTTACCTGTAAGTATAAAAAGCCAAGTCAACAAAATACTGCACTGGCAGACTGTGATAGCAAGACTTGTTTTGCAGATATCTATTTATGGATTACTTTTACTTCTAGCTCACAGGAGGTCTCTTTGGCTACTTTTGCACTGAAATATTATTTGCAGCTAAAATATAGTGAAGCCTATAACCAATCAAGCTTAAAGGAAATTTCTCATCCTTTTTTTTATTTCTCCAACCTTGATTATTAGGTAATTAAAGTAAACCCGTATTTTGTCCATACTAGCCAAATAACAAGTTTATTTCAGAGGAGGATGAATGGATGTTATACTTACCTGCTCTGTGCAATGGTTGGCACCTTACCCCCTCTTTTGAAGTCCCCCGTTGGCACTCTCTATCCTTCTTATAAGTGCTTCCTCAGCAAGCCATATGCTGAGGAGGCATCCTTACAGGCACATTCCATAGGTGAGGCCATAGACACACACAGCACGGCGCGGCCACGCCCTGCTGCTCCCTTGACTGACAGCAATAGGAGCCAATGGTTCCAGCTGCTATCAGAGTCTCCTGTGAGAAGAGGAATAGATAGCAGTGGTGCTGCAGGCGGGCACAAAGCGGAGCATTTTATACCCTAATCCATTCTCAAAAAAACCTGCTTAGGGCTCTTTCACACGGGCGTTCCGTATGTCCGTTTTTCATCCCATCCGTTTGCGGATGAAAAACGGACATAATATATCTCTATGTAAATACGGATGTCATCGGATGATCATCCTCTGACATCCGTTTTTTGTCAGTTCAGTTCAGTTCAGTTTTTTTGAACGGAGGAGAACCCTATTTTTTCTTCCTTTCAAAAAACGGAACTGAAGCAAAAACGGATGTCAGTGGTGTCAGACATCCGTATTTACATAGACATGCATTATGTCAGTTTTTCATCCGCAAACGGATGGGATGAAAAACGGACATACGGACCGGATGACACAAGTGTCATCCGTGCCCGTTACAAAAAAAAAAAGGACCTGATCGGGCAAAAAAAAAGGAACGCCCGTGTGAAAGAGCCCTTAGGCTTTAGAACCACTTTTACTTAATTTGCAGTGTGTGGGTTCCTGAAGCAGAATCTCCATGTGCTCAGTCTGAATATTCACAATGGCACACAACAGTATTAATCTATGATTACAGTGATAAAAATACATTAAGGAAGCATTTAAGAGAAGCTAAACTTTTTCTAAGATTCCTATGTTACATATAGCGCTTTGTTGTAAAAGTTATAAACTGCATGACAGATAAAAGATGACTTGCTCAGTCTTTCTAATGCAAATCAATTAACCTCCAGCAGTGATTAGGCAAACTAGATACACAGATCTACACTTTTGTCTTTAGATTTAATTTGAAACTGTATAATTACTTATCTAATTTGTCTTTTCATTGGAATTTGGATTATACAGTTAAAAAATAAGAAGATAGGATCATTTATTTTATATATATTATTCCCCATTCAGCTTGGGTTTATTTTGTAAAAACTGTTAAATTAAGCTCGATGGCAGTATGTCTTATTTACATTTTGTTAACTACTATATGTATGTTTTTATTTTTCTTATTTAGATTTTGTTAACTACTATATGTATGATGATTTTTTTTTCTTTTTTAATTGCAAAATTAAAACTTTTGTTTTTTTTTTCATCTAAAATGCACAAAATATATGATGCAAATATTTGATTGCAGAAGAGAATGCACATAGGAAAAACAAATGAGGAATGTCCAACCTGTGCAATTAATGTTTTTCCAAGCTAGGTAAAAACTGAACTCTAGGCACAAAAGCTTTTTATTTCTTCAATAGCCACATATAATATGAATCCACTTTGTGTGCATCTACTGCTTTTGCAAGCCAAGATGTTATCCTGCAAATTTAGTAAAACAATATGGATAATATATGGATAATAGTATGGATAGCTGTTCGGATGTTTGGACAAATGCCTGAACTTTAGCCCGATTTGTTCCCTGTCCAGCAGGAGTTGTGCATCAAATATAGAAGTGGTATTTCTACCGCTTCTATGTATGACAGCTTCCCGATATCACTCTCTTTTAGGCAAAGGGGTGGGGATAGCAGCGACATCACTGACATTGACCAAATATGGTTATGGCCATATTTGGTCAATGATAGCACTACTGTCCCCACCCCTTCCCTTAAATAGCTGATGACAGCTCAGGTAGTTGCTATTTGTCTAGTGTTACTGTCAGTATCGCTGGGTCATCTGGATTTTTTTTTCACCATAATGTCAAGTGGTGACAGTTTGGCATTGTGATTGACAGTAGATTTACAATGAGGACATTTTTGATTTTTAAATAAAAAGAATTGTCAAACATTTGGTTGTTTTATTTCTAGATTACAACTTTTATTTTTGTAAAAGTGTAGGGGAACTACATACCCCTTCTCATTCACACAAGGGGAGGGCAGACATCCAGGGGCACCCTTATTATTAAAGGGGGCTTCCAGATTATAAAAAATCCCTAACCTGCAGATGTCAAGTGGTAACAGGTAGGCATTGTGATTGACAATAGATTTACAATGAGGACATGCAGGGTTCATTGCTGGGAGGAGACCATTCTAGCAACACACCCTGCCTCATTTTGATAAGGACACCAGCCTGACCCAGTGAATGTAATGGTCCACGGGCTGGGGCTTATCAAGATCTAGAAACCCTCTTTAACAACAAGGAGGCTTCAGATACCTGCACTCCCCCTATGTAAATGAAAATGGGGTACATAGTACCTTTATCATTCATGAAAAATGTCCCCCATTGTAAATCCATCATCAATTACTATACCCGCCATCTCCTTTGAAAATAGGATAACAGCCTGCTTTGCATGAATGAGTAAGAAGTACATAGTACCTCTAGTTATTAACAAATAAATTAAATGGTAAATAAAAACACAAACTTTTTGGAAAGTCCTTTATTTAAAAAACCCCAAAATGTCCAGATTTGTAAATCCATCATTAATGACATCGTCCATGAATAATGAATGACAACTGCTGACTCTCCAAAAGAAAAAACAACTGACTGCCAACACAGTCCACTCCTGAGGACTACTTGCCATAGAATGTAAACAAGGGGACACAGTCTTCTGGGGGGACATCATTTACCAAAACATGGTAATGGTAAATATTTTGGTGCCGTAGGCAGAACTCAATAGACAGAGATTAAATACCCCTATGTATAATATATATATATATATATATATATTTTTTTTTTTAAATATTTATTACAATATTATTAAATGAATACACACGGACACTTCTACTTGCATTGATATAAAAATGGCCACGGCCTTTTTTATTAAATTGAAAAAACTTAAAAATTTGTGGGAATAACAAAACATAGTAAAGCTTGGGCAAAGAGCCCAAACTAACCACTTTATTATCCAAAACATATATATATATATATATATATATATATATACCATAGTCCAGCCAAAAAGACTACACCACTTAAATAAAAAACATCCCACATAGATAAAGACCATGACAAACAGATACAGGGTGCGCGGGAGGGACGAATTTTCTTGACTTCTGGACTACTGCTCCCGCTGACTGAAATGAACCGTTCTCTCTTTCTTAAATAGGGAAACTTCACATCTTTAGGTGGCTTCACAAGACAATTTGGACCAATCCCAGGTAAGTTAAATATATTAACCAGTTAAATTACTAACTTAGTAACCAATCAACATTGAATCACATTGACCAATTATATTGTTTATTTAATAGGCAATAGAATACTATTTTTAAACTATAACCTGAATTTCACAAAAAACATTTTTTTTAATTTAACTGTCATGCCACGTCCCCATGAATGAATGTCAGGTACATTTTATGACCTGCCTTTCATTTTTAGGTCAATGACATCTCAAGGAACTTGGGGGGGGTCCCCATATCTGTTTTTCTTTGCTTTTTTTTGGGTCTCCTTAAAATCTATACCATTCCTGAAGGGGAAACCTAGGCTTTTTTTTAGACTATCCTTGCCTCTTTGTTTACATTCACCTGTCATCTGGGTATCACAGGCTGACAGCTGAGTGGGTCGGGCTGGAATACACATTTGGTTGTTAGAACACCAGAAGATGCTGGCTTACTAACAACCAGGAGCTCTGAGAGGAAAGCTGTTTCACTTCTGTGGTAGCCGGAGGATCACCTTTGCTAAACACACATTTAGTTTAGCAATTCCTCAAAAGGAACCAGGCAGCTCATTCCAAGTGAGCAAGACAACAACAAAAATCTGACAGAGTCTCTAATGCTTTCCAACCCCATCCAAAACAAAATACTTTTTGCTGGAGTTTGGCTAAAACTGATGTAAACATACATGAGCTGATAAAGTAAGATAATGTTGCCAATGTGCTGCTAGCCGAAACAAAGCTTATTATTAGACTTGCACTGAACAATATGTTTATATTATAATAACTGAACCATTACAGATTGTTTAAAAAAGGAAATCATTTATGAAAAATATAATATCAGATACAATATTTTCCTCCCTCCTTAATTCCCATTATTTCTACATTTCCCTGCTAAGATATCCCCATATTGTACTGATTATGACTCATTTAAAAATAGCTGTGGTTCTATAGCTGAAGAGCTAATGAGCAGCTGTCAGCTCCATGAGGAGCACACAATCATCACAAAATTATGCTGCATTATGCTATCATACCTTGTCTCAAGCTCAAGAACTGGTCAATTGGGAGATGACAATGATTGGTTGCTTTTAAATACTGTACATCATTGTGATTTTCATTATAGGCTGTGCACTTCCAAACTAATCATTTACTTTTCAGTTTATGTTAATAATACAGTATTCCAGACCACTATGACATAATGTGCGAACTGGTTAATGCAGTTTTGTAATTTAAATGAATAAAGAGATCTATTATTTTAAGTCTATGCTGTTAGGAACTGAGAAAGCATGTTTTTAATAAGAGCAAAGCTATATAGTGAAAGACTTCTTTAGAACTTCTGTTAAAAATTTTAAATAAAGGCATTTCTGGAAACTAAACCTATTTAAAAAATGCAAAACTTGTCGGTTTTGATTACTAAAGTAGTAGCTTGGTCATTTAGCAAAATTAATATTCACTTCCAAACGAATCATGTACTTTTAAGTTTATGTTAACATAAATATATTATATATACTATATTCTATTCCAGACAATTGTGCAAACTGTTTTTTTAGAGTGTTTTTTATTTACAAGAAACTTTTCATTAAGAGTTGACATACTGTAAGTAAAATATAAAAAAAATTACCAAAATAATTGCCATTATGCATTGACATACAGTAATATAAATATAGGAACAAATTTAGGAAAATACAAAAAACGTAGGCCTCAATTTATTGTGTATAAAGAAATATGCCAATGCCAAATTATTAACACCGTCTTCTAGATATAGAGGAATTCGTATAACAGATAGAGACAAGAAAATAGATTAGAAGTTAGAGAAAGCTACGTTGGGAGAGGTGTATATTTAAATAATTGATATTGGCGAGGGACAGGAGGGGGGATTGGACCTGGGGAAGGTCAGAATCTAGCTTTACATAGAGGGTATAAAAAATAATGGATATTATATAGTTTACACAGTACAAATGCTTTTTTTCTGTTCTATCAATTGATACCATATTTCAATAAATTTTTAAATACTGTATGCAAACTTTATGGACAACTTTTTATTACCATCCTCAACTTATCTATGAGGTTTTCCAGACTTTAGAGATCAATTGTTTAGCACTATTGAAATATATAGGTTAGTAAGTGGACATTTAAAAAGCCTCTCTGTTTACTGCTGGTGCACATGCCAAACAAAAGCATAATGCATCTGATCCTACTGACATTAGACAGCAGAGATCATAGGCTAAAAGCACAGAGCCAATCAGGGTGACTGGATGGTGCCCATACCAGAGCAGGTGGATGCATTTGTGTGTAAGTCAACTACCCCAATACCATCTTGTTTCTTTATTTTAAAAAACTTGTGGAAAAAAATAAAATCACGTTAAGGGGGTCATTTTCCAAAATAGGGTCATTTTGGGGATGTTTGCAGTGTCCTTTTTTTTAATATATATAAAGAATGGGTTTTTTTCATTGTTATTTGATAAATAAATAAAAAGTGATTATTAAATATCACCAAAATAAATCTCTATCTCAAAAAATTATATAAAATTCATTTGGGCACAGTGTTGAATGACCAAGTAATTGTCAGTAAAACTATCACAACACTGAAAATGAAAAAATGACTTGTAAAAGAAGGGGATGAGGCATGATGGTATTAATGTGGTTAAAAGGAGAACTTTGCCAGTCTCGTGCCTATTTATTTAATGAAGCTTATAAAAAAAATATGTTATTGGAAAAATGTACCTAGTACAGTATAAATCGTAATGTAACCTCTGGCACAAATGTGTTTTGCTATAAGGCATTCCCAAAAAAATAGGTTGAAAAGTTCTACCCAAAGAGAAGCCTTATAAGACATGTAAAAAATTATTTGGACTAAAGTGGGATGATAGGGATGTGGGGACCAAATACAATCAAGTTTGTAGTTGATTACTATAGAATGAGATTATATTAGGCATTGCACAACAGTGTTAAAGTTATACTAAAGTCTCATTTTCTTTGTTTAATAATAACAAACTTGTTATACTTAAAACGGTTGTAAACCCAAAATGTAAAAAAAAAAAAATACCTGCAAGACAAAGGCATAATGAGCTAGTATGCATCGCATACTAGCTCATTATGTATTACTTACCTTAGAACGAAGCCCCGACACGGACCCCTGGACATCGCTGCGGGCGCCGCCATGATCCCTCGCCGTCTCTTCCGGGTTCGGCGGCTCCGGTGCTGTGATTGGCCGGAGCCGCGGGAGTGATTTTCCGGCAAGCTCCTGGCAAGCACCGTGGACCATTACATTCACTGGGTCAGGCTGGTGTCCTTATCAAAATGAGGCAGGGTGTGTTGCTAGAATGGTCTCCTCCCAGCAATGAACCCTGCATGTCCTCATTGTAAATCTATTGTCAATCACAATGCCTACCTGTTACCACTTGACATCTGCAGGTTAGGGATTTTTTATAATCTGGAAGCCCCCTTTAATAATAAGGGTGCCCCTGGATGTCTGCCCTCCCCTTGTGTGAATGAGAAGGGGTATGTAGTTCCCCTACACTTTTACAAAAATAAAAGTTGTAATCCATCATTAATGACATCGTCCATGAATAATGAATGACAACTGCTGACTCTCCAAAAGAAAAAACAACTGACTGCCAACACAGTCCACTCCTGAGGACTACTTGCCATAGAATGTAAACAAGGGGACACAGTCTTCTGGGGGGACATCATTTACCAAAACATGGTAATGGTAAATATTTTGGTGCCGTAGGCAGAACTCAATAGACAGAGATTAAATACCCCTATGTATAATATATATATATATATATATATATTTTTTTTTTTAAATATTTATTACAATATTATTAAATGAATACACACGGACACTTCTACTTGCATTGATATAAAAATGGCCACGGCCTTTTTTATTAAATTGAAAAAACTTAAAAATTTGTGGGAATAACAAAACATAGTAAAGCTTGGGCAAAGAGCCCAAACTAACCACTTTATTATCCAAAACATATATATATATATATATATATATATATATACCATAGTCCAGCCAAAAAGACTACACCACTTAAATAAAAAACATCCCACATAGATAAAGACCATGACAAACAGATACAGGGTGCGCGGGAGGGACGAATTTTCTTGACTTCTGGACTACTGCTCCCGCTGACTGAAATGAACCGTTCTCTCTTTCTTAAATAGGGAAACTTCACATCTTTAGGTGGCTTCACAAGACAATTTGGACCAATCCCAGGTAAGTTAAATATATTAACCAGTTAAATTACTAACTTAGTAACCAATCAACATTGAATCACATTGACCAATTATATTGTTTATTTAATAGGCAATAGAATACTATTTTTAAACTATAACCTGAATTTCACAAAAAACATTTTTTTTAATTTAACTGTCATGCCACGTCCCCATGAATGAATGTCAGGTACATTTTATGACCTGCCTTTCATTTTTAGGTCAATGACATCTCAAGGAACTTGGGGGGGGTCCCCATATCTGTTTTTCTTTGCTTTTTTTTGGGTCTCCTTAAAATCTATACCATTCCTGAAGGGGAAACCTAGGCTTTTTTTTAGACTATCCTTGCCTCTTTGTTTACATTCACCTGTCATCTGGGTATCACAGGCTGACAGCTGAGTGGGTCGGGCTGGAATACACATTTGGTTGTTAGAACACCAGAAGATGCTGGCTTACTAACAACCAGGAGCTCTGAGAGGAAAGCTGTTTCACTTCTGTGGTAGCCGGAGGATCACCTTTGCTAAACACACATTTAGTTTAGCAATTCCTCAAAAGGAACCAGGCAGCTCATTCCAAGTGAGCAAGACAACAACAAAAATCTGACAGAGTCTCTAATGCTTTCCAACCCCATCCAAAACAAAATACTTTTTGCTGGAGTTTGGCTAAAACTGATGTAAACATACATGAGCTGATAAAGTAAGATAATGTTGCCAATGTGCTGCTAGCCGAAACAAAGCTTATTATTAGACTTGCACTGAACAATATGTTTATATTATAATAACTGAACCATTACAGATTGTTTAAAAAAGGAAATCATTTATGAAAAATATAATATCAGATACAATATTTTCCTCCCTCCTTAATTCCCATTATTTCTACATTTCCCTGCTAAGATATCCCCATATTGTACTGATTATGACTCATTTAAAAATAGCTGTGGTTCTATAGCTGAAGAGCTAATGAGCAGCTGTCAGCTCCATGAGGAGCACACAATCATCACAAAATTATGCTGCATTATGCTATCATACCTTGTCTCAAGCTCAAGAACTGGTCAATTGGGAGATGACAATGATTGGTTGCTTTTAAATACTGTACATCATTGTGATTTTCATTATAGGCTGTGCACTTCCAAACTAATCATTTACTTTTCAGTTTATGTTAATAATACAGTATTCCAGACCACTATGACATAATGTGCGAACTGGTTAATGCAGTTTTGTAATTTAAATGAATAAAGAGATCTATTATTTTAAGTCTATGCTGTTAGGAACTGAGAAAGCATGTTTTTAATAAGAGCAAAGCTATATAGTGAAAGACTTCTTTAGAACTTCTGTTAAAAATTTTAAATAAAGGCATTTCTGGAAACTAAACCTATTTAAAAAATGCAAAACTTGTCGGTTTTGATTACTAAAGTAGTAGCTTGGTCATTTAGCAAAATTAATATTCACTTCCAAACGAATCATGTACTTTTAAGTTTATGTTAACATAAATATATTATATATACTATATTCTATTCCAGACAATTGTGCAAACTGTTTTTTTAGAGTGTTTTTTATTTACAAGAAACTTTTCATTAAGAGTTGACATACTGTAAGTAAAATATAAAAAAAATTACCAAAATAATTGCCATTATGCATTGACATACAGTAATATAAATATAGGAACAAATTTAGGAAAATACAAAAAACGTAGGCCTCAATTTATTGTGTATAAAGAAATATGCCAATGCCAAATTATTAACACCGTCTTCTAGATATAGAGGAATTCGTATAACAGATAGAGACAAGAAAATAGATTAGAAGTTAGAGAAAGCTACGTTGGGAGAGGTGTATATTTAAATAATTGATATTGGCGAGGGACAGGAGGGGGGATTGGACCTGGGGAAGGTCAGAATCTAGCTTTACATAGAGGGTATAAAAAATAATGGATATTATATAGTTTACACAGTACAAATGCTTTTTTTCTGTTCTATCAATTGATACCATATTTCAATAAATTTTTAAATACTGTATGCAAACTTTATGGACAACTTTTTATTACCATCCTCAACTTATCTATGAGGTTTTCCAGACTTTAGAGATCAATTGTTTAGCACTATTGAAATATATAGGTTAGTAAGTGGACATTTAAAAAGCCTCTCTGTTTACTGCTGGTGCACATGCCAAACAAAAGCATAATGCATCTGATCCTACTGACATTAGACAGCAGAGATCATAGGCTAAAAGCACAGAGCCAATCAGGGTGACTGGATGGTGCCCATACCAGAGCAGGTGGATGCATTTGTGTGTAAGTCAACTACCCCAATACCATCTTGTTTCTTTATTTTAAAAAACTTGTGGAAAAAAATAAAATCACGTTAAGGGGGTCATTTTCCAAAATAGGGTCATTTTGGGGATGTTTGCAGTGTCCTTTTTTTTAATATATATAAAGAATGGGTTTTTTTCATTGTTATTTGATAAATAAATAAAAAGTGATTATTAAATATCACCAAAATAAATCTCTATCTCAAAAAATTATATAAAATTCATTTGGGCACAGTGTTGAATGACCAAGTAATTGTCAGTAAAACTATCACAACACTGAAAATGAAAAAATGACTTGTAAAAGAAGGGGATGAGGCATGATGGTATTAATGTGGTTAAAAGGAGAACTTTGCCAGTCTCGTGCCTATTTATTTAATGAAGCTTATAAAAAAAATATGTTATTGGAAAAATGTACCTAGTACAGTATAAATCGTAATGTAACCTCTGGCACAAATGTGTTTTGCTATAAGGCATTCCCAAAAAAATAGGTTGAAAAGTTCTACCCAAAGAGAAGCCTTATAAGACATGTAAAAAATTATTTGGACTAAAGTGGGATGATAGGGATGTGGGGACCAAATACAATCAAGTTTGTAGTTGATTACTATAGAATGAGATTATATTAGGCATTGCACAACAGTGTTAAAGTTATACTAAAGTCTCATTTTCTTTGTTTAATAATAACAAACTTGTTATACTTAAAACGGTTGTAAACCCAAAATGTAAAAAAAAAAAAATACCTGCAAGACAAAGGCATAATGAGCTAGTATGCATCGCATACTAGCTCATTATGTATTACTTACCTTAGAACGAAGCCCCGACACGGACCCCTGGACATCGCTGCGGGCGCCGCCATGATCCCTCGCCGTCTCTTCCGGGTTCGGCGGCTCCGGTGCTGTGATTGGCCGGAGCCGCGGGAGTGATTTTCCGGCAAGCTCCTGGCAAGCAAAACTGAAGGTCTCCCCGGACCTTCAGAGCGCATGCGCCTCTCGCGTGAGCGGCTGCATGCACTGCAAATATCTCCTAAACCATGCCGGTTTAGGAGATATTAATTGTACCTACAGGTAAGCCTTATTATAGGCTTACCTGTAGGTAAAAGTGTAAAAAAGCATGATACTACCGCTTTAACTGCTTTGTGCAGGTCGGGGTTTTCCACAAAGCAGCCTGGAGCCTCCTCTTCTCAGGTCCCTCCTCTTAGCTGGCACTCCTGGACCCTTCCTCCTGTCGAGTGCCCCCACAGCAAGCAGTTGTAACAGTTTTTAATGTATTAATTACCAGCAGACTCCAGATTTAAGTATAATCTAATAGCCGTGTTTGCTTTAATATGTTCTAACTAACTAAGCTAGAACACACATGCAGATTTCGCCTTCCTCTGGATCCACTGTATGATTGTGTATATGAGATTGTATGGTTGGATTTTCTTTACTGTTTTTTTTGTATTTTATTGGTTGAGCACGATGGACTTGTGTATTTTTTCAACCTGACGTGTAAGTATGTAAGATTAGAAAATTAGAATGTAATCCAAGGTTTCGATGTTATTGATCATTTTACAGCAGGTTTCATTATGCTATAGCACTGAAACATTTATTACAGTACATACCTAAAATAGCCAACACCATCCCATCCTTCAGAACTTCCATGGAACCTGAGCACACCAAATAAATTGCCTGCAATGCATCTCCCTGCCGAAGTAGGTACTCTCCAGGAGCACAGAAAGAAGTTTTGATATGAAGAGACAGAGACCTGAGGCAACCACGGCTAGCATTCTCAAAAAGGGATAGTTGTAGAATCTCCTTGTTCAAGTACATGGTTATATCCGAACGTAGCTCATCTGGAAACTCTTTCAGGAGCTGTCAATTTCAGACATGGAATTAATGCAGCTTAGAAAAATGTATCATTTCAGGCTTAGCATGATATCAGGCTTTCAACCATTTAGAGATGTAACAAATCTCTCCTACGGATTTCTAACTTGGATACTCGTGTCATCATTTAAAAATAAATAATCCTGCAGCTACTGTTGTAATGAAACTCGAAACTGATTTCTGCAATGCAGACAAGTTGTGGCATTCGGAATTGCTAAAAAGGTTTCTGAAAAGAGAACAAACAATACAGACAATACTGACACTTGGACAACATTATGCAGCATGCAAGAAAAAAATTCTGTTTTAAAGGGGAACTTTGGATTACGCTACCACATTGTAGTAGTTATTTTATCTACATGAAACATATAGGAAGTTGTGTTGTCATCTACAGCCTAGGATTTTCTAAATGTAAAATTGCCCCAACAAAGTTAGGCCTGGTAAGTTATGAACAAAAAAAGATATAACAGATTATACAACCCAACCATGTGGAAATGTTTTTACAAAATAATACATTTAAATATTGGGTAAAGTGAATGCGTGGCAGTGAAACAGTGGCTGACTGTCATTGCTAACACATAATGGGCACCTCCAGGTACTTGCATACATCCACACCATAGCTATTAAGTGGCTGGTTACCCCAAATCCTGGGTAAACTTTGGCATAAAAAATATCTAGCTGTCATCCCATTAAAAAATGTGGACCTTCCTTCCTCCTTGCTTTACTACTGACCATTGAGATTGCCTATTACATATTGCTTATTCTGCAAAATATCATATATATATATATATATATAAAAAAAGTATATATATATATATATATATATATATATATATATATTCAGATATCAGTTTTACATGAATAGGTTCCCATAATTAGCACATAATTCTTTGTTTTATTAAGTAAGCTACATAAAGCCCACTTACTACAAAGGTAATTGAATAATAAACTGTCCAAAATAGCAATCTGCATTTAATCAGATGTAAGAATACTCCCTCACTATACTAATTGCCCCATTACTGATCCCTAAAAGTGGCACCATGATATAAAAGGCAATGAAAATAATGTGAATATCCTCCCCATATGTCGATGTTCAAAGGGGTTGATTTACTAAAGGCAAAAAAGACTGTTAACTTTGCAAGAGAATTTGCACTTTGCAAAGGACATTTATTTTTAGCTTAGTGGTCATAATGAAACTTCTCTTTTAAAGAGTACCAAACATGCAAAGAAAATAAAAAAAATATATATTTTTTTCGGTGCATGATTGGATGGTGTAAGTTAGCACAATCTCACCTTATTCACTAAGCTAAGGGTAAATTCCCTTGCAAAGTGCATATCCTATTTGCCTTTAGTAAATCAAAGTCTCACACCTGTGCACCATTTGCTTTAACTAAGAATCAGAAGCATAAAGCTGAAAGCACAATCTACGTGCCTTTAGGTAAAAAGCACAATGTAGATTATTGTATAATTTGTAAGCACAGCTCGACTGAGCAGGAATCTTCAAAGAAAGGATGGAGTAGGAAATGGGAGATGATAGTAGTGTATCAGTGCAGGTACAAGAGCAATTGTGACAGGTTTTATAACATGCTTGATCAGCTGTTTCCCCCAAAAAGCTTACTGCTGCCCTATTCAAAGTGAGCTTGTCATCAGCTTTGGATAAATACAAAAATGCAAAGCACTGCATAGATCTAACACCTCACTCTTCCTACACCCATAGTCATGCTAAGGGAATATGATGATGCACAAGAAGGACAGTAGGTTGACATTGGTTATGCTTTCATCTACTGATTTTTTTGAAACTCTAAATGAAATGTGCTCTTGAAGACACAAGAGTAATGGATTGATAGATAGAAGCAAGATTTTCATTTTTATTGCACAGTCTTGCTCCACTAGTTATGGTTTCTGTGAAATATCTTGGTATTACCATTATATCATTTTTTTAAGATTTATTTATAAAGCATTTTTTTTAAACAGTTCTTGTCAAAAACTGTTATAAATTTGCTAAAGAAGAATATAAATGGTACATTACCTCATGAGAATCTATCCCATTATTGACTGACCAATTGGTTTGGAAATATTCAAGCATTCTCTGCTTCAGTTGCTGTGGAAGGTGGTGTACCCGTATAAAATCCTTCAGATCCTTGGTTCTTGTGTGATAAAGTGACCATCTGGAGTACATTCGCTGGATTATAGCTGTCACGTTACCAAAAACCAAGGCATGCATCAAGGCTAAACCAATGGGAAAATATTGTTAGATTCCAAATATTGGATGAGCACGGAGTCAAAAAATGTTAAAGTTATTTTTATATTTTCAGCGTACATTTCTGCTTTACATTAAAAGGGCACCATAAGCTTCCCAATAATAGTATTCACAATTTTTATTTTTTTTTGCAGACTCCTAGAATGTGTGCACATCACTCCACAGCTATATTGTTCCTATTATAAGTTAAATGTGAAATGAAAGCAACTGCAACCTCAGATAGAAGGGTGTGTAGAAACTTATCCTTGGGATGTGCTTCCCAATGCACCAAAGTAGGGTTGCTAAGGCTTGAAGCAGGTTGATACAGCTTAGAAGAAAGTTAACTGCAGGTCAAAAGGAGGTTAATTTCAGGTCACAATATACATGATTGGAAAAACCTGTAATTATGCCTCTGTACTGTAAATATTTAGATTCTCAAGGAATTATTAACACTATAAAGGACCTGTGTCAATGGGCTTTTGTTTGGATCAGATACTTTTTGCATTCCCATACAGTCTATAGAAATTTAAACCCAAAGAAAAAATTTATTACATTGCAGCTTACCAATTCTTTAATGCGGTGGCTGCATTTCTTTTCTTTTTTTGGACATTTATCTTTATTTCACCTGGAGTTCCAGCCAGTAACACACTTCCTACCATAAAGAGTATGCATTCTGCATGAATTAGTAGAGCAGGCATGTAGGGAGAGGGTTGTGTTAGACTAGCAAAATTAGAAGGATTTGACTAACAAATTGAAGCTGAACTCAAGTTAGCACATTTAAGGCAGTTGTAGAAATCAGTTTTTTTTTTTTACTTTTGGGATACAGATTTTACATGAATGAATGAAAGCTGAACATTGTGAGCCCCCCTGTCAATGTTAAATGGTTTGGCTCAACCTTCTAACTATTGCTTTGTCTGGACAGCTTGGTCTGTTAAAGGAGGTTGAAAAATGGCAGACTTACTGGCTGGATTACCAAGTGATTATAAGGGGAAAAGCCTAAAAAAGAAAATGAATGCAACCATCACATCTAAGAATTAGTAGGCTGCAATTTAACACATTTTTATTTTTTGGGTTTAATACCCCTTTAACTTTTGTATCTTTAACATCACAACAAACTAAGAGTATTTCCTTTTTCTACTCTAGACTAACATCCACCTCCCTTACAGTCAAATCTACTCACATGGCAAAATGGGAAAAATCCCTAAACAACTCCTTTACCCTTAAACAATGGCAAAAAGCTCCTATCGCAACTCACAAACTATCACATTGCACCAATCACTGGGAGATGATGATGAAAATTACCAACAGATGATACTTTCCCCCGTATAGATTAGCTAAAATGAATTCTACTCTCTCCCCACTATGTTGGAGGGAATGTGGAAAAATTGGTACCCTTCAACACATCCTATGGGAATGCCCTTCACTCACAAGTTTCTGGAGGTCAATATTCAGGTGTATAGCATCCATGACAGGAATCCTGTCTCCCCCGAAAGCAGAATTAGAACTACTAAATATAAATATCGATCTATACCCACTCAATTTTAGACAGATGGTTCTGCACCTCATATTGGCCTCCAGAACTCATATTCTACGCAAATGGAAAACCACTGTAGTTCCAAACCTTTCTGAGGTGATAGCCCTAGTGAATGACAACTATAAACAAGAAAGAGCACTCTCCTTCAATACTCTATCCTACCAAAAATTCCAAAAAGCTTGGTTGGCATGGCCCTACTCACCACCTGTCATTAAGAACTAAGTATTAACAGCTGAGGCTTCAAATGTACTGTATTTACTAATAACTATATACACTCTACAAGTTCACCAATGGAAGATGTTCCACTACCCTGTTGTTTCTTATGTTACCTACATCACGTTGATGTTTTCTTGTTCTCATGTATGTTTTCCTTTTCTAAATGCAAATAAAAATCTATTGATTGCAAAAAAAAACTTTTGTATCTTTGTACTGCTTGTGTTTGTATGCACTGCTCCATTGGTCAAAGAAGCTGAATAGAACAGTGACATTGTACTCACACAGTGGTTGATTTACTAAAACTGAAGAGTGGATGCAGCTCTGCATAGAAACCTATCTGTTTTTTTGACAAAGCTTAACTTAACAAGCTGAAGTTAAAAGCCGATTGGCCACCATGCACAGCTGTACCAGATTTTGCTCTTTTCAGTTTTAGTAAATTAACACCACAGTTTTAGGATTCTTCTAGGTAGCAGAAAATAATAAGATAAGCAGCTTTTCCACTAGTCAGATACGTGGGCTTTCCCCCAAATCCTGTATGTAGTCCCAGACCTTTGATGGTTCACCATTAAAACAGATAAAGGTGATTAAGGACACAGCGCACAATCTCCATCTCTGCAGCCTCAGCTGCACTGAATGAATGGACAGGAATAGCTCTGTACAGAGCTTCTCGCTCATTTACAAATGGTATCATAGTAAAATGTGTTTACTATGCTTTAGTTATGAATAGGGTTGAGCGGACACCTAGATGTCCGTGTTCGACGGGTTCGGCCGAACTTTAAAAAAAAGTCCGGGTCCGTGTCCCGGACTTTTACCGAACTTTTCCCGGACACCGAACCCCATTGAAGTCAATGGGGACCCGAACTTTAAGGCACTAAAATGGCTCTAAAACACCAAAGGAAAGGGCTAGAGTGCTGCAAATGGCAGCAAAACGTAATTAAGAGCATGGCAAGTGCTCTGCAAACAAATGTGGATAGGGAAATAACTTAAAACAACAAAAAAAAACAGAAAAATAAAACAATGTTCTTCTTCATCTCTGAAGGACGAGGCCCATATGGAGTAGGAGGGAGGTTGAGGTGGTGGTGGATGTGGCGGTGACATAGGCGTGCGCACAGGGTGTGCTGGGTGTGCCTGGGCACACCCTAATCACCTAGGGCACATAGCATTGCCAGTGAGGAGATGGGAAAGATCTCCCTGGGACCTGCTCTGCTCTATTTCTCCTTGCCTACAGGTACATGGCCCCGATACATTACTCTCCCTGCTGGCAAACACATGCATGTGTATTTCAACTTTGGGGTGCACACCTTAATGCAATAGGCTGCGCACACCTATGGGCGGTGTAGGTGGAAGCGGCGGTGGAGGAGGACCAGGGCCGGATTAACAGCATCATGGGCTTGGTGCTGAGGATTTTGAAGGGCCTTAAGGGCCGTGCCTTGCCATGCACCCAGAGGAGGAAGGGTGCAGCCATGCATGCCTAATTCAACATGGGATGCTGTCTCTGAAGCCCATAAACACATCCATGCATCGCCAACTGTCCCTCCTTGTCCGGCCTTCACGCTGTGTGGGGAGGTTCTGAGGGTGCTGCCTGGGGAAGCGAGCATAGAAGCCAGACTTCTGTGTTTACAAGTGACAGAAGAGCGGTAACAGTGAATATGGCCAACCCGGGGCCTATATAAAAGGTAGGGGCCTGGAGCTGCAGCTCCAATAGCCCCTACATTAATCTGGCCCTGAGGAGGAGGACGAGGTAGCCAACACTGCTTCTTTTCAAAAATTTTAAATGAGGGTACACCCCAAAAGAGTGAGAAAGAGCAAAAATGGAACAATGGGTGGGTAAGGTCGGTATCCATTGCTATTCTGCATAAGGTACGGAAAAGTCCCGTGGGATCCATGCCTGGTTCATTTTAATGAACGTGAGCTTGTCCACATTGTCTCTGGACAGGCGGCTGCGCTTGTCTGTTATAACGCCCCCAGCCGTGCTAAATACCCGTTCAGATAATACACTGGCTGCAGGGCACGCCAGCACCTCCAAGGCGTAAAGGGCAAGCTCAGGCCATGTGCCCAATTTGGAGACCCAGAAGTTGAAGGGGGCAGACCCGTCATTCACTACATGTAGGCGTGTGCACACATACTGCTCCACCATGTTGGTAAAATGCTGCCTCCTGCTAAGACGTTCCATCTGAGCTGCTGGTGCTGCTGTTTGTTGTGGCGTGCTGACAAAGCTTTTCCACATTTCGGCCATGCTAACCCTGCCTTCTGAGGTGCTGGCGGTGCCCTGGTTGCGTTGGCGACCTCCTCCTCCTCCTCCTCTGCCTTGTGCTTCCACTGTGGCCCCGCTGTCAGATGGGAATGCCAGCAGCATGGCGTCTACCAGCGTGCGCTTGTACTCGCGCATCTTGCGATCGCGCTCCAGTGAGTGAATTAAGGACGGTACGTTGTCCTTGTAACGGGGATCCAGCAGCGTGGCCACCCAGTAATCAGCACAAGTTAGAATGTGGGCAACTCGGCGGTCGTTGTGGAGACACTGCAGCATGTAATCGCTCATGTGTGCCAGGCTGCCCAGAGGCAACGAAAGGCTGTCCTCTGTGGGAGGTGTATCGTCCGTGTCCTCTGTATCCCCCCAGCCACGCACCAGTGATGGCCATGAGCTGGCCTGGGTGCCACCCTGCTGTGAACATGGTTCCATCTCCTCCTCCAGCTCCTCCTCCTCCTCATCCTCCAGAACTGTGCCCCTGCTGGACAATTGCGTCCCTGGCGTTTGCGTGTGCAGGAACCCACCCTCGGAGCCCCTTGCGAATGACTGCCCTGAAAGCCTTGGAAATGTTACCTCTTCATCCTCCTCCTCCTCCTCATCCTGTGCCACATCCTCTTCCATCATCGCCCGAATTGTTTTTTCAAGGAGGCATAGAAGTGGGATAGTTAAGCTGAGAACGGCGTCATTGCCACTGGCCATGTTGGTGGAGTACTCAAAACAGCGCAACAAGGCACACAGGTCTCGCATGGAGGCCCAGTTAAATTAAATAGCGGAATAGAAAATATGATCCAAAAAAAGTGTATGTATATCACACGTACACAACCACACTGGGCCCCAATTACTATTGTTTGTACCCCTAAAAGGCTAGATGAGGAGTAGGGGGAGTATGGAACAGGCAGCACCCTCAAACCTTCAGAAGTATGAGATGAACCCCAACAACTTGGAAAGGTGGATCTCTCTCACACGTACCAACACAGACTATCCCCCAATTTAACTGATCCCCAAAGGTTTTTGATTAAATAGCGGAATAGAAAATATGATCCAAAAAAAGTGTATGTATATCACACGTACACAACCACACTGGGCCCCAATTACTATTGTTTGTACCCCTAAAAGGCTAGATGAGGAGTAGGGGGAGTATGGAACAGGCAGCACCCTCAAACCTTCAGAAGTATGAGATGAACCCCAACAACTTGGAAAGGTGGATCTCTCTCACACGTACCAACACAGACTATCCCCCAATTTAACTGATCCCCAAAGGTTTTTGATTAAATAGCGGAATAGAAAATATGATCCAAAAAAAGTGTATGTATATCACACGTACACAACCACACTAGGCCCCAATTACTATTGTTTGTACCCCTAAAAGGCTAGGAGTAGGGGGAGTATGGAACAGGCAGCACCCTCAAACCTTCAGAAGTATGAGATGAACCCCAACAACTTGGAAAGGTGGATCTCTCTCACACGTACCAACACAGACTATCCCCCAATTTAACTGATCCCCAAAGGTTTTTGATTAAATAGCGGAATAGAAAATATGATCCAAAAAAAGTGTATGTATATCACACGTACACAACCACACTAGGCCCCAATTACTATTGTTTGTACCCCTAAAAGGCTAGATGAGGAGTAGGGGGGGTATGGAACAGGCAGCACCCTCAAACCTTCAGAAGTATGAGATGAACCCCAACAACTTGGAAAGGTGGATCTCTCTCACACGTACCAACACAGACTATCCCCCAATTTAACTGATCCCCAAAGGTTTTTGATTAAATAGCGGAATAGAAAATATGATCCAAAAAAAGTGTATGTATATCACACGTACACAACCACACTAGGCCCCAATTACTATTGTTTGTACCCCTAAAAGGCTAGATGAGGAGTAGGGGGGGTATGGAACAGGCAGCACCCTCAAACCTTCAGAAGTATGAGATGAACCCCAACAACTTGGAAAGGTGGATCTCTCTCACACGTACCAACACAGACTATCCCCCAATTTAACTGATCCCCAAAGGTTTTTGATTAAATAGCGGAATAGAAAATATGATCCAAAAAAAGTGTATGTATATCACACGTACACAACCACACTAGGCCCCAATTACTATTGTTTGTACCCCTAAAAGGCTAGATGAGGAGTAGGGGGGGTATGGAACAGGCAGCACCCTCAAACCTTCAGAAGTATGAGATGAACCCCAACAACTTGGAAAGGTGGATCTCTCTCACACGTACCAACACAGACTATCCCCCAATTTAACTGATCCCCAAAGGTTTTTGATTAAATAGCGGAATAGAAAATATGATCCAAAAAAAGTGTATGTATATCACACGTACACAACCACACTAGGCCCCAATTACTATTGTTTGTACCCCTAAAAGGCTAGGAGTAGGGGGAGTATGGAACAGGCAGCACCCTCAAACCTTCAGAAGTATGAGATGAACCCCAACAACTTGGAAAGGTGGATCTCTCTCACACGTACCAACACAGACTATCCCCCAATTTAACTGATCCCCAAAGGTTTTTGATTAAATAGCGGAATAGAAAATATGATCCAAAAAAAGTGTATGTATATCACACGTACACAACCACACTAGGCCCCAATTACTATTGTTTGTACCCCTAAAAGGCTAGATGAGGAGTAGGGGGAGTATGGAACAGGCAGCACCCTCAAATCTTCAGAAGTATGAGATTGTGTTCACTGTACCCCACAAAGATTGAGTTCACTGCACCCCACAATGATTGTGTTCACTGCACCCCACAAAGATTGTGTTCACTGCACCTCACAAAGATTGTGTTCACTGTACCCCCCAAAGATTGTGTTCACTGCACCCCACAAAGATTCTGTTCACTGTACCCCACAAAGATTGTGTTCACTGCACCCTAAAAGGATGTTGTTCACTGCACCCCACAAAGATTGTGTTCACTGCACCCTAAAAGGATGTTGTTCACTGCACCCCAAAAAGATTGTGTTCACTGTACCCCCCCAAAGATTGTGTTCACTGCACCCCACAAAGATTGTGTTCACTGCACCCCAAAAAGATTGTGTTCACTGCACCCCCCAAAGATTGTGTTCACTGCACCCCAAAAAGATTGTGTTCACTGTACCCCCCAAAGATTGTGTTCACTGCACCCCACAAAGATTCTGTTCACTGTACCCCACAAAGATTGTGTTCACTGCACCCCAAAAAGATTGTGTTCACTGTACCCCCCCAAAGATTGTGTTCACTGCACCCCACAAAGATTCTGTTCACTGCACCCCACAAAGGATTTTGTTCACTGCACCCCAAAAAGATTGTGTTCACTGCACCCCAAAAAGGATTTTGATCACTGCACCCCAAAAAGGATGTTGTTCACTGCACCCCAAAAATGATTTTGTTCACTCCACCCCAAAAAGATTGTGTTCACTGCACCCCACAAAGATTGTGTTCACTGCACCCCAAAAAGATTGTGTTCACTGTACCCCCCAAAGATTGTGTTCACTGCACCCCACAAAGATTCTGTTCACTGTACCCCACAAAGATTGTGTTCACTGCACCCCAAAAAGATTGTGTTCACTGCACCCCAAAAAGGATGTTGTTCACTCCACCCCAAAAAGATTGTGTTCACTGCACCCCACAAAGATTGTGTTCACTGCACCCCAAAAAGATTGTGTTCACTGCACCCCAAAAATGATTTTGTTCACTGCACCCCAAAAAGGATTTTGTTCACTGCACCCCAAAAAGGATGTTGTTCACTCCACCCCAAAAAGATTGTGTTCACTGCACCCCAAAAAGATTGTGTTCACTGCACCCCACAAAGGATTTTGTTCACTGCACCCCAAAAAGATTGTGTTCACTGCACCCCAAAAAGGATGTTGTTCACTGCACCCCAAAAAGGATTTTGTTCACTGCACCCCAAAAAGATTGTGTTCACTGCACCCCACAAAGGATTTTGTTCACTGCACCCCACAAAGATTGTGTTCACTGCACACCAAAAAGGATTGTGTTCACTGCACCCCAAAAAGATTTTGTTCACTGCACCCCAAAAAGATTGTGTTCACTGCAGCCCAAAAAGATTGTGTTCACTGCAGCCCAAAAAGATTGTGTTCACTGCAGCCCAAAAAGATTGTGTTCACTGCAGCCCAAAAAGATTGTGTTCACTGCAGCTCACACACAGAAAAATGGATGTGGATCACTGACACCTGCCTATCTCCAATCCCACACCACACAGCAATATCGATTGTAGTTTGTAGAACACAGTTTCCCTAAAATTCAGCAGACTCTGTCCCTAACAGGATTGAGAAGAGATCGTAGATCAGGATTGAGTGCAGATTCACCCCACCCCCCACACAGCAATATCGATTGTAGTTTGTAGAAGACACTGACCCTATAATTCAGCAGACTCTATCCCTAAAATGCCTACAACTCGCCCTGCCTAAACACTCCGACCTGTCCCTCAATTCTATCCGGACACAAATGTTTTTTTCCTGCCTATCTTTCCCTAATCAGCAGCCAGCACATTGATGTGTGCTCTGTCCCTTAGCTAAGCAGCAGAATGACGCTGCTGCGGCGGCTGCCTCGAACTTATAAAGACTTGGTCACATGCTTCAGACGGCCAATCACAGCTACTAAGACATTTGCAGGCATGGCTGGGATGGCTTAAGGCACACCAGTTAAACGATTGTTGATTGGCTGTTGAAAGCCCGCCATGAAAAGAGCGCCAAAGCATGCAAAACCCGGAAATAAAACGACCGAACACGGATTTTTACCTGAACATACAGTAAAGTGTCCGTGTCCGTGTTCGGGTAAAAAAAATCCAATTATTCGGTACGAACACGAATAATACAGTCCGTGTTCGCTCAACACTAGTTATGAATGTACAGAGTTAGTGATCGGTACAGATTACTGACTCTATTCATTCAGATAAGGAAGGAGCTGGTAAATGTCACATTTACCAGCCCCTTTCCCACTCTCCATCCTAACTGCATTCCCCGAGCAGATGGTGGGAGAGAGGAGGGGTGAACCCAGTACAAGGGGGGTCAGGAGAAGGCCCAGAGGCCCAGACAGCACAGCCGAATTTAGCCTGTCCGATGTGGGAATGCAAAGTAGCCGGGCAGTGTATAGGAGTCTGTAGGGCTGTGTACAGTGGGTTAGCAGGGCAGAGGCCTGGGGTCAGCAGTTTCCAGGGCAGTATGCAGAGGTCATTAGTTTGTAGTACACTGTACAGGGGGTTATCAGGGCAGTGTACAGGGGTTAGCAGGGCAGAGGATGAGAAATCAGGGGAGTGTACAAGAGTCAGTAGGGCAGTGTTCAGCCAGTCAGTAGGGCAGAGGATGCAAGATCAGCAGGGGAGCGTAGAGGAGTCATTAGGGAAGAGGACAGGGGTCAGCAGAGAAGAAGACAGAGTCATTGCTGGCAGGGCACCCAACAGAGCTGCTTCTTCAATCTTCACACTACACACAGCCTGGACACCCAGCAGATAACCTCCCAAGCACATAGCTGAACTCGGATTCACTTACAGACACAGGCTGGATATGCACAGTGTGTAGCTGGCTACTGCATCTGGGCTGCCATTCTGATCTGGAAGTTTTGCAGGTCAGAACTGCAACATGGTAACCAGCTACACAATGTGCAGGTTGAGGCTGTGTCTGTAAAGAAATTCCATTCCACAGAAATTATGTGCTGTGTGGGGAGGAGGAGATTTGTTGAGTACCCTGTATATAGTGCAGGGAGTGCCAGGATGAGGTCATCTAGCGCCCACGGCAAAGATGATAAACTGCACCGCCCCATGTGTAAGCATTATGTCTCAGCATAGATCCCTCCCCCTCACCCCCAAGCATGAATTTCCTGCAAGACAATATTCTCTCCAAACAAAAATGCAGAAATTCCCCTCCTCCCAGTCCAAATCTTCTCTCTCAGATCAAATATTTGCCCCCCATCCCACCTCTTTGTTCAAATCCCCCTCAATTTCCCCATTCTAGCACAAATCTCCCCATCCAAAAACCCACCTAGCACACATTCTCTTTCCCCTCAAATTTTCTATTCCAGCACAAATCCCCCTCTGAGGCTCCCCCTAAATATCTCTTCTTAGCCTATATCCCCCCACCTTTTTCAGCAGCACAAATCCCCCCTCCCCACCCAAATTCCCCCACTGCCCTTCCCAACACAAATCTTTAGCCCCAAATCCCCCCTCTTAGCATAAACCACCCCTCCTACTCCCTCCTATCAGGACACATTCTCCCTCCCAGCACAGGACAACCTTCCCAGCTTAAATCACCCTCCCCCAAATCTCCTCCTCAGCACAATTCCCCACCTCCCCCTAATTATCTGCCCCAGCACAAAGAGCTACCCAACTCAAAATTATAGGTGGGAAATCACAGTCAGGAGGAGGTGTGCTGGGCTTTACCCTCCCCACTACTGTCAGAACAGCAATCCTTCATAGTCCATACAGCAGATGACACAGGATCACTCTAAGATCAGACTATACATGGCTTGATTACCCACCCTCTTTCTTCTCTATCTGCTCACCTCAGCAGGAAATCTCAATAGGGGCGGGTACAGTCCAAGTACAGTCTGATCTGAGAGTGATCCCATGTTATGTGCTTTATGGATAATCTCTGTTCTGACAGGAGTGGGGAGAGCACAACCAGGGGCATTTTATGAAATGAATGGGCCTGTGTGCAAAAACATAAGTTGGGCTCCACTGCTTGTAATATGTTGTTTGCTTAGTTTGACACAGTGAGGAGTGGGGAGGGTTTTCATTGGGGTTTTGCTAGGATTGTAAAAGACCTGGCACATCTTGGAAACAAAAAGTAGAAAAGAAATGTAGGCAAAGTAGGTATGGCCAAATGGAATTAATGGTGGAAGAGGCTTAAAGGTATTGTAAAGGCAGAACGTTTTTATTATCTTAATACATTCTACACACACAGAAGCCCCCCTCAGCCCAATAATACTTAACTGAGCCCCATCTCGGTCCAGCGCTGGGCACAAGTGCCTTTGTCTGGGACTCCCCCTCCTGATTGGCTGAGGCATAGCAGTGGTGCCATTGACTCCTGCTGCTGTCAATTAAAGTCACTTAGCCAATCAGTAGAGAGGGGGCGGGGTCAAACCACGGCTCTGTGTCTGAATTGATGCACAGAGCTAAGGCTCGACTTGGGTGCCCCCAGAGAAAGCTGCCTGCAGTGAGGGCCCTCAACAGGAGGAAGGGGCCAGGAGAGCCAGCGATAAACCCTAGTAGAGGAGGATCTGGTTTGCTCTGTGCAAAACCACTTCACAGAGCAGGTAAGTATAACATATTTGTTCTTTTTAAACAAGACTTTTACAATCACTTTAAGGGTGCATGATTGATTATATAAAACAAAAGTCTTTTTATACCCATAAAATATGCTTAGATTGCTGTGTAACAAGAAAGAGCCCAACTGAAATGTATGCACCTCAGCACAATCATTTTTAAAGCTCTTCCATTATAATCCCCAAACCCCAGTACAAATCGACCTTGAATCAGAGTGAGCCAAAAGCCCCCCAGATCAGCCTGCCACAGTGTGCATATACACAATCCACCCCCCAGATAACCCTGTCACAGTGTCCACAGAGACAATCCAACCACCCACCCAGATCAGCCTGTCACAGTGTGCAACCCCCCCCCCCACACACACACAGATCAGCAAGTCACAGTGTGCACAGCCATAATCCCCCCACCTAGATCAGTCTACCACAGTGTGCACAGCCACAACTCCCCACTCAGATCAGCCTGTCACACTGTGCACAGTCACAATCTCCCATCTTCCCCCTCTGCCTAGATTAGCCTGTCACATAAGGCTGGGCAAAAAGTTTGGCCTGAGCATGAGTTTGAACCGAACATTGGCTGTTTGCCCCGTTCAAGGAACACCCAGGGTGTTTTTCCAGGTTGTTCGGCGTGTGTTCGCTCTGCCAAATGCCCTGCAATGCACTGCGCAGTGTATTCTGTTCCCTGATTGGGCAAAGCTTTTCTCAATCAGGGTGCATTAAAAGCTGGTTGTTAAGGAGCAGGGCTGGGAAGCCGTGGCATCCTTAACAATTGATGAATCAGCAGCTGTCAATGGGCTTCCCCCCTGATAGCTGATAAAAAATAAAGGGAAAGCCCACACTAAATTTTTAAAAAATGATGTGGAGCCCCCCCCAAAATCCATATCAGACCATTATCCAAACACGCAGCCGGGCAGGTCCATAAAGGGGGGCTGAGTGAGTGCCCCCCTCCTGAACGATACCAGGCCACATGCCCTCAATATAAGGGGGTTGGTGTTTTGGGGCAGGGGTCTTTGCCCCCCGCCCCAAAGCACATTGTCCCCATTTAATGGGCTGTGGTTGTGGGGTCTGCGGGCAGAGACTTAGAATCTGAAAGCCCCCTCAAAGAAGGGGGACCCCCAGATCCTGGCCCCTCCTATGTGAATGAGTATAGTACCCTTAATCATTCACCAAAAAAGGGCCAAAAAGTAATAAAAACACAGGGACCATTTTTTGACAATTCCTTTATTCAAAAATTAAAAAACAGTGTCCCTCAATCTAAATCCATCGTCAATAACCCCACACACCGCACCTGAAAAAGAAAAAAAAGGCTCCACACTCATTGACAGCTGAACACCGAACGCCTCTTCCTCTGTTTGACAGTTCTTATATAGGTAAAGGCAGGGCCACCTGACGATGTCACCTGGTTTGCACCACCCCCTTGTGATGTCACTGACCCAGCATGCACCAGTGATGTCACCAGGGGGCCCTGCCCTTACCTATATAAGAACTTTCAGACGGCGGAGGAGCCATTCGGCAGTCAGTCATCAATGAGTGCAGAGAATTTTTTCTTTTTCAGGTGCGGTGGACAGCATGACTGACGATAGATTTACACAGTTTTTTTGTAGGGAATGGGTAGGGGTACTATGTACACCATACTCATTCACATAAGGTGGGAGTGGGATCTGGGGCCCCTTTTTTAAGGGGGCTTCCAGATTCTGATAAGCCCCACGCCTGCAGACCCCCACAACCACAGCCCAGGGTTGTGGGGAAGATACCCTTGTCCCCATCAACATGACGTTTTAATTTATTTTTTTTTAATCTTGACATGGGGTTTCACTTAAAATCCATACCAGACCCCAAACTGTTTTTGTCTTTATTTGTGTTTTCAATAGCTGGGTGCCGGCAATTGCAACCGCCTGTCAATTTAAATGCGATTTGACTAGTTTTTTTTTCTATAGAAATGTTATTTTTGCTGCAGCATGTTCTATATATGCTACAGATGTGCCACTTTACAGGCAGACTAAGGGAGCCTCCCAGTCACTATATTTAAAGGAATTTTTCACTTTTATGGTTGCACTTTAAGCATCATTAAAACCACTGCTCCTTTTGCATTGATACATGTCCCCTGTGGGAAGTACCCGGCTCCCATATCTTTTTTATGGCCAAATACTTGCATATAAGCCTATGGGCACTTTTGGTTCTCATGTTCGGCTCCCATTGAGTTTAACGGAGTTAGCTGTTCGGTTCACAGCAGAACTCCTGAACAGGGGGATGTTTGACCCATCTCTACTGTCACAGTGTGCACAGCCACCCCCCCCCCCCCAGATTAGCACGTCACAGTGTGCACAGCCACAACCTCCTCTACCCCCAGATTAACATGTCAGTATGTCAAACACAATTTTCCCCCCATCGCCCAGATTAGCATGTCAGTATTCAAAGCCACAACCCCACCCCCAACCCCTCCATCTAGATCAGCATGTCACAGTGTGCACAGTCCCAATTTCCCTCCCCCATCCCCCATATTAACATGTCGCATTGTGCACAGCCACAATCCCTCCCCCCACCCCTGAGATTAACATGTCACAGTGTGAACAGCCACAATCCCTCCCCCCAGATTAGGCTGTCACAGTGTGCACAGCTACAGACCCCCCCCCCCACCCATATCAGCACATCAGTGTGCACAGCCACAATTCCCCCCTGTCCCTCAGATTAACATGCCACAGTGTGCACAGCCACAATTTCTCCCCTTTAAATTAGGATGTCACAGTGTGCACAGCCACAATCCCCTCTCCGCCCACCTAGATCAACCTGTCACAGTGCCACAATCCCCCAGATTAGGATGTCACAGTGTGCACAGCCATAGATCCCATCCACCCTCCAGATTAACATGTCACAGTGTACACAGCTACAATACCTCCCCCTAGATTAGGATGTCACAGTCAGTGTGTACAGCCACAATTCCACCCCACCCAGATCAGCCTGTGACAGTGTGCTCAGCCACAATCCCCTCTCTGCCTGCCCAGATCAGCCTGTCACAGTATTCACAGCCATGATCTCCTCCCACATCACCCCCTAAGATTAGCATGTCACAGTGTGCACAGCCTCAATCCCTCCCACAAATGCAGCAGGCAAAGACAGATTTTTCAGATGACACACAGATTTTTCAGCCTGGAGGCAGGACAATACTTTTTTAAATTCACAATTCTCCATGTGTGCATTGGGTGAACATAACCCAGCACAGTACCCCCTCAGGTCTGGACCCTGTGGAGAGAGCAACAGGGGGGCTGGGAGAGAGCACAAGGGGGCTGGGAGAGAGCATGAGAGGGCTGGGATAGAAC
Organism: Pelophylax lessonae; assembly: GCF_965119305.1. Taxonomy (NCBI): domain Eukaryota; kingdom Metazoa; phylum Chordata; class Amphibia; order Anura; family Ranidae; genus Pelophylax; species Pelophylax lessonae. The sequence continues at coordinate 147,069,282 of NC_138772.1, read as the reverse complement.
ACAGGGGCTTGGGGAAGCAGAAGGAGACTGGATAGGAGGGGTGGCAACCCTATAGAGGAAGTGATCCCTGTCATCCTCCTTCTGCAGCTGCTGAATGGCTGTGGGAGGGGGAGGAGGAAAATCAGGCAATTAGCGGCTGCAGGAGGAAGATGGAGATTATCTGTACCTCTATAGGCTACTGTCCCTCCTATTTAGGTGTACAAGAGGGGATGCAAGGGCCCCCTGGAGCATAGGGCGCAATTGTGACTCATGTAGCTACGCCCCTGGAACACTCCCAAAAATTTTATTTCCTGTTCATGTGACTGGCTTACAGCTTTTCTAACAGTTCTTTTATTATTCTTTATTTCCATACTATAACTGATCATGTTACTGTTGCAGACAGACTCACTCACTTTGTACACAAGATGGAAGAAGTTAATGAAAAATTCAAAGTTGATTAACCTTTCAAAACTCTGGAATACAGAACTAAGAAGGCAAATAATGGAAGCTGGAACTGGTGTAATTTATCTTTTACTGACTAGACTAGCTGTCTTTTGATTTAATATTATCAAACAATATTTTGTTAGCAATACTGATAAAATGCGATATCTATCTATCTATCTATCTATCTATCTATCTATCTATCTATCTATCTATCTATCTATCTATCTATCTATCTATCTATCTATCTATCTATCTATCTATCTATCTATCTATCTATCTATCTATCTATCTATCTATCTATCTATCTATCTATCTATCTATCTATCTATCTATCTATCTATCTGTCTATCTGTCTATCTGTCTATCTGTCTATCTGTCTATCTGTCTATCTGTCTATCTGTCTATCTGTCTATCTGTCTATCTATCTATCTATCTTATATGTGTGTATACATATATGTATATATATATATATATATATATATATATATATATATATATATATATATATATATATATATATATATATATATATAAAAATAAACACACATACATAGGTTAATACACACATTGTTTATTTTTTATAGTAATTGTTTTTTTACCTGCTGATGTATAGAATGTTGCTGAAATGAAAAATGTTAATGATGGAGCATTTATATACTGCTGAGCTAATTAGTGTGATACATCTTATAATTTTCATTTAAGTAGCCTGCCTTCTGTGATCTTTTTGAGTATGAAGCATATTTTTGCATTAAATCAGTAGCTACTCCCAGTAAAAGATTATATATTTTTTTAGAAAACCTTTCTTAGTTAGTAATTAGTGAAAATAAAAAGATCAGAAAAACAAATGTTTGGAAATACTTTGCAATAGATTAACATGGGTTAATTAGCATCTTGTATGACATTTTAAATATGTAATTTGCACTGATGAATTTTAACATAGATGATTATAGAGTACATGAATGCTGAAATTTAGTTTTTTGTATTAAGCCAAAGAATACGGGTTGCATGTTTTGCACACTGTGCTGGTTTATTGGTTAAATATTTTTCCTTTTACTGTTTGTGAAAACTTTAATTTTAGTAAGTCTTTTTTTTTCAGTTTTTTTGTTTAGGTATTGTATCAGAAACCATATAATTTTGTTTTATGAATGAATGTATTTATTAAAGGAAAACATTTTATAAATAAAATATGACATGATAAATGTGCTTTTATTATCCACCCTGAAATCATTTCCCTTGAACGTCACTTATTATCCTTGTCTACAATGTTTCTTAAATGCTACCTCAAACCCTAACCTTGAATCTACACTATAATAATAATAATAAAAGGGGAACCTGGGCATTAGGGGGGGTCTAGTGTGCAGTAAAAAAACAGTACTCAGGATCAGGAAATAAGAAGTGCTGTAATGCATTTCAAAAGCTTGAAAAGGTAGTGTTAAAGTTAGCCATGCAAACATCATTTCACAACACATAAACTTCCCAGCACACTTTGCACACTGGAAATGAGAATGTACTGTGTAATTGTTAACCAGTGCCTAGTCTATAATAAATTCATATAGCTTGATTTTCACATTGTAAACAAATGTGGATACATGAGTCCAAGCTGGACCTATGTAACTATGCAATTTAGATCATACCTGAAGTTAAACTTTAAATGTACAATATATTGTCAAAAATATTGAGACATCTGCCTTTACACACACATGTACTTTAATGGCACGCCACTCTTACTTCGTAGAGTTCAATATTGAGTTGGCCCACCCATTGCAGCTATAAAAGCTACAACTCTTCTGGGAAGGCTGTTTACAAGTGTGTCTATGGGAATGTTTGAGCATTTTTCCAGAAGCGCATTTGTGAGGTCAGGCACTGATGTTGAACAAGAAGGCCCGGCTCACAGTCTCCACTCTAATTCATCCCAAAAGTGTTCAATCGGGTTAAGGTCAGGACTGGTTGCAAGCCAGTCAAGTTCCTCCACCTCAAACTCGCTCATCCACGTCTTTATGGAGCTTGCTTTGTGTACTGGTCAAAATCATTTGTTGGGAGTGGCATTATCGTGTGGGGTTGTTTTTCAGGGATTGGGCTTAGCCCCTTAGTTCCAGTGAAAGGAACTCCTAAGGCATCAGCATACCAATACATTTTGGACAATTTCATGCTCCCAACTTTGTGGGAACAGTTTGGGGGTGGCCCCTTTCTTTTCCAATGCACAAAGCAAGATCCATAAAGAAATGGATGGGTGAGCTTGGGGTTGAGGAACTTGACTGGCCTGACCTCAACCTGATAGAACATCTTTGGGATGAAGTAGAGCAGGGACTGCTAGCCAGGCCTTCTCGTCCATTATCATTGGCTGACCTCACTAATTCACTTCTGGAAGAATAGTCAAACATTCCCATAGACACACTCCTAAACCTTGTGTACAGCCTTCTCAGAGGAGTTTAAGCTGTTATAGCTGCAAAGGGTGGGCCAACTCAATATTAAACCCTACGGAATATAACTGGGATGCATTAAAGTTCATGTGTGTGTAAAAGCTGGAGTCCCAATACTTTTGACAACACATTTTATGTGACTAAGATTTAGCCTGGCCACACATAGGATGATTTTTTTTTTCATTCAATGCAAATGATCACAAGTGAATTAGGTAATGATTACATATATTGTAATTAGGTAATGATTATAGGATAAATTACTGTTTTTGACTTTTTGTATTTGAACAGTAGCCAATATTTTTTAGGCTTGGTTCACATTAGTGCAAATTCTGATCTGACTTGAGTTGCACAGAATCACATGACAATGAAAATAGCATTGGTATCTGTGGTGGCCATTCCAATCAATGAAGCAAGACTGCGATGTGAGTTTGGGTAAAGGTCCTGTGCTAAGTTGATGCGATGGAGTGCATTGAGATTAGGAGATTTTGGTGCATTGTTTGCTGAAGTATTCTCATAGTATTAGTAGTAGTAGCAGTACTCATAGCAATAGTACCAATGGTAGCAGTACTACAGATAAATGCTCTGTTAAAATGTATCTTGTTGAATCATTGTAACAGGATCCACACATAAATCAATGATTAAAATTGTATTGTGCACTTATTCTTCCTCCTGTGTATGACATCCCACTAATAGGTAGCCATTAAATGTTCTGTGTGGGCTTTGTCAAGAACAAAGATCATTGTTATAGTCGAAACACATCAGAAGTTATGTATGCAGTTGTGTGACATCACATTAAACACGTTTTACAGTATCAGTGACTTTCTCCATCTCAACGCCACCTGTCAGGAGACCAACACCGGAGATCCGACAGTCCTGATATATTCTTCCTCTAATCATATCAACTGTGCTGGATACTTGCTAACAGGGCATCCCACACAAATGGACCATCTAATGGCTACCTACCAGCAAGCTGACAAATACAAATGGACAAGTAAATGCACAATACAATTGTATTCATTGATTTATGCCTCATGTGTGGTTCTTGCTACAGGTATTAATTTTAACAGGATACATGATCATGGTTGTTTTCACAGTGTTATACTTTTTTCAGGCTATGCTCTGACTGAATATTAACCACTTTAAGACCGGAGTGATTTGCCCCCTTAATGACCAGGCCCTATTTTGTGATACGGCACTTTGTTATTTAACGGACAATTGTACGGTCGTGCGACGTTGTACCTAAATAAAATTGACATCCTTTTTTTTCCCACAAATAGAGCTTTATTTTGGTGGTATTTGATCACGTGTGCGATTTTTATTTTTTGCGCTATAAACAAAAAAATAGCGACAATTTTGAAAAAAAAACAATATTTTTCACATTCTGCTATATGACATTCTCAAAAAAAAAAAAAAAATGTAAAAATCAAAATTGTTTAACATTTTAGGCCAATTTGTTTTCTGCTACATATTTTTGGTAAAAAAAAATCACAATAAGCGTATTTTGATTGGTTTGTGCAAACGTTATCGCGTCTACTAACTACGGGAAAGATTTATGTCATTTGTTTTGTTTTTTTTCACTAGTAATGGCGGCGATCTTGTTAGCGGGACTGCGACATTGCGGTGGACAGATCGGACCCCTAACTGACATTTTTGACACTTTTGGGGGTACCAGTGACATTACTACAGTAATCAGTGATAAAAATATGCACTGTTACTGTAATAATGACATTGGCAGTGACGGGGTTAACAGTATAGGTGATCAAGGGGTTAAATGTGAGCCTAGGGGAGTGATTCTAACTGTGGGGGCGTGGCTTCTGAAATGACCATAGAGACATGTGATCCTATATAGAAGGATCACATGGGCTCTATGGTCATTGCAGGGAGAAGAACAGTCGGCTGTGTTTACAACAGCCGACCATCCTTCTCTCTCAGCAGGGAGCGATCGCGGGTTTCAGGCGGCAATCGAAGCTGCTTGACCCATGCATCGGCTTCCCCGCTGCCGAGTGGGGGAGGGAGCATGCCGCCGGTGGCGTGCGCTCGCCCCCTAGATTCCCGCGCGCGACCAACGTAGACCTATGTCTGTTTGCGCAGGAGAGCCACCCTGCCGTAGTAAAATTGCAGCGGGTGGTTGGGAAGTGGTTAATTAGAATACTTTATAGAATAACATTTTTTTAGAACACTTATGTTAATAAGTATTCAACATTTCAGAAACTGTTATATTAAAACACGTTATTCACAAACTAAACAGGACCGTCACAAAATAAGGGCCCTTTCATATGCAAAAAGTATTTAGCATTTTTAGTACAAATTTATAGAAGGAAAAAAATGTTACCTCCAATTAGCATAATGCAAATGGAGAATATCTTTTCTGCATCTGTATTAGCAGAAACATTTCCAAATCCAACACTAGTCAGGCTGCTGAGTGTAAAATAGAGGGATGCAATGTAGGTACTTCGAATGGTGGGACCACCTTGTGTATTATTGCTATAGAAGGGCGACTCCAGTCTTTTCCCCAGCTCATGAAGCCAGCCTGCCAAAACACATAGAAGCAGGGTAAAAATCATATATAATAAAAATATAAATTCATAACTATAGTCCTATTACATGACTTTTTACATACTTTACAAGTTAAAGTAGTTCTCCAACAGCATAATTTCACATTTCTGTAAAGAGTAATTCCAATTTTTATTGCAAGGTACATATATTGCACTGTTTGCTCCAACCAAATAATAACTGGTGCACAGTCAAATATAATGTATAAAATTAAATTTAAGAGACTGATAAGATCCCAAAGGCCACCACTGAAAATTATTATATTTATGTTAAAAATTGCATGTTTGAGGCAGGATTTACCCATTGTATGAAGGCCTTTAATTAGCCAAACATTCCATAGAAAATACAAGAGCACTTCCAGGCTCAATATGCATATGGAACAAGTAAAGACATTGGTGTTCCTTTTGAGAAAAGTTAGTGACAGCAGTTTAAGGCAACAATACTCTGCCCTCCAGTATTTAAAGTGTACAGATTACAATTATGTTCAGGCAAGGCCTCAAATATTCATTATTTATAAGTTATGGTTGTGCAAGCATATTTAGGGGGATATTTATAATTAGTTTTAGACAACATTCACACAACTTTTACTAAAGGATTTCATTTGCAAATTTAAATTTCACTTTGTTTCAACTCATTTACAATGTTAATAAAAAAATTATATCTTTGAATGTCACCATGCTCTACTCTAGTAAATTTTTGTTAATTGTGAATGTTGCCAATGGGCCACTGGGCTTTTGTAAGAATGTATTTACATTTCCTATAGTGACATCCTAAATACTTCCTTTTATATAGCAAACCTATCCCCTTGGTAAAAATGTAAACTGATACTTATATTGACTAACAGTGTTTACAGTGGACAGGCATTGAAGCTTACAATAAAATTGACTCCATAGGCATACTATATATATATAAACCAACATAACATTTGTATTTGAAAACCATTCTAATGAATATAGAATTATCTCTTTTGTTTTTGTTCACAGTAAAATACATAAATTAAAAGTATACTGTAAGATCTATCAAAGCAATTTAATCCAAAACACAAATATTTATATATTGCTTTTCACAGCTCAGCAACACATTTTTCTATTAATTCAATTGATTAGAGTCAGGCTAATTAATGTACAATAGACAGATGACAAAAGAGCCATAGGCAGGCAGATATCCTACCCAGAGGTAAGAAATCTTCTGCTCTTAACAAACACATTAAGGTTCATTTACTAAAAGCAAATAGGGATTTTTTCGCTTTGCAACATAGTTTTCATTTAGCTTAGTAAATGAAGTGAAGCTTTGCTGACTTCCAGTGAAATACAAGCAAAAAAGCATTTTTCACTTCCTTTGCATGTGATTGGGTATGCTTTGCAAAATATTTGTCACATTCACTAGGCCGGGTTAAAATTCCTTTGTTCGCCCTACTAAATCGACACCTGTCAAGATTTTCCTGGTTTAGCTAATGCAGCTAATGCAGTAAAATAATTGTTCAGTGTTCTTCATCAAAATGATGTTGGGGTAATAAAGAAGACCAGAAGTTGTCAAACAAATCTGATTTCTTTTCATGAGGAGATAAGCAAAACCTTAGACAAAGGCGTGGCTGTGGACATAGTATACTTGGATTGTGCAAAATCCTTGGACACTGTTTCCCACACATGGTTAATGTGCAAGAGAAAGATTACAGGCTTGAAAAAATCAGTTTGTAAATGGATAGAAAACTAGCTAAAAGACTGTATTTAGAGGGTAGTGGGTAATGATTCTTACTCTGAAGGGTCTAAGGTTATCAGTGGTGTACCCCAACCTATGCAGTAGAATAGCACCCTTATAGGATGACTCCAGCTTACAAGCCAACCTCAATGCAATGTTTAATTTGTCAACTGTGTGGCAATTTAATGTTGATAAATGTAAAGTTATGCACTTGGGGGATAAAAATATTCATGCATCATTCATACTAGAGGGAGTACAACTAGGGGGAACACTGGTGGAGATGGATCTGGGTATGCTGGTAGATCACAAGCTTAATATTAGCATACAATGCCAAGATGTGGTTTCCAAAGCTAGCAAAATCCTTTCTTGTACAGGTATTGACTGCAGAGAGAGAGCGAGAGAGAGAGATATAATTTTGCCTCAAACTAGTAAGACCTCACCTGGAATTCGCAATTCAATATTTTTTACTTTTTGCTATAAAACATTTTCAATAAAAAAAAGAAATGAAAATAAAAATCAAATTTCTTTATCAATTTAGGCCAATATGTATTCTGCTACATATTTTTGGTAAGAAAAATCCCAATAAGCGTATATTGATTGGTTTGTGCAAAAGTTATAGCGTCTACAAACTTTAGGATATTTTTTACGTTTTTTTACATTTTTTACTAGTAATGGCGGTGATCCTCGACTTATAGAGGGCTGCGATATTGCATCAGCCAGTTGGGACACTAACTGACACTTTTGACACTTTTTGGGGACCAAGTGACACTAATACAGTCATCAGTGCTAAAAATATGCACTGTCACTGTGCTAATGACACTGGCTTAGGAAGGGGTTAACAAACATCAGGGATGTTCAAACTGTGTGCCTAACCAGTCTTTTCCCACTGTGTGGGAGGTGCTTTTACTTCCAGAAGGCATTCATCCATGTTCCTGCTTTGCAGAAACACACGATCAATGCCTTCCTGACTGACAGAATGGCAATATGCTTTGTTTACATCACCATTCTGGCTCTCTGCATAATAATCAGCGGGTGCCTGTGGACATCGAGTTCATAGTACCCACAGATCAGGTCTCACTGTGTCTAACCACAGCAGGAGTGGGTAGCCAGCAGGGAGCATGTGTGCCCCAGTCCAGAAAGTGTCAGATCACATACAAGGTACGTGATCCAGCGAAAAATGGCTGCCCTGCCACATTATATGTTCGGTGGGTGGTTGAAAAGTGGTTAAGAAAGGCCTAGAATCTTTCCTAAAGGCACATAATATAACCGGATACTAATATTTAAAAGTAAAGTCGCTCCAGGGAATATCAGATTGCCTCTTGGGGGTTTAGGAAGGAATTATTTTTCTCCCATTGGAGCAAATTGGATCATGCTTTATTGTTTTGTTTTGTTTTTTTTACCTCTAGATCAACTGTGGGTATTATATCGTGTATATGGAGGTTTTCTATTTGCATATGTTTTTTCTTTTTTCTCTCTCTCTCTGTTGCTTGAACTGGATGTACATTTGTCTTTTTTCAACTAGATTCACTATGTACTGTAAGTATGTAACCTTCAATTAAAAAATGTAAATGATCCCAAAAAGGCACATATAGATTCTAACATGTTTTCAAAGTCCAAAAATGCTGGAAGGTTGGTTCAAATAACAACTATCAAGTCTGACAATTATAAGCACCTAATATGACACTTCTACATGACCTGATTGAGGCAAGTAAAACAATGATTGAAATAAATCCATTGCTTGAATTTATTGATGGTGTGCATAGAAAAATCACATAATGCACCAGTGTGAAAAGAAAAATTCAAACAAATAAAATAATGCAAGCAAAATATACCATTTGTTTTGCTTACATCTACAGCTGATGAATTTTTGAGCTTATTATGCTCTTCGATCAAATGAATGCCGTTTAATTTAGCTATGGCATGGAATTAGCATGGAGGCAGAATGTTTGGCAAATCCTGTTCTATTAACCATAGAAAGAGGAGGGCCACACTATTCTTATAGCTCCAAAACTCCCTTTGATGAGGAATTAACAACTTTTGCAAATTGTTTAAGTCTTGATAGAGGATAAGAATCGTGTAATTAATATGATATCTGTTCAGGTTGCAGTCAAAAGACTCAAAAAAACAATATAATAAAATGTGGAAAAAACTAGTGTAATAGTGTAATAAACAAGATAAAGGAAAATATAAAAATTTACAAAAAAGGAAACATTCTACAATATGATCCTTAAGTTGTTAAGCGGTAATAATTAAGCTAAATTCAAAGTTAAACTTTTAGTCAATGTAGGTAATCCAAAATTTATCATCCAAACAAGTGCACATAATAAAATATTTATTAGCATTTTATAACGTAATTACTTGTGGGCAATTGAAAGTAAGCATGTATTGCTCTCCAGCCTCCTATTAAATTACTTATAAAAACAGCACTATACATAATATTTCAGCACTTTTAGGCATTTGACAACGTATGGTATTAAGATAATCAATCACAACAGATATGAGTTTATATACATTGGAAAGGTTTGGGAAACTTCCAGTTGTTCTCTTCTAACAGTGCAGGCCTATACTGGAAATATACTTTACATGCTGTTTATGTTAGGACCACATAATGAATGATACCTTTAACCAGAATCTTTCCAGAGTAATATAAATTACTTTTCAAACTGAAACATACAGTTCATCTCTATTCAATTGACAATTTCTGAGGTTTAACTTACTTTCAACCAAAAAGCTTAAAAATAATAGGACTCCAAGGCAAAGAATTTTCCCTGATTACGATAATAAAAATCCACATGAAATGTCCAAACTTTATAACCAAAAAGCTCACAAAACCACAAGACAGTCAAAAATTATACACAAACAAGGAAAGCACACAAATAGGGAAGGAGTTCATTTATAGACTTTTTAAAAGGAGAACCACTTTTAAGTATGAAATAAAGAGATTTATTTGACTTGCAATTTATTATATCTGTTTTAATATTATGTGTATTTAATGTTAATTGCCACAATAAGTTTACTTACATTTTGGATTAATTAGTGTTAGTTAGTAACACTAACAATTGCCATTTGCACAAGTCGTATTTAGGTGGCATGTAATTATTAAAAAAATGGAGGGCTATATTTCTACTGTGCTTTCAATGTATAAATTTTTTTTAACTTAAAGATAAGTGGGGTTGTTTACAACTTTTATTTAACATGTCAGTTGGGCAAATTTCTTCTTTAAAGTATACTCAAAAATGAGGATAAAATAATGCACTTACTTTTAGGGCGGATTTTTAGAGCCTTAGTTTCAATGCTGTCTGACACAGTTACAATCCACTTCCCGGACTTATTAGTTTCTTCTTTGTGAATACACCCAGAGAAACAGGAAGGGGAAAAAAATGACAGTAGTGTAATAAGGATCTAGTATTTTTTGAATTTTGTATTTTTTGTTTGACATTTTGCTAATTTGTTACATTTTCATGTGTCATCTTATTTATAAGGGATTAAAATATAATTGCTCAATAAAATAATCATTTCAACTTGTGACTTAATATATGCAGCACCAAAGCAAGGTTCTGAATCAAACAAATTGGGGCAACTTCATACACAATTACATATAACTAAGATATGTTTGGTACAAGCATAAAAATGTTTAGTGTTGCTTGCCCTAAACATTCACAAAAATTTTCATTCTAGACAAACATTGCCCGATTTGTAATGTGATTAGTGTACCTGCAGTTGAAAGACTAGTGGCATTTTGAGATTTATTGGCAAGCCAAGCTGGAAAATGACACTAAGATTTCACAGAAAAAAGCAAGACAGCCAAAAAACCAATGACACACATAACATTTATTTCAGCAAAATCACAGCTGTAGTCCCCACCAAGAGAACACTAATTCTAATACATTTGTGTAGAGCTTAGAGGTAGGGCATGCCAATAAGGAGGAACTTTTTATACACTGCAGGCTAATGCAAGAAAATACACTCTGCTGTTACTTAGGATATAGGATATAGATTAGGATATAGCAAACAGATTCAATGTCTGTGCCTAACACATAAGGATCTATATATTAGACATATTTATAATTCCAAGTATAGAGTGCCAGGATATACAGCTTATATGGGTATACAGACAAATCTGCTAGTATACCTTGACATGTATATAAACTGCTAATACTACATTTACTTTCATAAAACCATCAAAAATGTATTACATACAGAAACATAACATTTGATAAATTATAAAACTCCTCAAAATATAAAACTGATTCTAGATAGAACCCCCATAACCAGAATAACATGGATGAAAAATTCTGAGTCAGGAGTTATACATTGGACCTGAACAGCATTCAAGATAATTATCATTAGAGGAAAGCAATGATGAGGATAGATTAGGGAGCTGCATTTAAAGACCAAAGTAATCTTCAAGAGAAAGTGAATTTCACTTCTAAAAATGTGTAATTTTGCATTCAAAGTGTATTTCTTTGGGGATCCGAGTATCTATCATAAAAGCCCATAGACTCCCTTTTACTTAGTAGAGAGAAACAGGAGAGAAATGATTCCCTCCCCTACAACATTCTTAGTCTGGTAGTTTACTAGTAGTTTAATATTATCTCACATGACATTTGTTTATGAATTTCTATGTGACTCATGTGTCAACATCTATGCATGCCTGTTGTATTCAACCATGTACATGTGTTCTTGTTAGAGAGAAACAAGCTAGGTGATAACGTAACGCCTATGGTAAGTATTCTACGGTAAGTGCACTCCAATATCTAAGGCTTTTCTTAAGACCATATTGCCTTGTAAAGTTGGAAAATATCTGTTAACAATGCATTTTATTTCTTCAAATTCTATACTGTAACAGCTTGAGAAGATAATGGATTTGGAATCTTGAGTGGCATGTTTTTTTTTTCTTTTTCATTCCTGTGTAGAAGGGTCCCCTGTGAGATACTCTTGGCTTTGAAATATGCATCCTTAATATAGTACAGTAGGGTCCCCCAAGGATCTGTCCTGGGACCAATTCTATTTAATTTATTCATAAATGACCTAGAGGATGGGATAAACAGCTCAATCTCCGTATTTGCGGACAATACTAAATTAAGCAGAGCAATCATTTCTACGCAGGATTTAGAAACCTTAAAAGAAGACCTGAGCAAAGTAATGGGGTGGGCATCTACATGGCAAGTGGGGTTTAATGTTGAAAAATTTAAGGTAATGCTTTTGGGTGCCAGAAATATGAACACAAGTTACTCACTATGTGGAGAGCCTTTGGGGGTATCAAGATGGAAAAAGACCTGGGGGTCCTAGTAGACCACAAGCTCAGCAATGGCAAGCTACGTCAAGCTGCTGCAAGCAAAGCCAACAGAATATTGGGGTGTATTAAAAGGGGGATTCACTCCAGAGATAAAATGATAATTCTCCCACTCTACAAGACTCTGGTCTGGCTGCATCTCGAGTATGCCATCCAGTTCTGGGCACCGGTCCAATGGGAAGGATGTACTAGAACTGGAGAGAGTCCAGAGAAAGGAAACAAAGCTAGTTGGAGGATCTCAGCTATGAGGAAAGACTACAAGCATTGAACTTATTCTCTCTGGAGAAGAGACGCTTGAGAGGGGTCATGATATCAATGTACAAATACCGTACTGGTGACCCTAGCATAGGGAATAAACTATTCAGTGAAAGGGAATACAAAAGGACTTGTGGCCATTCGCTAAAATTAGAAGAGAAGCAGTTTAACCTTAAACTGCATAAAGGGTTCTATACCGTCAGAGCGGTAAGGATGTGGAATTCTCTTCCACAAGCAGTGGTGTCAGTGGGGAGCATCAATAGTTTAAAAACTATTAGATGGTCACCTTAACAACCACAACATACAGGGGTATACAATGTACTATTGACATAAACACTTATTATACACACTCATCATAGGTTGAACTGGATGGACTAGTGTCTTTTTTTCATTCTCACCAACTATGTAACTATGTTCCAGAAATTTCTCCTCCATAATTTTAGCCTCACTCACATATTCTTCCAAGGTAAAACAATAACAAGAGCCCTGAGTTAAATACATAAAACTGATTTGGGATGTTTGTCTTTCTCCCATGACCCTAAGATTGTACTCATTGTTTTCAGATATTCAAAGAGAGTGTTGTATGACAACTCCCAGTAAACAATGAACAGGAGGTCATCGAAATCAAGAGCAGAATCTAATCTGAACTCTAAAGCAGCCCATACATGGAGCAAATTTCTTTCCGGTAACCACCATTTTATTCTCCCAGCGGGGGGTGGGGGCGAGGAAAGCCACACCAACGGGGAGAAGACAGTGATAATTGGTAGCAATAATCACTAGTAAAATCCAGCAGGCTGGTTGTACCCAAGTTGATCGATCAATCAACTTGGTACATTCAGCCTGCCCATGCATGGTTTGAATCTCAGCTGGTTCCTGCTTGAACCATCTATGGCCGGCCTTGCTCTGTTTCTCTAACATGAACATAGGTACATGGTTGAATGCAGCAAAAATGTATAAATGCAAATGATTCTTAACAATTAGCACTTAAACTCAGTCAATCTGATTCTTTTGAAATAAAATGTTCATTAAATCCTGAAATAAAAGTCCATATATACACTATACACAATGTTTTCTGGTGAGATATAAGGAGGACATTTTCATATATATATATATTCCCTTCACTGGAACTAAGGGGCCAAGCCCAACCTCTAAAAAAACAACCCCACACCATAATCCCTCCTCCACCAATTGATTTGGATCAGTGTACAAAGCAAGGTCCATTTTACATTAACAGAAAATTGAACTGCAGTTTTCACTTCTTTCACCAATCTTCCAGCAATGCCGAATCATGTTCCAGATACCTCCAGGGATATCAACCCTATTACACACCTTTGTATCATCAGCAAAAAGACATGCCTTGCCCAACAAACCTTTAGTTATATTACTTACAAAAAACTAAATAGAATAGGACCTAGTACAGTGCATTGTGGTACACCACTAGTGACTGGTCTATGTTCCGAGCAAACCCCATTTACAATCACACTCTGGTATCTATCCTTTAGCCAAGTGCATATCCATTGAACCACCCAAGGGTTAAGTCCTAGCTTCTACAACTTTTGTATCAGATCCTTATGTGGAACTGTATCAAATGCCAAGACAGAACATACACACATGTCATAATCACCCTTTATTTCATCCATATTACCAAAAGAATTTGGACGCCTACCTTTACACGTACAACTTTAAAGGCATCTCAGTCTTAGTCCGTAGGGTTCAATATTGAGTTGGCCCACCCTTTGCAGCTATAACAGCTTCTACTATTCTGGGAAGGCTGTCCATAAGGTTTAGGAGTGTGTCTATTGGAATGTTTGACCCTTTTTTCAGGTCAGGCACTGACATTGGACAAGAAGGCCTGGCTTGCATTCTTCACTTTAATTCATCCCAAAGTTGTTCTATCGGGTTGAGGCAGGCCAGTCAAGTTCCTCCACCCCAAACTTGCTCATTCTAGTCTTTGTGGACCTTGCTTTGTGCATTGATCCAAATCATTTGGTGGAGAAAGGATTATGGTGTGGGATTGTTTTTTTTTAGGGGTTGGGCTTGGCCCCTTAGTTCCAGGGAAGGGAATTTACAGTATCTGTACACCGCTCACATTTTTGTAAATATTTTATATCTTTTCATGTGACAACACTGAAGAAATTACACTATGCTACAATGTAAAGTAGTGAGTATACAGCTTGTATAACAGTGTAAATTTGCTGTCCCCTTAAAATAATTCAACAAACAGCCATTCATGTCTGTATCCGCTGGCAACAAAAGTGAGTACACCCCTAAGTGAAAATGTCCAAATTAGACCCAATTAGATATTTTCCCTCCCTGGTGTCATGTGACTCGTTAGTGTTACAAGGTCTCAGGTGTGAATGGGGAGTAGGTGTGTTAAATTTGGTTTTATTGCTCTCACTCTCTCATACTGGTCACTGGAAGTTCAACATGGCACCTCATGCAAAGAGCTCTCGGAGGATCCGAAAAAAAGAATTGTTGCTCTACATTAAGATGGCCTAGGCTATAAGAAGATTGCCAAGACCCTGAAACTGAAAAACCATACAGTGGTTAAACAGGACAGGTTCCACTCAGAACAGGCCTCGCCATGGTCGACCAAAGACGTAGAGTGCACATGCTCAGAGTTATATCCAGACATTGTCTTTGGGAAATAGATGTAGGAGTGCTGCCAGCATTGCTGCAGAGGTTGAAGGGGTGGGCGGGGGTCAGCCTGTCAGTGCTCAGACAAAACACAGCACACTGCATCAGATTGGTATGCATGATTGTCGTCCCAGAAGAAAGCCTCTTCTAAAGATGATGCACAAGAAAGCCTGCAGTTTGCTGAAGACAAGCAGACTAAGGACGTGTAATACTGGAACCATGTCCTGTGGACTGATGAGACCAAGAAAAACCTATTTGTTTCAGATGTGCCAGGCGTGTGTCGGCAACCAGGTGAAGAGTACAAAGACAAGTGTGTCTTGCCTACAGTCAAGCATGGTGGTGGGAATGTCATGGTCTGGGGCTTCATGATTGCTGCTGGCACTGGGGGGCTACAGTTCATTGAGGGAACAATGAATGTTAACATGTATTGTGACATACTGAAGCAGAGCATCATCCCCTCCCTTCGGAGACTGGCCCCAGGGCAGTAATCCAACATAATAACAACCCCAACACACTTCCAAGACAACCACTGCCTTGCTAAAGAAGCTGAGGATAAAGGTGATGGACTGGCCAAGCATGTCTCCAGACCTAAACCCTATTGAGCATCTGTGGGGCATCCTCAAATGGAAGGTGGAGGAGTGCAAAGTTTCTAACATCCACCAGCTCTGTGATGTCATCATGGAGGAGTGGAAGAGGACTCCAGTGGCAACCTGTAAATCTCTGGTTAACTCCATGCCCAAGGGGGGTTAAGTCAGTGCTGGAAATTATTAGTGGCCAAACAAAATATTGACACTTCGGGCCCAATTTGGACATGTTCACTTAGGGGTTTACTCACTTTTGTTGCCAGCGGTTTAGACCTTAATAGCTGTGCGTTGAGTTATTTTGACGGGACAGCAAGTTTACACTGTTATACAAGCTGTACACTCACTACTTTACATTGTAGCAAAGCGTCATTTCTTCAGTGTTGCCGCATGAAAATTTATAATAAAATATTTACAAAAATGTGCGTGATACTGTATATCTGAAAAATGTCCTCCTTATATCTCACCAGAAAAGAATTAAGGGCTAAGTTCATCTTTATAAAAATGAAAATAAAATGCACATATTTGTGAAGGAAAAAATCGTTTTTATTATTTTTTCACAGAAGCCTGCAAAACTTTGCACCTGCAGTCAGTGGATTGTGGGAGAAATGTTTGGCGAAATGTTGGGAGAAATACTGAGCTCCTGAAAACGTATCCTCATGCTCTCTGCCCATACCTTTGTACAGACTTTCAGTTAGAAAGCTTGAGGAAGTGCCAGTGAACTAGGAGTGCCCTGATTACTGTACTCGTGTTCTATTGATAACTAAAAGTTCATCTGCTGTGGTGCAAGATGGGACTTGTAGTTTATTCATTCACAGATCTTTTTGAATGAATGATGCGGCTGTGTGGGGGGAGCTATGCTGATTTCAAAAGTGACAGTGGGAGAGAGAGAAGGTGAACTTTCCAGGGATGACTTTTGAGGGTGACATTACACATTTTTAGGAGTGAAATTCTCTATCCCTGAAGATTTCTTTGGTATTTACTTTCAGCTTCCTAATCTATCCTCATAATCTTTATCTTTTTATAATTTATTTTTCAAGCTAATTATACTTTTCTTGAATGCTGGTTTGCTCCAAAGCATGAATCCCCATTTGAGGGTTCCCTTTCAGAATTTCTCATACATGTTCTTCTAGTGGTGGGAGATATATTATCAATTTTACGTCTTGCTTCTTTTTATATTATCTAATGGCTTAAGTTTTTGTATATTATACATTATTTAAAGGATTCATAAGAGTAACTTTAGTATTAGTGGTTAGAAATGTACATATACATGTGCTAACCGATGCTATGCCTGTGCCTTTAAGCAACACCAGAGTGTGTTTAATTGCATTAGTCTGCAGTGTATAACAATCTCCTTCCTTTTGACTAGGGATGATCGAACTTTTGAAAAGTTCGGTTCGACCAGAACACCCGAACTTCCCGAAAGTCCGGGTCCGGATTCCAGAACCCCATTGAAATCAATGGGACCCAAACTTCGGTAATCAAAAAACACAATTTTTAAGCCCTAAAACCCAATAAATGCCCCTAAAAAGTGTCTAGGGTTCTGGGTCATGCGCCAGGGACTATTAATCACACAAAAAAAGTTCTTAAAAATTGTCGTTTTTGATAGAGATCCAATTATTGAAAAAAAATGAGATTTCTTTGGATTTAGTGTCTTGGGGGTCTAAAACATGTACCTGTGAAGTTTCAGCTCTGTAGCATGTCCAGAACCAGAAAAAAAAGATAATTTTTCTTAGAATTTTTATTAGCGCAGGGATGTGGCTCCGCTCCTATCAGTCCTATATGTGTGTATGTGTATATATACATATATGTGTGCGTGTATATATACCCCTATACAGAAGTTCAGATGTTATGCCTGCCTCCAAAAACTCCCAAAAAATGCCCAATAAACGCCTTAAACAAAAACGCCTAGGTGGGACAGTAGCGGAGCCACATCCCTGCTCTACTAAAAATTCTACGATAAATGACCTTTTTCTTATGGCGGTCACCCTGACATGGAAGAGTGTGGTCACCCTGGCATAGCAGTCAGAGTCAGTTCACCCTACACTACACTAGAAACTAGATTATTGAATCTAACTATAGTGGTATATAGTACCCTAACTACACTAGATATCCCTTTCCTCACACTAATTGCTAAATGACACTATTGCAGCAGGAGTAACAGAACTGCTTCCACTCTCTTCCACAGCCCCTGTATTACAGTGCTAGAGATTTGGCGGGGCTATGTTATATACTGGGGGGGCGTATTCACTACTGATTGGCCTCTGGACCCTCTAGTCACTCCAATCACATTCCTAGCATCCTCCTGCCCCCTCAATTGGCTTTTACTGATGTTTCTGGTCCAATCACGGGCTTTTAAAGCCCAGTTCCTGTCCCATTGCATTTTGGTCGGTTCTGAACATTTTCTGCAAAAAGTTCGGAATTTGGCCGAATTTCGAACAGTCAATGGTCGGGTCGAACCGATGGTCGACCCGAACCGTTCGATCATCCCTACTTTTGACATCCCTACCTCTACGACTTAGCCTCGCAGTGAAATTCATAGGTGGTCTCTAGGTGAGGAAGGTGAGGTGGTATAGCTGTGGTTATCACTGGAATAAATGTTGATGATTTGTATGTTATTTATGTGTGGTTGTTTTGTTTTCTTTTAGTGGGATGCTTACAGTTAGGATGGCTCCCTTCCAGCCTGCACACAAATATCGGGAGATAGCGGAAGTGAGTGTCTTGAATGGAGGATACTCATATGCCATGGAAAAACCCAGTTTGCAAAGGAAACCCAGTCACATGCAAGGAAGTTAAAAAAAAAAGTCTTTCTGCTTGCACATGATAAATGTCAGCATAGCTTCACCCCACTCACAAAGTATGGGAAAACTCCCTTGCAAAGTTAACATGCTTTAGCCCTTTAGAAATTGACAACTATTATAAGATGATCAGAGATCACTGATGCCTAGATGTAGATGCCAAGCAAAGCTTTGCAGCATCACCATGTGGTAATGTGTACTTGAATTTAACTCTACAACTAATTTGCATAACAACATAATTTTTATCATTTTAACTATATATATATAAGGCTTTTATTTAGTATACGGTTGTTACATGATGAGGTTATGTGAAATCTCAACTAACAGCTGTAAATAGATGTTTAAATGTAAATATATTTCAATAAGTAACAAGGATTAGTGGTGTGAGATATTGTTTTTTAATGGTTCTATATAAGTATATTGTGCACATCTCTGGGAACAAGGTTTGAGGTTTTAGTGTGAGTAAGTAATTGATCTACAAGTTTCTTTTGTAGCGCTGGAATGTTAGGATGGGCTAAACATTTGTGTGCCACAGAGAATGCTCTATTATTTACCAGTCCTAAACTTGTATGTGTAGCAGTACTCCCATGGGAGCTGCTGAGTGTGGGTTCCCCTGGGTTACTATTAGCAACAGTAGGACATTAAAGCATGTTTCCAAGTGTGATTACCTCAGACAAGAACCAGTCCAGTTTCTTTGGTTTTTAAGGTTTATTGAGAACTTTGATTGGAGAAGGGATGAGTGAGACACTCCAACAACTGAACTATGCACAAATAGGCAGGGACTATACAAAATTCCTAATTGACGCTGGTTAGCGCTGACTGACGCTGATTAATGCTGACTGATGCTGGTCATGGCTATGCCACTTACTTCAGCTTCACCTATGACTGTGAAAAGTCCTTTAAGCTCCCTAAGGTACTCTTTCCTGAGGTAGCTGGCTTGTAGTGCAGACTGTACTGCTGAAACACTTCAGGGCCCTTTCTGGTGGCCCCCTTTACTCCCTATTCTTCAGGGCTTCACAACTTGGCAGCCCCTTTACTGAAACATCCCAGGTTAGCTGGCTCTCTGATCCCCTTGACCTCTCTGGAGTGGTCCCCTCTCTTAGGCAGACCCCTGGGCAGATCCTGAGTACACACAACCACTGGTTTTCCAGAAGAATCCTGCCCCACAGCACCACTTGGTCAGCACACACTGGATCCTTCACAGCACAACTCATCCTCTGGTCCCTAGGCCAACTGCCTGGATCACCTTGCTTAGCAACAGGAGGAGAGACAGCCGTCACCCTCCTCCTGGGACCTGGCTTCCCACCCAAAGACACCCTGTCACATGCTCCCCTCCTATTTTTGTCCAATTCCAGGATGAATTGCAGGAATGCCCTCCCACTGGAACTGACATAAAACAGAGTGTGTCACTGGCTAGGTTTCCTCCACTGTCCAATGAGCTCCCTCACTGGCTGCAGTGGGGACACTCCCTCAGACCCAGTAAATCACACCTGGAAACATGGGACAGGCTAACTAACAGATCAGACCCTCCTGATAAGCAGAACAGGGCCATTACTATGCTTTACCTAGCACCTACCTAGGAGGGTTCTACATATGTGAGAAAGTACAATATTTAAATTAAAGTGGATGTAAACCTCATGTTTAACAATCACAGATACATACGCGATGTGTTAGCCTTTTCTTTAAAAATCAAAAGAACATTAGTTGTACCTACATTTTTTCATCCCTGTCACAGCCCTCTTAAAAATACCGGACTGTGGGCATGTCTATGGGGAGGACTCCCCTCCCATCTGTATACCCCCCCTTTCCTCTGGCAGTCACACTAGCTCAGCTTGAATGCCGAGCTGAAGACTGTAAAATCAGTTATCCTCAAACACTGAGTGGCATTTGAGGCACAGGGGGTGCAGACTTTCATAGCAGGAGGAAGCCAAGCAAATGTCATGAATCAGTACAAAGTAATACACTGCCGACACTTAACTGTGCTTATCTCTGCTAACCGAAGAGGAGGGGGGGAGACTGTCATCATTATTAACAGCGCCGAGCATCTTCACTCAGATTTAACCCTACAGCTGCCAGGGAGAGCAGAAGGATACAATTAACCCCTCAATGGCTGGGTATTTTTACTGTAGTGCCCTTCTTTCAAGTAGTAGGTACAGTAAACTGTAAAAGTGACCAGCCATTGATGGGTTAATTGTATCCTCCTGCTCAGCTCTCTCCCTGGCAGCTGTGGGGCTAAATCTGTGTGAAGCCATTCGGCTCTGTTTATAATAATGATGACAGTGTCCCCCCTTCTCTTTCGTTAGCAGAGATAAGCACAGATAAGTGTCGGCAGTGTGCGCTGTGCACTGATTCATGACAGTTGCTCGGCTTCCTCCTGCTTTGAAAATCAGAAAGGTGATCAGTGTGATTGGCTGTGGGATGCAGGGCCCTTCTCCCATGCCCATGCATAAGTCTCCTTATTAGTCTGTCAGTTACTGGAGAGGATGGGTGGCGACACAAATTTTTTTTGTGTGTCGGGATTCTTTACTGTAGGAAATCGGAGAGGATTGTAAATGACTGGCTGCTCCTTTCCTGACCAAACTTGGGGCAGATGGCTTCTATTGTATTTATGTGTGAGGTAGACCGTTATTTCAATTTTGATCTTTCGGGTTTACATACACTTTAACCACTTTACCACTAGAGCATTTTTCTGTCTTACGTCTGGGCCACTTTTTGCGATTCGGCGCTGTGCGACTTTAACTGACAAATGCGTGGTCGTACGACGCCGTACCCAAACAAAATTTACGTACTTTTTTTCCCACAAACAGAGCTTTCTTTTTGGGGTATTTGATCACCTATGCGATTTTTACTTTTTGCGCTATAAACAAATATTTTTCACATTTTTTTATATGAAATTCCCCCCAAAAAATATGTAAAAATCTAATTTTTTTAAAATTTTTGGCCAATTTGTTTTCTGCTACATATGTTTGGTAAAAAAAATCACAATAAGCGTATTTTGATTGGTTTGCGCAACAGTTATTGCGTTTACTAACAAAGGGAAAGATTTCTGTCATTTTTGGTGTTTTTTTTTTTTAACGCGTAATGGCGGCGATCTGCAATTTTTTTTGCGGGACTGCGACATTGCGGCAGGCAGATCGGACCCTTGACTGACATTTTTGACACTTTTGGGGGTACCAGTGACATTACTGCAGTAATCAGTGCTATATATATGCACTGTTACTGTAAAAATGACACTGGCAGGGAAGGGGTTAATTTTATTGGAGAGGGAGGGGTTAATGTATGCCTGGTGCTTACTGACGTGTGGGGGGGGGGGTGACTGTGTGACACAGGGACAGATCCAGGGTTCAGCTATGCTGAACCCTGCAATCCGACCCTGCCTGTCACTTAGGAGATCCGCCCGCTTGTGTTTACACAGGCAGGCGGATCTCCACACTAGATCCCCGACGATCGGGGAAGAGCGGAGGCGATCGCCGCTGCTCCTCCCCTGGCCCGACTCCCGCTGTGACTGAAAACAGCGGGAGCGAGCCTCCGGCGGTGCGCGAGCGCCGCCCACAAGGGGAGTGTCTGACGACGTAGTACTACATCGTCAGACGATAACGAGCCACTTTGCCGCAGTAGTACTACGGTACTCAGCGGTAAAGTGGTTAAGTACCTTATCTCAGACTATATGGGACCAAAGTAACTATCTAGACCTGTCCCTTTGAACATTCTTTGTTACCACTATATCCACTTCAAAAGACTCTTTTTAGATATACTTACTGGTTTTCAGGCCCCCCCAATACAGAAAAAACTGCACAATTTAGAGTGGCCTTTATTGTGGCCAGCCTAAAGCACACTTGTGCAATAATCATGCTGTCTAATCAGCATCTTGATATGCCACTCCTGTGAGGTGGATGGATTATCTTGGCAAAGGAGAAATGCTACTAACACAGATTTAGACAGATTTGTGAACAATATTTGAGAGAAATAGGCCTTATGTGTACATAGAAAAGGTCTTAGATCTTTAAGTTCAACTCATGAAAAATGGGGGCAAAAACAAAAGTGTTGTGTTTATAATTGTGTTCAGTGTAATTATCACATAATGATAATTGGGGACCCGAGTTGTCGATGACAGCCAAAATTGAGAGTCAGTTAGATAGTTAGATAGTTACATAGTTACATAATAGGTGAGGTTGAATAAAGACAATAGTCCATCCAGTTCAACCTGTGTGGGTGTGTGGCTGTAATCATCTCACACAGCCCTTAATGTCCTGATCCTTGAGATGTAAGTCTAGAGTCTATTGAAACCACCTCTTGTGGTAAAGAATTCCCCAATCTTGTAGCCCTAACAGTAAAGAACCCCCCTCATTGCCTGAGGTTAAAACGCTTCTTCTCTAATTGCATGGTATGCCCTCTTGTCCTCATGCAATCCCTTCGAATGAACAGGCTTTTTTTCTAAGCTGAGATCCCCATTGAGAAATTTATAAATTGCTATCATGTCCCCCCTCAGGCGTCTCTTCTCCAGGGAAAATAAATCGAGCGATTGCAGCTGCTCTTCATAGTTAAGGTCCTCCAATCCCATAATCAGTTTAGTTGCCCTTCTCTGGACTCTCTCCAGCTCCAACACATCCCTCCTGAGGACTGGCGACCAGAACTGGACAGAATACTCCAGATGCGGTCGGACCAGAGTTTTATAAAGTGGAAGGATTATAGTCTTATCTCTGGAATACATCCCTTTCTTTATGCATGCTAATATTCTGCTGGCTTTGGCAGCTGCCGCTTGACATTGCATGCTGTTGCCTAATCTATCATCAACCAAGACTCCCAGATCCTTCTCCATTTTTGATTCCCCCAAGTGTTCCCCTCCTAACGTGTTTTGTGTTTTTATGTTTTTAGTCCCCAAGTGCAAAACCTTACACTTCTCCACATTAAACCTCATTTGCCATGTCGCTGCCCACTCCGTTATTTTGTCCAGGTCATTCTGAAGGATATCTGCTTCATGCTGTGCAGTTATTGCCCTCGCCAATTTTGTGTCATCTGCAAAAACTGATAACGAACTACTGATCCCGACCTCAATGCTGTTTATGAATAAATTGTCAGCAACTGTGCAAAATTGTCAGCAACTGTGCAAAGTGTTGACTTCTGGCTTCTAAAGGGAGAGAGGGTGCATTTATTACAATATCCCCAGCATGGGTAATTATGCTGGGAAATATAATTAAATAGACTGCTGGTGGCAGGATTCAACCTAGATTGAAGGCAACAGCACCCCCTTAATAAAAAGTTCATTATTTTCTATTTCAAGCAGGTACAGATTTTCATGCAATACGTTGCTTCAAGCGGGCAAGAGCATAGTGTTTACATATATGTGTGTGCCTTTGGTAAATCCATTCATTCAATTTATCCATAAATCAGTGAAATATTAGAAATACCCTTTTTATGATTCAGTTTTGCCTATGTAGCCAGTTTTACCCATATAACCAATAGTTTCAAAACAAATCCAAAATTGCAATGCTAAAGGCCATGAAATTCAAATTTTAGTGCCTTTTTTTACATACTATAAATTAAACATTTGGAAACATGATGTACACACTTAGGGAATGCAGGAATGCAGCTGCTGAGAGTTAGAAATGATAGCTTTTACAGCCATCGTTGCCTAGACAACTGGACTCCTCGAGCCACAGGAATTTTTTTGTTCTTCCTTTTTAAGCCTCTTGTCCTTCCTGGCCAGTGAACATGGCATTCCTTAGGGCAGATACTGTGACGGTATTCACCGTCATTGTAAGTGAAAAACAGAAACTTAATGGTTTGAATTGCTTCAGATGGGACAGTAATATTCGTCAGAAATATCTTCATATATAAATATGAAGATGTATTCCCACTTTACACTGGGAGACTTAGACTGTTATAGACCATTGCCATGAAGTCTGAGTCCTAGATAATGTGTATTCCGTGTGCTTGTCTGTGAGAGAGACACACAGACTGTAATTGACAGACTTCCCTATTGTTTGTGTATTGAAATGGAATGTGGATTGTGCCTGTCCCATTGTTAAATGTTAATGGCCTCACATTTTCTGTCCAGATGGCTAGATAATTAGTTTAGGTTAATTCTGTTCCTGTATACACTTTCATCTGCATATGATAATCAGCCAGAGGGGAGGGATTATGTACATTGTATGGGAATGACTGAGAGTAAAACCCTGTTTCTATTGGATTGTGAATGTCATGTCCTGTTCCCAACAAGGTCCCCCTGGGCAGTAACCTTGTGGGGGAAAACTGTGTAAAAGAGTAGCTGTACCATTAAAGTTTTGAGTTATACTTTACCGTCCTGTCTCTCATTGGGGGAAGCTGCTACAAGGGATTGCTATGCTCTTCATACTCCCTTGGATAATCACTAAGCTCTTGTAAGAGCTTGTGTAAGAGCTTGTTCCTGCTTTACTCTATGGGGAAAGAGAGGGTCGTAGGTCCAGGGTGGGTAGGAGACGGTGAGACCCCAACCAAGCTGCGGCGTTTCGTGGGGTCTGACGTGGTTATGGTGTCTGGTGGAGTGCTTGGAGCCCTCGGGAAGCACTAGGAGCATCCGTCAACAGAGGTACCCAGTCCAGGTAACGGTTGATCCGTTACAGATACATATTAGTAGGCTAGGTTTGCTTGGGTTATAGGGAACTGGGACTGCTATAGGTTATGCTATACTAAGCTATATTCTCTAATCAGTCGTACACAGGTAACCATTAGAGTACTTTGGTTTTGACACAGTTGGTTGATTTGTGTAATACACAAGATGCAATGTCTGGTACATAATCAGTCCAGACACTGAAAAAGTCTAAAGCATGTGGCATTTTCATACTCAGAAGGAGTAGTAGAAAGTGTTTTGTTGTGTAATTCTAAGTATGTCAATGCTGTGTGTGATAAATATCCGATTTAATTGCCAACATTGTGTATTAATCTGCATTTTCTGAAAACTTTTGAAAAAAAAAAAACACATCTTCAATAGACTCACTATGCCTCTTAAAAAATAACTTGGGGCGTTTACTCTCCAAAATGTGGTAATTTTATAAGTATTCCACTGTCTTGGTGCTCCAAAAATGGAGAAGATAACAGAAGAGGGTACACCCATCTAAATGTAGGCTGTTTATTAAAGGAAATAAGCATAGGCGTGCAAGGGGGTGTGCCTGGGCACACCCTTATCACTATGTGCAGTGCTGATTCCCCCTACTCCCCAGGCTTCCAACCCCCCCTTATTGGCCCCCCACCCCGCAGTGCTGCTTGCTTCCCTCCTCTCCTTTCCCCCGATTGCTGTGGGGTATGTTTTGGGAAGGGGCTAGTAAATATGTAATTTACATTAAACTGTGTTTACTATGCTTCAGTTTGTGAATAAACAGGAAGCCACTAAGCACAGAGCTCTTCCCATTCATTCACTGCCCCATGCAGCTGATGCTACAGAGAAAGGTGTGTGTGTTTGAGCTTTAGGCTCAGTTCATATATATGCAAATTGGATGTGATTTTAACTGCATCTAAATAGCATACAATTTGAACTGACTGCCTTCTCAATGCAGCCGGTCCACACATGTGCGGGGTGGCCGCGGTGCAGTTTTAAAGAGTGTCCTGTGTTATTTTGGTTCTGGTTCAGGTGCGATTTCAGGTAAAAATGCACACCTGAATCACTCCTGGAGCGGTGAATAGAACCGTAGCAGACTACTGCACTTAAACCATGGCCGTCTTGGGGTGCTCACTCTAATGCAATAGACTGTGCACACCTATGAAAATAAGTAAAATAAAAATATTGCATTCACTATAGGTAATGAAAAACAGAATGTCACTATGGTAGTTGTATCCCCAGTATGAAGGTTCCAACAGAGTTTTGCAAGCAAGCTACTGGTCTGGTGGGCAGAGATTGACAGGCAAACAGCTAATTACTGCAGAGAACTGTGTGGGAAGGCTGTCAGGCTGCAGCGTGGAACGCAAGCCGACTCTCGGTATGTTCAACAGTCTTTGGGCATCACCGAGGATGACATAAAAATGTTGAGGAAATGGCTATGCTTTTTGGGGAACAAGCACTGCCTCTTTATCAAACTAAGTGGGACTCTTGGTTTGGTAAGGGGCGGTGATTGTTCTCCCAAAACACTCACCCACACCCCCAACGACATGAATCCTGAAGATAAACTGAAGATAAACTTATAAACATACCCAGAAACTGCCCAGCCACAAGAGTCGGCCGATCTCTACACATCCGACCAGCAACTTGCCTGCTGAACTCTGCAAGTTGAAACCATTATACTGGAGATACCACTACCATGGTGACATGCCTGTTTTCCATTACATGCAATGAGTTTTACTTATTTCCTTTTATAAACAGCCTACATTTAGATGGGTTCGCCCTCTTCTGTTTACTTTCTATATGTGCATTGTGGACTATGTTACTCAGGGCCTGTTAATGAGGATCAGCCCTGTCTCTTCATTGTCCAGCACTGATTTAAAGGAACTCCCTTTACTGACTTGGTATAGGGATGCCTTTCTCTGCATAATCCCATATACCCATGAGCTGTCAGACAGTATATATAGTATATTTTGTCTTAGTCAGGAAATGAGATGTGTTATTTATTTAACACTCAGGCATGTGGTATCACAACACTCGGGAGGAGTAGCAGAATGTGTTTTGGGGTGTATTTCTAGATATGCCTATGATGTGTGTTAGAAATATCTTGGTAATTAACAACTTTGTATAAAAAAAACGATTTTCATTTTCTTTCCTGCATTTTCCAAAAACTTGTGGTAAAAAATGACAACTTCAAAAGACTCACTATACATTTCAGAAAATACCCTGGGGTGTTTATTTTATAAAATAGGGTAATTTTGAGGGTGTTTCCACTGTCCTGGTGCTCAAGGGCCTCCATAAATATGATAGGTAGTCAGGACATGCATACCCCTGGAACTGAGGTATCCCCATCCTCAGAGGGCATAGCAGAATGTGTTTTTGAGTGTAATTGTAAGTATGCTAATGCTGTGTGTGAGAAATAACCACCTAAGCCCCGGAAGATTTTACCCCCTTCCTGACCAGGGCCTATTTTGCGATTCTGCACTGTGTGACTTTAACAGACAATTGCGCGGTTGTGCGATGCGGTACCTAAACAAATTTGACGTCCTTTTTTTCCCACTAACAGAGCTTTCTTTTGGTGGTATTTTAATCACCTGTGTGATTTTTTGATCATGCGCTATAAACAAAAAAAGAGCGTCAATTTTGAAAAAATAACAATATTTTTCAAATTTGTTATATGAAATTCCCCCCAAAAAAATGTAAACATCAAAATTTTTTAACATTTTAGGCCAATTTGTTTTATGCTACCTATGTTTGGTAAAAAAAAAAAAAAAATCGTATTTTGATTGGTTTGCGCAAAAGTTATTGCTTTTACTAACTAAGGGAAAGATTTTTGTCATTTTTTTTTTTTAACGAGTAATGGCGGCGATCTGTGATTTTTTTTTGCGGGACTGCGACATTGAGGCAGACAGATCGGACCCTTGACTGACATTTTTGACACTTTTGGGGTTACCAGTGACATTACTACAGTAATCAGTGCTATACATATGCACTGTTACTATAAAAATGACACTGGCAGGGAAGGAGTTAACTTTATTTGAGAGGGAGGGGTTAAGTGTGTCCCTAGGGGCATGATTCTTACTATGATTGGATGTGGCTACTGGTGTAAGAACAGAGATCAACGGTCCTAAATAGTAGAACCATGTGATCTCCATTCTTACACAGGGGAGAATGACAGGCGTCTTTGTTTACATTAGTCGCCTGCCTTTCTCCCGCTCTAACGGACAATCGTGAGTGCCCAGCGGATATCGGGTCCGCCGGGCACACACACGGGGGGTTCCGTGAGCGAGCGGGAGCAGGAGCCTCCAGCGGTGCGCGCTCGCTCCCTAGAGCCTCAAAGGCTAGCGACGTAGACCTACGTCGCTTTGCCTGTGAGGGGCTGACTGCCGACGAAAATCGTCATTAGCCAGTCGGCAAGTAGTTAAAAATGATAAATTTGTGGGAAAAAAAATTGATTGAATTTCTTAATTTTCCAAAAAATTGTGAAAAAAAAAATTACAACATCAAAAAAACTCACAACGCCTCTTACTAAATACCTTGAACTACTTTCCAAAAGGCATTATTTGTACTGCCCTGGCATTTTAAGGCCTCAAGAAATGAGATGGGCAATCAGTACATCAGGACTGATCAATTTTCAAATATATATATATATATATATATATATATATATATATATATATATATATTATCTATCTATATCTGTATCTATCTATATTTCTATCTATCTATATCTCTATCTATATACTATATATACACACCATAGTTTGTAGACTCTATAACTTTCACTCAGACTAAATATTGTCCACGGATTTAGGTTATTTTAATCAAATACGGTAAATGTAGCACAATATATTTTGACCTAAATATATGAAGAAAGTATTTATTTGCAAAGTTTTCAAAACAGAAACTAAGAAAAATTAGTTTTTTTTAACTTTCCTTTTCCCACTTATATAGCAAAAGAAAAAAAAACTACTGGCTATTAAAGTAAGTGCAAAGTAACGTAAAAAAAAAAAAAAAAAATTGCAAACATGTTTTACTTACCTGCCCTGTGCAGTAGTTTTGCACAGAGAAGCCCGGTTCTTCGTCTGCTCGGGTTCCTCATTCCTGCTCGTGGCCCCTCCTTCCTATCGAGTGCCCCCACAGCAAACAGCTTGCTATGGGGGTAACCGAGTCGAGCTGCAGCTCCGTGTGTCCATTCATAAGAGGAGCAGCTGTTTGGCCCCACCCCCTCTCTCTCCTGATTGGCTTACTGACTTTGATTGACAACCACAGGAGCAAATGGCACCGCAGCTGTATCTCAGCCAATTAGGAGGGAAAGTCCCAAGAGGGACTGGTAGACATTGCTGGACAGAGAGGGGGCACAGGTAAGTATTAGGGTTGTTGGAGGGGGGGGGGCTGCTACACACAAAGGCTTATCCTAATGCATTGAATGCATTAATATTAAAAAACCTTCCCGACTTCACAACTCCTTTAAATACCACTAAAAGAAAGCTCTATCGGTCTCAGAAAATAATACAATTTTTATTTGGGTACAGTGTTGCATGGCTAAGTCATTGACATTTAAAGTACGACAGTGCTAAAATATAAAAAATGAGCTGGACTGGAAGGGGGTGAAAGTGTCCGGACTTGAGGTGGTTAATTCAGCTAAGGTCTAAATTTAGCAAGGTCCAAACCTAGGTAACCTTCAAACCTTCAGATAATATGCCTGAATACTTTAAACTATTTTGCAGCAAACTAAGGAATTAAATAAAGAGAGGAACCCCCTGTCTTATACAGTTTTTAGCACGCTAAAAAAATTCATAATGTATCAACATCTCATATCTTATTGATCACAAATATTATACTTGAGAAAAAATTTTTGTACATGTGACAATTTGCAAAATGTATTTAACCACTTCAATACAGGGCACTTTCACCCCCTTCCTGACCAGGCCATTTTTCAGCTTTTAGCGCTGTTGCATTTTGAATGACAATTGCGCGGTCACGCAGCACTGTACCTAAACCAAACTTATGTCATTTTTTTTCCACAAATAGAGCTTTCTTTTGGTGGTATTTGATCACCACAAGGTTTTTTCTTTTTTGCTAAACAAATAAAAAATGACCAAGAAGTTTGAAAAAAAAATAGTTTTTTTGTTTATGTTATACAATTTTGTAAATAGATAAGTTTTTCCCTGCACTGATGAGGCCACACTGACATGCACTAATGAGGAGGCACTGATGGGGTGGCACTAATATGCGGCACTGATAGGCAGCACTGATATGTGGCACTGATAGGTAGCACTGATATGCAGAATTGGTGGGCACTGATAGGAGGCACTGCTGGGCACTGATAGGCGGCACTGATGGCCACTGATGGGCACTGATAGATGGCACTGATCGGCACTGATGGGCGGCGCTGATGGGCACTAATGGGCACTGATAGGCAGCACTGTTGGGCAATAATGGGCACTGGTGGACAGCACTGATGGGGAGGGCACTGGCGGGCAGCACTGATGGGGAGGGCACTGGTGGGCTCCCTGAGCCCTGATTGCCATCCCTGATGTCCATGGTGGGCATCCCTGGGGTCATGGGTGGGCATCCCTGGAGTCATGGGTGGGCATCCCTGGTGGTTCTTGTGGCACCCCCCAAAGGGTCTGCACTGGTAATCAATGCTCTGATTACCAGGGCAGAACCCCCCTGTCAGGAGAGCCACAGACCGGCTCTCCTCTACTCATGCCTGTCAGGCACGAACTAAGGAAAGCCGATCAACGGCATTTCCTGTGTACTATGTGACCAGCGGTGATTGGACACAGCTGGTCACATGGTAAAGAGCCTACATCAGTAGGTTCTTTACCGAGATCGGAGATGCGGCGTGTCAGAGTGACACGCCGCATCACTGATTGCTGCTCTGCGCGCCCCCCGCATTATCCTGCTGCCATCATGTGATGTCCGGTCAGGATAATGTAACACCTTCCCGCCGTCATTTGCCTATAGGGCAGGCGCGAAGTGGTTAAACTTGCTGTAAATGTCAATAACTAATAGTATAAAAATTGAAGCATGTATGTTTGCATTACAATGAATGTAAAAAGGATGAATTTGTGTTCACTTTGAAAACGTAAGGCCCTGTTCCTGTTTCTTGTCGTAAAATGCTCATCTCTAAAATCTTATAACGCCCAACAAGCAAAATCCCATTCATTTCAATGGCCCTTGTTCACACATTTGTCGCCTGAAGCAAAACGCCTGAAGTTTAAAAAATTACATGAGCTTCTTTTTTTGGCAGATTACAAGTGTTTTTATGAGATGTCAATGCCTGCCTCCAAACACCTGCAAAAAACGCCTGAACAAAGCCCAAAAAAACCCACCTGAAAAACGCCCAAAAAAAAAAACTCCTGAAAAACGCCTGAAAACAATACGATCAGGTGTGAATGGAGCCTAATTGGGTGCTAGGGAACAACAAAACACAGAATTTCAGATAGCACCTGATTGGCTAAATAGAGTGAACACTAGAGATGTATAGAACTGTTCGCCGGCGAACAGTTCCCGGCGAACTTAGCATGTTCGCGTTCGCCGCTGCCGGCGAACATATGCGATGTTCGGTCCGCCCCCCATAAGACATCATTGAGGCAAACTTTGACCCTGAACTTTACAGTCAGCAGACACATTTCCAGCCAATCAGCGTACCTCCCTCCCACACCCTCCCACCTCCTATAAATAAGCAAGGGCAGCATCCATCTTAGATCATTCTGAAGCAGTGTGTGTAGTGAGAATAGGGAGAGAGCTGCTGCTGCTGCTGCTGCTGTTAAGCTAGGGACAGTTAGTCAGTGTTCCTGGTCTTGCAGTGTTCTTGGTCCACTACTGCTGTAATATCAGCACCCCAAAAAGCCCTTCTAAGGGCTGGTATTTGTGTTTTTTTTTTTTTTTATATATATATATATATATATACCTAGCGTCCCCAAAAGCCCTTTTAAGGGCTGGTAATTGAGTTGTTTCTTCATATATATATATATATATATCTATATCTATCTAGTGTCCCCAAAAGCCCTTTTAAGGGCTGGTAATTGAGGATTTTTTTATTTTTATATATATACATATATATATATATATAGTGTCCCCAAAAGCCCTTTCAAGGGCTGGTAAGGTAATAGATTTTTTTCTTTATATATATATATATATATATATATATATATCTATTGTACACTGCAGTTGCCTGCCCGCTGTGTGTGAGAGGCCACAGACCTACCACAGACTGTACTGTGTGCACACCACACTCATTTCGGGTGGCACAGGCACAGTACCTGGCATTTCAAAAAATATTTTTTTTTTCTCTGTCATAATTGCAGTGAGTGCTGTGTCAGGTCCACAGAGTGCACTGTACCCACTGCAGTGCACTGCCCACCACTGATATATATACGTTGGCACAGCATCTTGTTGCAATAAATTGAAAAAAAAAATATTTTTTATTATTGCAGTTGCCTGGGCTGCCAGTGACTGTCAGGTCCACAGAGTGTACTGTGCCCACTGCAGTGCCACTGTGTGCCCACCCACCACTGATATATAAGGTGGCACAGCAGCTTGCAAAGTAAAAAAAAAATATATATTTTTTTAAATTGCAGTTGCCTGGGTGCCAGTGACTGCTGTCAGGTCCACAGAGAGTGTACTGTGCCACTGCCCACCCACCACTGATATATAAGGTGGCACAGCAGCTTGCAAAGTAAAAAAAATATATATATTTTTTTAAATTGCAGTTGCCTGGGTGCCAGTGACTGCTGTCAGGTCCACAGAGAGTGTACTGTGCCACTGCCCACCCACCCACCACTGATATATAAGGTGGCACAGCAGCTTGCAAAGTAAAAAATATATATATATTTTTTTAAATTGCAGTTGCCTGGGTGCCAGTGACTGCTGTCAGGTCCACAGAGAGTGTACTGTGCCACTGCCCACCCACCACTGATATATAAGGTGGCACAGCAGCTTGCAAAGTAAAAAAATATATATATATTTTTTAAATTGCAGTTGTCTGGGTGCCAGTGACTGCTGTCAGGTCCACAGAGAGTGTACTGTGCCACTGCCCACCCACCACTGATATATAAGGTGGCACAGCAGCTTGCAAAGTAAAAAAAAATATATATATTTTTTAAATTGCAGTTGCCTGGGTGCCAGTGACTGCTGTCAGGTCCACAGAGAGTGTACTGTGCCACTGCCCACCCACCACTGATATATAAGGTGGCACAGCAGCTTGCACTCATAGTACAACAGTAACAACACATTAAAAAAAAAATGACAGGCAGAGGCAGGCCACCCCGCAAGGGCCGTCGTGGTCGTGGTGCTGTGATTTCCTTAGGCACTAGAATAATGCCCAGTGTTCAGAGGCCACCACAGCCCCTGAACTCAAAAAATTCTGAGGCCATAGTTGACTGGCTTACACAGGACACCCAATCGTCTACAGCTTCCGCTCGGAACCTTAATGCACCATCCTCCTCCAGCTCAGCTTCGGGCACCTCTCAATTTACCACTCGCCAGCCCGCCGGCACCACCACCAACACTAGCACCACAGCCGCTTCACTTGATCCGTCAGAGGAGTTATTTTCACATCAGTTTGAAGAAATAAGTGATGCGCAACTATTAGTGCCAGAGGATGTAGATAACGGGGATATGTCTCAGTCAGGCAGCATTATACACATGGACGTACATTGTGATGATGATGATGTTGTACCTGCTGCTGCTGCCTTTGCTGAGTTGTCAAGTGAAGCGGCTGATGATGACGATGTGTCTGTGGATGTCACCTGGGTGCCTGCTCGAAGAGCAGAAGAAGAGGGGGAAAGTTCAGATGGGGAGACAGAGAGGAGGAGGAGACGAGTTGGAAGCAGGGGGAGGAGGTCATCGCAAGGAGCTAGTGGCGCAGTCAGACAGCATGTAGATTCGGCACCCGGGGTCAGCCAGACAGCACGCCAATCAACGCAAGCTGTTGCCACCACCAGAATGCCGTCCTTGCAAAGCTCAGCAGTGTGGCATTTTTTTTGTGTGTCTGCCTCTGATATCAGCGATGCCATTTGTAACCTGTGCCAAAAGAAACTGAGTCGTGGGAAGTCCAACACCCACCTAGGTACAACTGCTTTGCGAAGGCACATGATCTCACATCACAAACGCCTATGGGATCAACACATGAGTAAAAGCAGCACACAAACTGAAAGCCACCATCCTCCTCCTGGTCCAGCATCTTCAGCCACGTCAACCACTGCTGTCCTCCATGCCCCCTATCAACAACCCGCCCCTCCGCCTCTCACCTTCAGCAGTTCCTGCTCGTCACCTGCCCACAGTCAGGTGTCTGTGAAGGAAATGTTTGAGCGCAAAAAGCCAATCTCGCAGAGTCACCCCCTTGCCCGGCGTCTGACAGCTGGCTTGTCGGAACTCTTAGCCCGCCAGCTTTTACCATACAAGCTGGTGGAGTCTGAGGCCTTCAAAAAATTTGTCGCTATTGGGACACCGCAGTGGAAGGTACCCGGCCGAAATTATTTTTCACAAAAGGCAATCCCCAACCTGTACTCTATTGTGGAAAAAGAAATCATGTCACGTCTGGCACACAGTGTTGGGGCAAGGGTCCATCTGACCACTGATAGCTGGTCTGCAAAGCACGGTCAGGGCAGGTATATAACGTACACTGCGCATTGGGTAAACCTGCTGGCGGCTGCCAAGCATGGAATGCGTGGCTCTGCTGCAGAGGAGTTGGTGACACCGCCACGACTTGCAGGCAGGCCTGCTGCCACCTCCTCTACTCCTCCTACTCCATCCTCTTTGCTAACCTCCTCGGCTGAGTCCTCTTCTGCTGTTGCGTCTTGCTCCACACCAACTGCACCCCCCCAGCTCCCCAGGGGCTATTCCACATGCCGGATACGACAGTGTCACGCTGTCTTGGGGTTGACTTGCCTGAAAGCAGAGAGTCACACCGGACCAGCACTACTGTCCGCCCTGAATGCACAGGTGGATCAGTGGCTGACCCCGCACCAACTGGAGATCGGCAAAGTGGTGTGTGACAACGGGAGCAATTTGTTGGCGGCATTGAATTTGGGCAAGTTGACACATGTGCCGTGCATGGCACATGTGTTGAATCTGATTGTGCAACGTTTTGTGCAGAAGTACCCAGGCTTACAGGACGTCCTCAAGCAGGCCAGGAAGGTGTGTGGCCATTTCAGGCGTTCCTACACGGCCATGGCGCACTTTGCAGATATTCAGCGGCGAAACAACATGCCAGTGAGGCGCTTGATTTGCGACAGCCCGACACGTTGGAATTCAACACTGCTAATGTTCGACCGCCTGCTCCAACAAGAAAAAGCGGTCAACGAGTATTTGTATGACCGGGGTGCTAGGACAGCCTCTGCGGAGCTGGGTATTTTTTTGCCACGCTACTGGACGCTCATGCGCAATGCCTGTAGGCTCATGCGTCCTTTTGAGGAGGTGACAAACCTAGTGAGTCGCACTGAAGGCACCATCAGCGACATCATCCCATATGTTTTTTTCCTGGAGCGTGCCCTGCGAAGAGTGCTGGATCAGGCCGTAGATGAGCGTGAAGAGGAAGAGGAAGAGTTGTGGTCACCATCACCACCACCAGAAACAGCCTTACCATCGATTGCTGGACCTGCGGCAACACTGGAAGAGGAGTGTGAGGAAGAGGAGTCAGAGGAGGAATGTGGCTTTGAGGAGGAGGAACACCAACCACAGCAGGCATCCCAGGGTGCTCGTTGTCACCTATCTGGTACCCGTGGTGTTGTACGTGGCTGGGGGGAAGAACACACCTTCAATGACATCAGTGAGGACGAGGAATTGGACATGAGTAGCTCGGCATCCAACCTTGTCCAAATGGGGTCTTTCATGCTGTCATGCCTGTTGAGAGACCCTCGTATAAAAAGGCTGAAGGAGAACGACCTGTACTGGGTGGCCACGCTACTAGACCCCCGGTATAAGCAGAAAGTCTGTGACATGTTACCCAATTACCGGCAGTCGCAAAGGATGCAGCAGCTACAAAATAAGTTAAAAACTATGCTCTACACAGCGTATAAGGGTGATGTCACAGCACAACGGGAATCCAACAGGGGAAGAGGTGAAAGTAATCCTCCTCCTACCACCACAACCACGCCGGCAAGGACAGGACGCTTTACAGACGTCTTGTTGATGGAGGACATGCGGAGCTTTTTTAGTCCTATGCATCGCCACAGCCCTTCGGGGTCCACCCTCAGAGAACGACTCGACCGACAGGTAGCAGACTACCTTGCCTTAACTGCAGATATCGACACTCTGAGGAGCGATGAACCCCTTGACTACTGGGTGTGCAGGCTTGACCTGTGGCCTGAGCTATCCCAGTTTGCCATTGAACTTCTGGCCTGCCCTGCTTCAAGTGTGCTGTCAGAAAGGACCTTCAGCGCAGCAGGAGGTATTGTCACTGAGAAGAGAAGTCGCCTAGGTCAAAAAAGTCTTGATTACCTCACGTTTATTAAGATGAATGAGGCATGGATCCCGAAGGGACTGACAGTGGGGGATGCATTTGACTAAAAAAGGCCTGGTGATGACTGAGATGCCTTGGCCTAAAAATGGTCCACACGCTGCTGTATATAATCATTCTCTGCATGCCGGATGACTTACGTGATGTCTCCGCCACCAACTACGGTTCAAGCAGCAATGTTTTAGTGCACTTTCTGCCTTAAAACCTCAATTTTTCAGGCCGCTGCTACAGCAGCGGCTGCAACAATACCTACTTTTTCATGCATGTGTACATGCCTAATTTTTCTGGCCTCTGGTGCTACACTGTGGCTGCAAAAAAACAAAAAACAAAAAAAAAGGCACATACATGTGTCAATTCCCCTTCGTGATCGTTACCTTGTCGTGGTGAAGGGGCTTGCGTATCACAATGAAGCGATCACCTCTAGGATTGTGTTGGCACACCCCAGATGATAAGGTCGTTGCTTCATTGTGTACAGACCAAAAGCGATCCGCAGGATAATTTTTCATAAAAAAAAACATTCATTTTCTTTCATTCTTTCTGCGGAGCTGGGTATTTTTTGGCCGCGTTACTGAATGCTCATGAACAATGGCTGTAGGCTCATGCGTCCTTTTGCGGAGATGACAACCCTGGTGGTCAGTCGAACCCAAGGCAACATCATCGACCTCATCCCATATGCGTTTTTTCTGGAGCGTGCCCTGCGAAGAGTACTGGATCAGGCTGTAGATGAGCATGAAGAGGAAGAGTTGTGGTCCTCATCACCACCAGAAGCAGCCTTGTCGTTGTCAATTGCTGGACCTGTGGCAACGCAGAGAGAGGAGTCTGAAGAAGAGAAGTCAGAGGAGGAAGGTGGCTTTGAGGAGGTGGAATACCAGCCACAGCAGGCGTCCCAGGGGGCTTGTTCTCACCTTTCGGGGACCCTTGGTGTTGTATGTGGCTGGGTGGAGGAAGAGACCTTCAATGATGTCAGTGAGGACAAGGAACGGGACATGGCTAGCTTGGTATCCAACCTTGTGCAAATTGGGAGTTTGCGGTTGTGCAAATGGACTGACTGACTGTTAAACGGGGAGTTTGGTCTGTCAGAGTTTGGTCTGTCACTGTGAAGCGGGCAACGGGCGTAACCCTTACACTACTTGACCGATAAAACATCATACCTGATCGTATTCACACACTGGATGTTTTAGTGCTGGTTTACACTGCCGCTACCACTAAAGTAGCGTCGCTTCCAGTGCGACTTTGGCGCGACTTAGCGCGACTTTGGCGCGACCTCATCGCGAGGTGACTTTTTATTTGGCCAATCACAATATCATGTTTTGTTACCGTCACCTAATTTCCTTTTCCTGTTTTTTGTTTTACATATTTCCCCATGTGTGCAGTGTTGTCTGTGTCATAGCTCAACTGATAGGCATGTTTGCCTTGGCATATCATATTTCAGCTTGCCAGAAAGAAAAAAAGACAGCTGGAAAGACACTGCATTAGTTTTCTACTAAAAATCATAAGAAAAATGCTGTTTTTTTTGGGTTGTGGACATACTACAGAGCTGAAACTTGACAGGTACACTTTTTAGACCCCCCAGACACTAAATACAAAAAATGACATGCCTGCCTAAAAAAATGCCCGATAAATGCCTGCAAGAGAAAAAGACAGCCGCAGAGAAGCCGTATTCCTGAAAATATAAGAAAAATGCTGTTTTTTAGGGGTTCTGGACATGCTACAGATCTGAAACTTGACAGGTACACTTTTGTGACCCCCCAGACACTAAATACAAAAAATGACATGCCTGCCTAAAAAAATGCCCGATAAATGCCTGCAAGAGAAAAAGACAGCCGCAGAGAAGCCGTATTCCTGAAAATATAAGAAAAATGCTGTTTTTTAGGGGTTCTGGACATGCTACAGATCTGAAACTTGACAGGTACACTTTTGTGACCCCCCAGACACTAAATACAAAAAATGACATGCCTGCCTAAAAAAATGCCCGATAAATGCCTGCAAGAGAAAAAGACAGCCGCAGAGAAGCCGTATTCCTGAAAATATAAGAAAAATGCTGTTTTTTAGGGGTTCTGGACATGCTACAGAGCTGAAACTTGACAGGTACACTTTTGTGACCCCCCAGACACTAAATACAAAAAATGACATGCCTGCCTAAAAAAATGCCCGATAAATGCCTGCAAGAGAAAAAGCCAGCCGCAGAGAAGCCGTATTCCTGAAAATATAAGAAAAATGCTGTTTTTTAGGGGTTCTGGACATGCTACAGAGCTGAAACTTGACAGGTACACTTTTTAGACCCCCCAGACACTAAATACAAAAAATGACATGCCTGCCTAAAAAAATGCCTGATAAATGCCTGCAAGAGAAAAAGCCAGCCGCAGAGAAGCCGTATTCCTGAAAATATAAGAAAAATGCTGTTTTTTAGGGGTTCTGGACATGCTACAGAGCTGAAACTTGACAGGTACACTTTTGTGACCCCCCAGACACTAAATACAAAAAATGACATGCCTGCCTAAAAAAATGCCCGATAAATGCCTGCAAGAGAAAAAGACAGCCGCAGAGAAGCCGTATTCCTGAAAATATAAGAAAAATGCTGTTTTTTAGGGGTTCTGGACATGCTACAGAGCTGAAACTTGACAGGTACACTTTTGTGACCCCCCAGACACTAAATACAAAAAATGACATGCCTGCCTAAAAAAATGCCCGCTAAATGCCTGCAAGAGAAAAAGCCAGCCGCAGAGAAGCCATATTCCTGAAAATATAAGAAAAATGCTGTTTTTTAGGGGTTCTGGACATGCTACAGAGCTGAAACTTCACAGGTACACTTTTTAGACCCCCCAGATGCTAAATCCAAAGAAATTTTTTATTTTTATTTTTTTTTAATTTTTCCAATAATTGGCTCTCTATCAAAAAATTATAATTTTTAAGAACTTTTTTTTGCGTGATCCCTCTCCGGCATGCCACAGTCCAGGTGTTAGTCCCCTTGAAACAACTTTTCCATCACTATTGTGGCCAGAAAGAGTCCCTGTGTGTTTTAAAATTCGCCTGCCTATTGAAGTCTATGGCGGTTCGCCCGGTTCGCCGGTTCGCGAACATTTGCCGATGTTCGCGTTCGCCGTTCGCGAACCGCGAATTTTAGGTTCGCGACATCACTAGTGAACACATCTTCACTGTATTTTTTAAAAGTGAACATTTCCTAAGTGAATAGTCTCTACAAGTAAAGCAACCACATTGCATGTGCAGCACCGTATATATGTTGCAAGCCATATTTACTGCATAACTAATAAAAAGACGACTGAAGTACTGTATACTTGCCATTACTGGCAATTAATGTTGAGAAGAAGAGCGATAATATTGTGAATGGTATATAATGTAGAGTCTGCATGCACATGATTTTTAACCACTAATATTTGGAAGCCATAATAGTTTTAAGCCATCTTTGACCTCTTCACTCAGTATACAGTATGTAGACAATGGATGTTCTTTCTATCACTAGTAAATGAGGATTAGACAGGATGATTCATTCACTGATTGACGTCAGGATAACTCATTCACTAACTGATACAGCTGTTCCTGAAAACCCACATTAATGAGAGGAGGGGGTTTAGTAGACAGCTCAGCACTTGTGCAATGACAAAAGGTATAAGGCAAAAATAACCAATGCGCTATCATTGAAGTAAATGTGGAAAATAGATAATATAAAAAGAATAAACAAATGTGTCTAAATGTGATGAACAATAAGAAAAAGCAGCCAAACTCTGCAGTGTCACCACATAACAAAAAATAACATTAAAAAAAATTGTTAACCGGCGCTATTTCTAATAATTAAAGTGAATATATGCAACAATCGAAAGAAAACATCCAAATGTAAAATACAAAATTGCATGGCAAACTTGATATACGAAATAATGAACAAAATCATTATAATATGACTAACAAAATCAAGTCAATCAAAAAAGTCCATGTGAAAGTGCAGGAAAAATATAATTGCTAATAAAGCATAAAATGTGATCCAAAACGTGAATAGCGATGACCATTCAAAAGGTGTCACCAATGTGAAACTTGTGCAATGACATTTTCCTGTTTTTCTTCCAGTGCTTTACCCTGCATACATTAGAGTTACGATATCTAAGAAATAGTTATATTTTGGCCAATTGACAAGTTTTGGTTTAATTACTGTAACTTATAGAACAAGCTAAAAAAAGTTTTAATTTTTTAATTCAAATTAAAAGCCGCATATCTGACAGTGGGTGTTGTAATGCTTTAGAACAACATAAATACAAACATGAACATTTTATACATAAAATACAGGAGCAGCAATTATTGCATCAATATATTGTATGAAAGGATAAAACATAATGAATTTTACTTTAAGAATAGAGAGGAAGAAAGTAGTAGGTTAACGAGTGGAAAAGGAGATAGTGCCCTTAGAGAGAAACGTGGGTTCAGGCTGATTGGCTATGTATTATGGAATCTCATGGTGGTATTTTTAACTTAACTGGTGAGATCTTCCAAAGGCATGTTTACCCTTTCAAATCACTGTTTTATCATAGGTTGGTCAGATTGTTTCCAGAGCATGGGAATGCAGGCATGGGCTGCATTTACCATATGAATTAGGAGAGTGTGCTTGTACCTCCCAAGTGGCACGGAATTATGATGGGGTGAAATCAATCTGGGGATTTAGATACTAAATAGTCAGTAAAGCTCCGTATGATAGTGTGGACTTATAGCCAAAATCTATCAAGTTTTGATAATGACCAGGAGAGACAGAGAATATTTCCATCACGGTTTCCAAATTTCCAGCATGAGGAAGGCACATTGGGAAAGAAGGGATGTGGTGTCCATTATCTAGCAGTCAAAATTTGGTATTTGGATTCCTGGTATTTACTGCAGATTTTTTACTCTGAGTGAAGGTACGACCAAGGTCCTTCTTCCATTGTACTAAAATGTGAAATGTAAACTGAAATGTAAACAAAACAATATGGTTGGTAGTGATTCCGCGCTAGGATATGTACAGAGAAAAAGGGAGGCTACAGTCTACCTCACATATCCCCCTCAATGGGGTATGAAAGCAAGTAAAAATAAAGAAGAGGTGTAGGTGGCACTGCCTAAATAATGTGTGCAATCCTTATGGGGTAAAAAAAATGCCCATAAAACTAGAAAATGTGAAAATAATAATAAAGGATACTATCCCTTTGAACAACTCTAACGTTAGTGCATAAGTGATAATACTCCAACATACTGTACCATATATGTAATATAAAAGTGCTCTCAGTGCAAGATGTGCAAAAAAAATGTGCAATAGATAAAATCTCAAATAAATACATGAACAAATCTCATAGTTGAAAAAGTCCATTAGTAAAGTGATGAGTGCAAACGTGCAATATCAGTCTCTTGGTGATGAAATACAAAGGTGAATCCACTTGTGCTCCCCCCTCTTAGGTCCACACTCACCAGAGGACTGAATCCCTGCAGGGGTCAGAGCCACCAAACAAATAGATGACTGGGCAATCGTATATCTCCACCTCCACCTTAATGGGTCAGATCACTGGGGACTACTGTCACAGGGTATATAAATAAAAGAGGCATTGCATAGTGTAAGCCCGTACTATAAAAATGTATTGGTAAAAGCAAAGAAATGCACTTACAGAGGAAAGAGTAAAAAGCTATCATTCCATACGCTGTGTCTGGAACACGATGCGTTTCCACAGACCAGAAACACAAAGCCGGAGGTGACGTGATGACGCTCTACGTGTTTTGTCAGAATGACATCATCAGGAGCAGCAGGCCTATGGAGGGGGGGGGGGGTAGAGCGAGCTCCCCCTCCTCCTGAACCATACCAGCCACATGCCATGCACATGAGGGGTGCTTAGGGGCAGGGGGGGGGCTCTGCCCTTCCTCCCCAAAGCACATTGTCCCCATGTTGATGGGGACAATGATCTATTCCCTACAACCCTGGGCTGTGGTTGAGGGGGGTCTGTGAGCAGGGGGCTTATCAGAATCTGGAAGCCCTCTTTAACAAGGGGCCCCCAAATCCCAACCCCCTTATGTGATTGAGTATGGGGTACGTAATACCCCTACCAATTCACAAAAATGTGTTAAAGAAGTTAAGAAAGACAGTAAACAAGTTTTTGACAATTCCTTTTTAAAAAAAATAA
The DNA here is from genome assembly GCF_965119305.1 of Pelophylax lessonae. Taxonomy (NCBI): domain Eukaryota; kingdom Metazoa; phylum Chordata; class Amphibia; order Anura; family Ranidae; genus Pelophylax; species Pelophylax lessonae. The sequence continues at coordinate 147,026,434 of NC_138772.1, read as the reverse complement.
AAGACAATGTCTCCCGATGTAGATCTATCTCACACCACCTGCCGCACTGCCGAACCTGGAAAAAGAAAAAGAAAAACTCGACCTCGTCTAATGCTTCCAGCGGACTGCCTACTTTTCCATCTGAGCTGCTCAGAACCAGCTCTTGAGGGAGTCTATTCCACATTTTTACAGCTCTTACTGTGAAGAAACCTTTCTGTATTTGAAGATTTAAATTAAGCTCTTTTGCTCCAGACATAAAGAAATCCCCCTTGTCCATGACCTTAAAGTGAATATCTCAACACCAAGTTCACTATATGAACCCCTTATGTATTTATACATGTTTATCATATCGGTAACTTACTGCATTTAAGGCATTATTTAGAAAGAACATATGCAAGATTTTAAGGAGAGTTTCTTTGTAAATTACACATTTCTGAACATTGTGCATTATTTTACTGCATACTTGGATACTGCAAAATATCGCTTAGTGAATTGTGCCCTGTATCATTTATAAATATATTAGAAAGTAACGGTCCCTACACTGAACCTTGGGGTACATCACTGATAAAATTAGACCTTTTAGACCTTTCAGAGTAAGAATCAATACCACCACTACTCTCTGATTACAGTAATTTAGCCAGTTTTCTATCCATTTACAAACTGATTTTGTGTGAAACGCTTTTTCAAAATCAAAGTATACCACATTCACAGCCATCCCTCTGTCCAAGGTTTTACTTACCTCCTCATAAAAAAGAAATCATATTTGTTTGACAACTTCTGTCTTTCATGAATCCGTGCGGTCTGTTGCTTAAAATATTTTTTCCAGCAAGAACCCATCTCCCTAATATTAAAAGTTAAACTAACTGGTCTATAGTTACTTGGTAAAGACATTGATCCTTTTTTAAATATAGGAACCACACTTGCCTTACGTCTATCCAGTAGTACTATTCCAGTCTTTAAAGAGTCCCTAAATTTAGAAACAATGGTTTTGAAATGACATAGCTCAATTATTTTAGGATCTATGGGTGTATGCTATCTGATCCATGTGCTTTATTCACCTTTATCCTGTCAAAATATTTCTGGACCATATCAATTTTGAGCCATAGTGGATCATTTGGGGTTGTGTCAATAGCATCCCCATTATAGACATGAGCTCCCTCATGCTCCTTTGTATACAAAGAACTGAATAAGGTATTTAACACATTTGCCTTCCCTTTGTCCCCAGCCAACCACTCTAGATTATTTTTTAAAGGGTGTACATGCTCAGACCTGACCTTTTTACTATTAATATATTTTAAGCATTTTTAGGGGTTTGTCCTACTATATTTTGCAATCTGTTGTTCGTTTTTATTTTTTGCGGCCTTGATTTCCTTATTACATATTCTGTTATATTCTTTGTAACATTTAAATGATGATAGTGTTCCTTCATTTTTATATTTTTTAAAAGCGCTTTTCTTATTATTTATAGCTTTGGTCGTGAACCACATAGGTTTTGTTTTTAGTCTTTTAAACTTATTGCCAATGGGAATACATTTTGCAGTGTGTTTACATACAATCTTTTTGAAGAATTCATATTTCTGTTCTGTGTTCATCGATTCCAATATCCCGTCCCAGTCAAAGTCTTGGAGAGCAGCCCTCATGCTTGGAAAATTTGCTGTCTTAACGTTAAATGTTTTTATATTTCCAGTATGTGCTTATTGCTTACAGCTTACATTAAATGAAATCATGTTATGTCACTGCTGCCCAGATGTTCTTTTATATGAACATATGTAATAAGTTCTGCATGGTTCGAGATTACCAGGTCCAGCAGAGCATCATTCATAGTTGGGGGCCTCTATGAACTGTACCATCAAAGTGTCTTGTAACAGGTTTATAAACTGTTTCTGCAGTGCCATTACTCCACTCCACTCAATGTCAGGGTAGGTAAAGGCCCTTTTTATCTCTGCAAGGAGCAGAGTAGCTAACTCCTCATTAACATTGGGTGGCCTTTAACAAGTTCCAATGATTACCTTCTTATCACCTGCCATAGCTCTCCCTCCATCTTTCCCTAATCCACCCATCAATAAGGAATGACCGCTGTCTAAACTGTCTGCCCCATTATAATCTAATTGTCCCTCCCCCCTCAATCCTAGTTTAAATACCCCTCCAGCTTCCCTTAAACCTCTCCCCCAGCACAGCATACCCCCTTCTATTTAGGTTGATATGGGATCTCTGTTGTAAGAGATTTTTAGTGCCTCTTTTAGAAGTGAAATATGGTACAAAGGTTCTAGTATGCTGGTGCTGAAGGGCATGGTCAAGAGATTTTCCACAACGGTTACTGTATTTATAGAAATATCTTTGTCATTTCACCAAGGATGTCTTAACCTTTGTTAGAAACAGAAATATAAGCCATGGGGGTTGATTTACTACATTTGGAAACTGCAAAATCTAGTGCAGCTGTATATGGTAGCCAATCAGCTTCTAACTTCAGTTTGTTCAATTAAGCTTTAACAAAAATACCTGGAAACGGATTGGTTTCTATTCAGAGCTGCACTAGATTTTTCACTCTCCAGTTTTATTAAATCAACCCCTTGGAGTTAAGTCAGTTTAGCTGTTATGTCATGAGTAGAGTTTGAGCGAACACCTGGATGTTCTAGTTCGGCGGGTTCGACCGAACTTGAAAAAAAAGTCCAAGTTCATGACCCGGACTTAACCCGAAATTTGTCCCGATCCCGAACCCCATTGAAGTCAATGGAGACCCGAACCTTTGAGCACTAAAATGCCTCTAAAACAAACATGGAAAGGGCTAGAGGGCTGCAAAATCATCTTAAGAGCATGGCAAGTTGCAAACAAATGTGGATAGGGAAAGAACTTAAAATAACATAAAAAATATAAAAATAAAAAATAATCATCTTGAATGATGTAGGAGGAGGACAAGGCCCATATGGAGTAGGAGGTTGAGGTGGCAGAGGATATGGCGGTGTAGGTGGAAGCGGCGGCGGCAGTGGAGGAGGAGGACGAGGTAGCAAATACTGGTTTTGGTTTTTAATAAAAAAAAAAATGTAAATTCGGGTACACCCCAAAAGAGTAAGAAAGATCAAATCCAGCAATGGCTGGGTAAGGCCGGTATACATGTCTATTCTGCACAAGGTACGGACAAGTCCTGTTGGATTCATGCCTGGTTCATTTTAATGAACATGAGCTTGTCCACATTGGCTCTGGACAGGCGGCTGCGCTTGTCTGTGATAACGCCCTCAGCCATGCTAAATACACGTTCAGATAATACACTGGCTGCAGGGCAGGCCAGCACCTCCAAGGCGTAAAGGGAAAGCTCAGGCCATGTGCCCAACTTGGAGACCAAGAAGTTTAAGGGGGCAGACCCGTCATTCAGTACGTCTAGGCGTGTGCACACATACTGCTCCACCATGTTAGTGAAATGTTACCTCCTGCTAAGACGTTCCATATCAGCTGCTGGTACAGCTGCTTGTGGCGTGCTGACAAAGCTTTTCCACATTTCGGCCATGCTAACCCTGCCTTCTGAGGTGCTGGCGGTGCCCTGGCAGCGTTGACGACCTCTTCCTCCTCCTCCCCTGCCTCGGCCTTGTGCTTCCACTGTGCCCCCGCTGTCAGGTGGGAATGCCATCAGCAGCGCGTCTACCAGCGTACGCTTGTACTTGCACATCTTGCGATCACGCTCCAGTGAGGGAATTAAGGACGGAACATTGTCCTTGTAACGGGGATCCAGCAGGGTGGCCACCCAGTAATCAGCACAAGTTACTATGTGGGAAACTCGGCGGTCGTTGCGGAGACACTGCAGCATGTAATCGCTCATGTGTGCCAGGCTGCCCAGAGGCAATGAAGCTGTCCTCTGTGGGAGGTGTATCCTCTGTGTCCTCCGTATCCCCCCAGCCATGCACCAGTGATGGCCATGAGCTGGCCTGGGTGCCACCCTCCTGTGAGCATGGTTCCATATCCTCCTCCATCTCCTCCTCCTCATCCTCGTCATCCTTCAGAACTGTGCCCCTGCTGGACAATTGTGTCCCTGGCGTTTGTGTGTGCAGGAACCCACCCTCGGAGCCACTTGCGAATGACTGCCCTAAAAGCCTTGGAAATGTTACCTCTTCATCCTCCTCCTCCTCATCCTGTGCCACATCCTCTTCCATCATCGCCCAAAGTGTTTTTTCAAGAAGGCATAGAAGTGGGATAGTTAAGCTGAGAACGGCGTCATCGGCACTGGCCATCTTGGTGGAGTGCTCGAAACAGCGCAACAAGGCACACAGGTCTCGCATGGTGGCCTAGTTATTGGTGGTGAAGTGGTGCTGTTCCGCAGAGCGACTCACGCGTGCGTGCTGCAGCTGAAAGTCCACTATGGCCTGCTGCTGCTTGTACAGGTCTGGCCAGCATGTGCAAGGTGGAGCTCCACCTTGTGGGCACATCACATACGAGGCGGTGAGCGGGAAGGACGAAGTTACGCTGCAGCGCTGACAGGCGAGCAGCAGCAGGGTGAGAACGCTGAAATTGCGCACGGCCCGCACTTTGTGCAGCAGCTCTGACATATCGGGGTCATTTCTAAGGAACCTCTGCACCACCAAATTCAGCACATGCGTCAAGTAAGGGATGAGTGTCAAACCGGCTAGGCCCAGAGCTGCTATGAGATTTCGCCTGTTATCGCACACCACCAGGCCGGGCTTGAGGCTCACTAGCAGCAACCACTCATCGGTCTGCAGTTCAATGCCCCTCCACAACTCCTACGCGGTGTGTGTTTTTTTCATCCAAACAGGCAAGTTTTAAAACTGCCTGCTGTCGTTTACGCAGGACATACGCCAAACTGCTATCCGGAGACAATGTGAAGGAACTGGAGGCACCGTCAGCAACCCAATCTACTATCGCCTGTACTTGTTCTGGCCTCAACATTTGTAGAGGCACATTAGGCCCTGCCAAATACTGCTGCAGGTTCTGTTGCCTACTCGCAGCTGAGGAAGGTGTTTCACCTGTGCGTGTAGCTGGCACAGGTGGACCACGTCCTATCCTTGCAACAGGAGCTCCACCAGCAACACCATGACCCAGGCCACGTCTCTTATTTGACCTTCTCCTCATTTTTATCGAATTTTGGATCTTCCCCGAAATGGGTTTTTATTGCAAGGCACAATACAACAGTATGCAATGGGTGTATCTCACTGTAACATATGCGGACAGGGCCGCAATAAACTCTTTTGTCCCCTAAATAGTTTTTTTTATTGCAAGGCACAATACAACAATATGCAATGGGTGTATCTCACTGTAACATATGCGGACAGGGCCGCAAACAACTCTTTTGTCCCCTAAATAGTTTTTTTTTTTTATTGCAAGGTGCAACACAACAGTATGCAATGGGTGTATGTCACTGTAACATATGCGGACAGGGCCGCAATAAACTCTTTTGTCCCAATAGTTTTTTTTAATTGCAAGGCGCAATACAACAATATGCAATGGGCGTATCTCACTGTAACATATGCGGACAGGGCCGCAAACAACTCTTTTGTGCCCTAAATAGATTTTTTTTATTGCAAGGCGCAACACAACAGTATGCAATGGGTGTATGTCACTGTAACATATGCGGACAGGGCCGCAATAAACTCTTTTGTCCCCTTAATAGTTTTTTTTATTGCAAGGCGCAATACAACAGTATGCAATGGGTGTATCTCACTGTAACATATGCGGACAGGCCACAATCAACTTTTTTGACCCTAAATGTTTTTTTTTTTATTTCAAGGCACAATACAACAGTATGCAATGGGTGTATCTCACTGTAACATATGCGGACAGGGCCGCAATCAACTTTTTTTGCCCCTAAATGTTTTTTTTTTTTATTGCAAGGCGCAATACAACAGTATGCAATGGATGTATCTCACTGTACCATATGCAGACAGGGCTGCAATCAACTTTTTTTGTCCCCTAAATAGTTTTTTTTATTACAAGGTGCAATACAACAGTATGCAATGGGTGTATCTCAATGTAACATATGGGGACAGGGCTGCAATCAACTTTTTTTGTCCCCTAAATAGTTTTTTTATTCCAAGGCACAATACAACAGTATGCAATGGGTGTATCGCACTGAAAAACTGAAAAATAATTGTCCCCTTAATTGGTGCTTGTTGAATAGCAGATTTGAAATGCAGTGTCTGTCTAAACGCTGTAAGTCACAGTAAAATATGAAGGAAAAAAGTTTTTTTTTTTTTTTTAAATGCAGATTAAGCAGACACATATGCACTGAGGTTTCAGGAAATGCCTGCTACACACCGCACGCCTAACAGGTTGGATACTGTTGTTGTTCTATTCTGCTATTGAATAAAAAAAAAAAAACCCATTTGAATGAAAAACTGAAAAATAATTTTTTTACCCTAAATACTGTAAAATAATTATTTTCCCCTCCCATTGGTGCTTTTTGAAGAGCAGGTTGGGAAAAGCAATGTCTGTCTGACATACAGTCTTTAAAGTTAATAATAAAGGAAAAAAGTCTTTTCTTTTTTAAATGCAGATTAAGCACACACATATGCACTGAGGTTGCATGAAATGTGCAGCACCGCACGCCTAACAGACTGATACAATTTTTTTGTTTCTCCATTCTCCTCCTCACTTGGCTCAGGTCAGGGCATAAAGATTGTTCACTGCACCCCCACACAATACAATCAATGTAGGTCGCTGTCTGATTAAAGCAGATTGTTCCTATCCTATGCCTTCTCTACAAGCAATCTCTCCAGCCTGGCCCTACAGTAAACTCCTATCTCTCCCTCCGGGCAAAAACATTGTTCACTGCAGCCCACAAAATCAAATCAATGTAGATCGCTATATGATAAAGCAGATTGTTCCTCCTATGCTTTGCTGTTGAAAGTGCGCCATTAAAACCGCGCCAAAACATCAAATAACGTTACCGAACAACGGACAGTACCCGAACATACAGTGAAATGTTCGGGTTCGGGTCCGGGTACCGAACACCCAAAAGTCCGGTACGAACACGAACAATACAGTCCGGGTTCGCTCAATCCTAGTCAGGAGTTACAGAATGTTTATGTAAAGAGCCGGGTCTTTTATCTGTTGAAGTATGGTCATGAGTTGGCAGTTTCTCATTTACCTAGTTGTGCACCATGCCTGATAAAGAGCCTTTGTATGTATGATTTGTCTGTTTCCCAAATTGTACAAACAAAAATCTCTGACATGGCATTAGATTCAAAGAGCAATGTTAGCGCTTTCGTAATATCCACCACATCTTCTTTCTCCTGCAAAAGGGATTAATCGAGTCTCCAGTTTTGGTATCTGGTCTTTCAGATCAAAATCAAGGATTATGGGGACATGGTCAGATAACAAAATATTGCCAATGCTAGAGTCTATTAACTAAAAGGTAAGTGTAGTTGGTGAAAATGAAGACACCCATTATGGTGTCTAAGGGTTTGCTTAGAAGGGGTTAAAAAGGAGTTTAGAGGAATCAAGGGAAGGATCTAAAACAAGCTTGAGGTCTACACCTAAAATTAATAGGCCTTCCATAAAGTCTATCATTGATTTTAAGGCAAGATCCAAAAATCAATGGTGGTTTTGTTTGATAGATACAAGTTGACCAAGGTAATCAGTTCCAACCATACCTTTATGAAAACAAATATCTGCCTTCTACATCCATGGGGCAGTCAGACAAACCCCATGGGACTGATTTAGTAGTATACTTACCACTCAAGATTTTTTTTATTTGAAGAGCCATTGTAGTAGACAGTAGGAAATTATGTACATACAGTATCTGTCATGCATGTTTGGGATTTTCACTTTCTGAAAATATGTTACCTTAAAAAATGCAGAATCAAATCACAATTTTCAAAGAAACATTTTACATTTCTCAGGGACATTGAGGTCGTGAGCATTGAGAGACATAATACATATAGATTTTATGGTCTCTTAGGAGATAAATAGGAGTAGGAAGGGGAGAAAATAATAGGGGGGGAGGGGGGGGGGAAGAAAGAGGGAGGTAGGTGAAGAAAAACTAAAGGGTAGAGGAGGATGGGCTTGTGCAACAATAACAGTAGAGGGGGAACAGAAATTAAACACAAGGTAGTCACTGGCTGGATAAGAAGGAAGAAGGGATAAGGAGGGTTTAGATATGTAGGGGTTTTCTTGGGGTATCAATGGGTGAACCAAAGTTCAACGTATTAATAGTGGGGGAGAATATGCCATGGTGAGTCAGTAGCAATCCAGGCATTGTGGAGTTCAGTAATAATAAGCATTCAGAGAGTATTAGTATGATCTCCTGACAGGTCAACAGAAACATAAGGGAAAACAATATAGAAGTGTAGTGTCACAGGTATCTTATAATATGGTATGAGACAATTCTTTTAAACTGTTGTGGTATTCCCCATGTAGTGTTTCGTGTTACATTGAGCAGGGGAAAGCCAGAGTGGTACACAGGAGCTCACAGTAGTAAAGAAAACAAACATTCAGTGAAATTAACCGCTTGCCGACTGCGCACAGTATATTTACTGCGGCAGTCGGCCCCGGCCAGGCAGAGTGACGTAGGTCTACGTCGCTCGCCTGTCACTCCTTCCAGAGCCAATAGCGGGCGGGCGCGCGCCCGCCGAGGCGCGCGCCCGCCTCGGCTCGTTCACGGAGGAGTGCGGGAGTGTGACTGGCGGACCCGATGTCCGCCGGTCACACTACGATCGCCGCTACAGCGGGAGAAAGACAGAGCGGCTTGTGTAAACAAGCCACCTGTCAGTTCTCCCTGTGTAAAAGTGAAGATCAAACAGTTCTACTATGTAGAACTGTTGATCTTCGTTTTTACACTAGTAGCCATGTCCCTACACAGTTAGAATCACGCCCCTAGGACACACTTAACCCCTCCCTGTCCAATACTGTTAACCCCTTCCCTGCCAGTGTCATTTTTGCAGTAACAGTGCATATATATAGCACTGATTACTGCAGTAATGTCACTGGTACCCCCAAAAGTGTCAAAAATGTCAGTCAAGGGTCCGATCTGTCCGCCGCAATGTCGCAGTACCGCAAAAAAAATCGCAGATCACCGCCATTACTCGTTAAAAAAAAAAACACCAAAAATGACAAAAATCTTTCCCTTTGTTAGTAAACGCGATAACTTTTGCGCAAACCAATCAAAATACGCTTTTTGCGATTTTTTTTACCAAACATAGGTAGCGTAAAACAAATTGGCCGAAAATTTTAAAAAATTTTGATTTTTACATTTTTTTTTGGGGGAATTTCATATAAAAAAAAGTGAAAAATATTGTTGTTTTTGCAAAAATTACGCTCTTTTTTTGTTTATAGCGCGTGATCAAAAAATCGCACAGGTGATCAAATACCACCAAAAGAAAGCTCTGTTTGTGGGAAAAAAAGGACGTGAAATTCGTTTAGGTACAGCGTCGCACGACCGCGCGATTGTCCGTTAAAGTCACGCAGTAAAAAATCGCAAAATAACCCCTGGTCTTTTAGCAGGAAAATCCTCCAGGGGTAAAGTGGTTAAAAGGCAAATCAGGATAGGCGTCTGTGATCCCTATCTCCACAACAGCGAAGCCACTGACAACGAATCAAGAAGGGTTAACCTTTATACAAGTTTGTTAGAAGGGGACTGGTAACAATGTGAAGGCCAAATAAACACATCATTTATAAACTAAACAAGTTAGATCACCAACTAAGTAGCTAGAATTTTAAGGAGAGGCGGCGGGATCCCCGCAGTAGTGCACCTCAAGGCGGGTGAAGGTATTGGGGGCAGTCTATGTCTATAAATGTCAAAAATTATAGGAAGTCTTTTTTCATTTCTGCCTTTCCCTTTCATTGGCAAGATGTAGTCATGAAATATCTAGGTGTGAAGATTCCTACAGATCTCTTCCTTATTTATGACTTAAATGTTCTTCCGCTATTGTTACAAACCCAATCAGAACTCTTAATCTGGTCAAAGTTTACCCTATCTTGGCTTGGCCATATCAATGCTATTAGAATGGACATACTACCAAAATATCTTTCTAGGTTTCAAACTTTACTGATTAAACTTTCCAAAGCCTTTTTCAACAAACTAAATAGTGTTTTTCTACAATTTATCTGGAAGACCAGACCTCCACTCAACCGGAAAACGCTTTGGCGTTCAAAAGCACGCGGAGGTGCAGCTCTACTGAAACTAGAGCTTGATCATAAGGCAGCTATATTCTTATGGATTTTAGATTGGTTTTACCATTCTTATGATAAACAATGGGTCCAGTTAGAACTCCTCTCCACTACATCCTAAAGTTGCCCTTTGGAATCCTTTTAAAGACATTAGACCACTCCCCTCTTGGCCATGGCTTACTTATTTGGCTTTAAAATGTTGAACTGGTTATTTAAACCTATATCCTTTATCTTCTGTTCAAGGTTCCTTCACTCCCCTATTAGATAATCCTTCTTTTCCTATTCGACTTTCACATTCGATTCTAAGCTGAAACACATTTTTTGGAGAGCAAATTAGGCATACGATTTTGGAAGATACACTTTTATCATTCTCAGATTTTCAAACCATACATGGAAATAGGAGGAGCCCCTGGTTCCTCTATCTACAGTTACAGAGTTTATTACTCTCTAATACCAACAAATGTCATTAATTGGCCTTTTACAGAATTCGAGCAATTGAGCATATCTTCGGAGCCTCCAACACATACTATATCCAAGATCTACACATTACTTTCTATTTGTGTCTCACCAGGTGTACCTTCGTATATGACTAAGTGGACAGTGGAACTCGGACGTCCAATGCAAAAGAAGGAATGGGACCAAATTTTCATCAACACCCATAAACTGTCAATGGCCTGTGATACTCAAGAATGCAATTTTGCCATCTAAATGATATCCCACCCCAGTGAATTTACATCACATTTTTCCATCTCAGACTGAATTATGCTGGTGCTGCCATGCTTCTATGGGCAACCTTAGTCATCTTAGATCGGCTTGCCCTCCTATTAATAAACTCTAGGAGGAGGTAATTAGCTTCTCTGTTTTTTATTTTTTTTTCAGCAGTTAGACAATTGATACTTAGATACTAGAAATCTACCATTGTTCCCTCAATTCCGGAATGAATTGAGACTCTTAATATCATTATGCGCATGAAGGAATTGGTAGCTGAAAATAATGACATGATTGAGAAGTTCTAAAGGGTATGGTCGACCTGGATATCTTTTAAGGATTATCCTTAGTTACTGGATTACTTGGTTAAGCTTCATTGCGGTTTATGGATAAACATTTATGTTTAAGACCAGCATTTAAAGAAATAAACTTCCCTTCTCTTTTTTTTTTCATTAAACTTGTGTAAGACCTCCTGCTTTTTTTTTTTTTTTACCAGATTATTGAAAGGTCCCTCGACTAATATATCATTATATCATGTACCCTGTTTTTTTTTTTGTACAACATCTGAATTAATAAGGATGAATTAATGAAGGATTGTCAATATTTCTGCATATGTTAGGAATCTTCCAGCTTACTACTAGTAGCTCATCAATATTTTTCAGAATCACAGATCTTAGGGCCTCAGTTTAAAATCTAAGCCCTCCTACCCCTTCCTACTTCACAGCAAAGAAGTGCTGAAACATCAGATTTAGTAGTAGGAAAAAAAAAAAAAACACAAGAGTTGTAGTAGTAGTAATAATGATAATCACAATATGTTAGGTTGTTCTAGGACATAAGTGCTCCTTCCCACAATTACATTCTAACACTAATGTTAACCTCATTATGTTGTGGAGTTTTTGTCTGGTTTTTAGCTGAGGAAACACTCAGAGATAGGAATGGGAAAACGGTTGGGCCGAGCATGGGTTTAGACTTCTGTATAGGATAGCCCTTCACTATAGAAAGGGGTGGGGCATGGGGAAGACAGTGTCGGTAAATTGGAAGCTGTTAGAGCATGATGAAACCTGACACATTGCATTGGAGAGATGAGGGTTAGGGTCAGTTAGGAAATTTTACTTTTAATTCCAAATGTTATCTCTTTAGGCAATCAACACCCTTGCTGCCCTTTCTTTTGTTTCCTGTAATAAAATACCGCCTATATTTTTTGGGCTTGAATTTCTGAAAGCAAATAGGCTGTTGAATTTGAAAGGGAATTTCTCTCAGCTTAATTAATGAGTTGAAGCTCTGCTGACTTCCATCATCCTATCATGTGGAAGCAAAAAGTCTGTTTTTTATATTTTGCTTGTATGTGTTTGGGTATTCTTTGCAAAGTGGATTTTCTCCGCATTCACTAAACTAAGTTAAACTCCCCTGTAAAGGGAACAGCCTTTTTGCCTTTGAAAACAACCCCCTTTGTCTCTAGTACATTTTCAGCTATTATCCTTAAATAAAGTGATTGTAAAGCTTGAGGTTTTTTGTTCCCTCGCCCGCCCTCTTTGCTTCTCCTCTTCGGCAAGTGCCAAAGTACGAAAGTGGCATTTGTGTTGGGTCAATCCAAGCTGTCCAGTCTGTGTCTATTGACACAGACAAGGCAGCAGAGGAGGGAGAGAGCGGAGAGAACTGAGAGTGCTGGATCAAGATCGGGCTCAGGTAAGTATACGGGTAGACTATGGGTGCCCTCTGGAACAGAACGTTTTTTTACCTTCATGCATAGAATGCGTGAAGGCAAAAACATTAAGGCGTTAGAAGAACCACTTTACAAAAACTGTACTGCTACTGGCCCGTTTTACACTGCTGTATACTCTACAGTATCTTACAGTCAAAGAAAAGCCTAACACTAAGTATTTTAAAAAAGTATTCCCTCCCCTTCCTTCTGCCTATCCTGCATACCCTGTGTAAATAGATCTGTATACTTACCTTTTTTTATCTAATCTGCTCACATAAACCTGCAGGTCTGGCTCCCCTTTATAAGGGAGTATCTGACAATGGTTGTGAATGACCATTCACTGGAGCCAAAGCTGCTGAACCAAGTGACCAGACCAAAGCAAAGATTTATAAAAAGAACAACTTTTTTTTTTACACAGAGTATGCAAGATAGGTAGTTGTGGTGGTGGCGGGGTGGACATATTTAAGAATAGTTAGTGTTAGGCATTTCTTCCACTTTAACCACTTAAGCCCCAGGCCTATTTCTGACACTTTTTGTTTACAAGTTAAAATCAGTATTTTTTCCTAGAAAACTACTTAGAACTACTTAGAACCCCCAAACATTATACATATTTTCTTAGCAAAGACTCTGGAGAATAAAACGGCGGTCATTGCAATATTTTTTTTGTCAAAATAATTTTTTGGAAAAATTACGAAAAATCATATTTCACTGCATTTAAAAAAAACTAACCAGTAAAGTTAGCCCATTTTTTTTGTATATTGTGAAAGATGATGTCACGCCGAGTAAATAGATAGCCAACATGTTACGGTTTAAAATTGCGCACACCCGTGGAATGGTTAAAAACTACGGTCAATAGAAATCTCAATAGGCGACGCTTTAAACTTTTTTAATGGTTACCAGTTTAGAGTTGGAGTGTAGCTCTTTTTTTTTTTTATTATTGCTCATGCTCTGGCAATCGTGGTGATACCTCATGTGTGGTTTGAACAGTGATTTCATTCGCAGCTCGACTTCCATATACATTTTCTTTCGTGCGCAAGCTAACGGCGACGGGGCGGCTAAAATGTTGTTTTTTTTTTCCTATTGTAAGGGATTAGCTCGGTGGCGGGTGTGGATGACCCCTTGGGGGGTGCGTTTTCCCAGAGAGGTAGCCGACAAGTGCTTGCAAACAAACAGTGTGGTTTATTAAATGGTGTTTTCTTCACCAGGCTGTATGCAGCAAAACATCCAAAATAAAATAAAACAGAAAATAAATCCTTGCCTCTGTGGGCGGCTACCTTCTCACAACTGGAACCTGCCTAAGTGTCTGTCTCCAACCTACCGTCGGGCAGACTTCCTGGTCCTACAGCGGACACTCAATAGTCCTTTTATAATAGTTTCACAGGGCAACGCAGTCCTTTGTTTCTTTCACATCAACAGTTCGTCTTCTCACCTTTGAGACGTATTCACCCTTGGTTACCGTCCCGGGCACACATCACTCCGGGGGGTCTTCTCCCAGGCCCACACATCCTGTCGGGAGGCACACGCTGACTGTCCTCCTGCTCCCAGCCCACATGGCTTCAGGACACAGCTTCTGGAGGCAGCAAACAATAGGAATTTCTCTGAACAAATTATAGAGCCTTAACTCCCTCATTCTGAACAGGTGAAGGCCTTTCAACTTCCTGCTGGCTAGCTCTGTAGCCAACACCCTAAATTAATTAATGGACTTTCTAAATCAGGTGGAAATGTATCTCCTTCCTGTGACTACATTCCCAGATTTAGCTGACTTCCTGTTACACTATTTATTGAATTGTTTTTTTAACTTTATCACAGGTTTTTTAAATAAAATTAAATCTGATCACTTTTATTGCTGTCACAAGTAATGTAAACATCCCTTGTGACAGCAATATGCAGTGGCAGGTACTCTTTATGGAGGGATCGAGGGTCTAAAAGACCCTAGACCCCTCCACTACACTTCCATGTATTCAAAACGGCGAAAACTGCATTTTTGAATACTCGGTTTTTGAATCTGCCGCCTTTAGCAGCAGAGTAACCCGGACTTGACGTCATGGACGCCGCTTCCGGGTTACGTCATCGGAGACCCGATCAAAGTCACATCCGGCTTAGATCGGGACCCCATCCAGCCGGTGGACGTGCCGGCTGGGTGCTCGGGTCTCCCAGTGGGACGGGAGACCCGGGCAAAGCTGCGGAAGGCGGCGGGAGGGGGGGCTGTCCCCTCCTGCTCGCCGGGTAACGATCGAGCCACTCCCGAGCCGCATCGGTCATTACCACCAGAAAGCCGACCGCCGGCTCTAAACAACGGTACCGGGTGATGCCTCATCCCAGTATAACCCCGCAAAGTCAGCCGACGTACCCATACGTCACTTTGTGGTAAGTGGTTAATAATAGTAAGGTTCCAGACTGAGCTCTTTGTTTCTAGTAAATTTGTTCCACTTTCAGACAATTTTACACTGCAGCATCATCTGTGTTCTCTTAATTCTTAAGAAGAGCTTAATACAAATTGATCACAGTGAACTACTAAAGCTACCTGGAAGAAGTATTTATTAAAACTGAAGTGTATCAGGTTGGGGTGCTACTGCTGCATATGAGACAAACTAATTGTAAAAAAGAAAACAATAAATTCCACAGCCACATAAGTGTTGCCAGTGTATGATGTTGCTTCCTCCAAGAATATAATTTAAAGGATTTGTGAATTTCCTAAGTTGCTCTCAAAACCACTTGAAAACATCCCCTCTCCACTTTTCAGTATTAAAAAAAAGGTTGCATGTGGCAATGCTCAACTATATAGTTTTTAGAGCAAATTTCTCTGTTGTCGCCTCTTCTCCTTTCTTGATCTTTTAGGTTACTGTCCTACTGTTGAGAGCATGTGATTTTGTATAGCTCAGGAGGAAAGTTCAAACTCACTGCCCCCTCCTTTCCTGGCCAGCCAGGCTGCAGGGTTTTTAATAGATAATAACGGAAGATCCCACATGGTATTTTTAAATGGCTCTTTAATAGAAGAATCTGATGTAGGGCTTCTCCCAAAAAATCACGAAAGGCACATAGGCAAGCAGCCTGCATGGCAAGGAAAGTGAGCATTGGTAGGGTACCTTGCAAGGGGGAGCAGCAGACCCCCTTTTGCAGGGCACCATGTCTCCATGTTGATGAAGACAAAGGCCTCATCCTCACATTCTCTCCTCCAAAAGGGATGTAAGGTCTGCGAGAGGGATTGGAATTTGGAAACTTTATTTAGAATAAGGGGGACCCCAGATTATCCCCCAAGTGAAAGATGTAGATGACACATGTTTTTAAACATGTCATTGCGGGGGGCTGCAAAGTCTTGTCCCCATATTGATGGGAACAAGGGCTTCATTCCCATACCCTGTCCCCTAAAAGGGATTAGGAAGTATGTAAGGGGGAGTTTTTGGAATCTAAAAGCCCCCCTTACAATAAAGAGGGGCCCAGATATCTGGCCCCTAGGTGAATGCATATGGGGCATGTCATTTAAAGAAAAGAGGAAATGGTAAAAAACCACCTGCACCAGTTAAAAAGTAAAATAATAAATGTCCCCTGATATAAATCAAATTATGATGACCAGCATCAAAGGATGCTGACCCACCACCATGGCAACCTACCACCAAGATGATGCTACCCCACCACTATTCCAATGGCAAATGACAGCTCCCCAGCCCTACTGGAAAGTAAACATAGCAATAGGGAACATATTTAATCAATTAAATCAACTGCACTGTTTACATTCTAGCAGCACTGTCAATCTGTCATTTAGTGGTAATATTGCTATCACAAACCTCGGCTGAGGCTTGGGTGGGCAGACTGGCCAAAAATGGCTAGTTTGTTTGTCCATTTGTCAAACTGTGGGTTAGCCAAACAAGCTGGGCTTGACTGAAGTTCATGTTTGAATCCAAAGCTCATCCCAATGAAGGAGCCATTAGTTCCATCTGTTTAGATTTCAACGACTCCCTCCCATTTTAGTTTCTCTATGTTTTAATACTTCAGTGCTCATCAGCCATTACTTTTTATTCGTAAATATTTTTGATCACTCTTTAAAAATACAGCCGTAATTTTTTTTTTCCAATTTAATTTAATAGGATCATTTCTTACTTTCTCAACCCTCAATTACAAGATATTTCTCTTTAACTTTTATACCAGTAATGCTTTAAGCAATATGAGTTTTAGACATGTTGAATTGCTTGACTGTATATTTACAGTCCACTATATAGACAATACCAGGAATATTCTGCACACATTAGGTGGACATGGTATTTATTATTTGACCAGAAAAATAACTGAGGTAAATACAGTATATTAGGATGAAATCAATAGTTTTAAATAAAACTTAAGAAGAGTACAAACTAAAATATACTTTTTTTAAGACAACAGTACTTGGTTTACTAAAACACACTGATAAAAATATATTTGGCAAAAATATATACTGTAAATAACAAAGGGAGGAGCATGATGTCACCACGCAGTTGGAGTCTGGAACTGGCCCGTTCGATTCCCAGGACCGACTTTGCTATTACAAGCATTGTATATCTTTACCTTTGTGAGTATTTTGGCACTTTTTAATCTACCTGAATGGTTTTACGTTGCATGGTACCCCCGGCTTTTTCTTTTATGCATACCTTGGAGAATCGGGGGGTGACCAGAAAAAAGACCTGAATGTGATGAATGTTACATCTTGCCATGAAGGATCCCTTACATTCAAACACATATTGATATCTCTTAAACAGAGGGTAAAATTGCTCTGGTAAGCGTGTTTTACTAGGAATGGTGGAGGAACACCGGTGTGGTGTGCATAAGTATGAAGAACTGCACTTCTTTTCTGCCGAAGAAGGACATATTGCAAATTATTAGTTTCACATACTTTTGGATGGTGGATTTTGAGTGGATTTATTGTTTTATGATTTTTCTGTACAGAGTGGATTTTTGTTGTTTTTTTATAAATAATTTTATTCATTTCTCTGAGCGCAGCACCTATTTATATGGAAAAATATATACTGGTATGATTCTATCAAATTAATTTTAAAAAAACAAAAGAAAAAACTCTTATATAAGCAACCATAATACTGTATATGTTCACAGATATATGACCCCCTATCTAAATTGAACTGGATAGAAGATATTACATTACTTGATTCTAAATTAAAAGTGGGGTATTACCATGCATTAACTGTGTAAAAGGAATGGCCCATGCATCAAATATGTACATCCTTTAACAGTACGTGTAGATCCTAAAGTGCACCTGTGCTGAGGCTATATGTATTAGAGTATTCACATATTCTTAACAGGCAGTAAAAAGGCTTTAACATAAGCCACCACTGACCTATCTAGTTGCCTGTACTATGAAGTGATTATTTCTAAAATATCTCCAAAAATCACAATGAAAAGTCCCAGTGACATATCTGGATACCCAAGTAAGGGCCTGCAACTTGTATGTGATGCTATATTTTCCTGTCACTGTAAATATAAATTGTACAACCTGTCTACTGACACAAGTGCACTAGGGTTATAATAATAATAATAATTAATAATAATTAAAAAAAACTGAACTGAAAAATGTTATAAAATAGAGAGAGACCACAGGGTTAAGAAATGTATGAGACAAGTGTTCACACAGTTCACAGCTACAACAAAGGTACCAGGATTTACATGGTTGCATTATGAATGGATCATCTTAGTCCATAATGTGGATTCTCTTTCTGAAGTACTATATAGCCGCAAATGTTGCACAATACTTTTTACTACTTGCAGTGATATGAAAAAATATATCTGATGCTAGGTCTACTTTATGAATTCTTTGTTTGACTAAAGAAATGCAAAGGCATAGGTCTGCAGTTGTAGATGTTGTATACCTATTTTATTTATAAAGTGATGGTATAAAGAGTGCATCAATGTGAATGAATGCAATGAGCCTGAATTTCATATACTGTATCTCAGTACTAGATATTGATAGAATTTCCTAGCTAGGATTAGCCGATTCCCTTCCAGCCTATGGTCGAATGACACCATGGCCAGCCTCTCGTTTATCCAGTGGATGTCATATGATGTCCTCCCAGATTGCACTTCACACACAGCAGCGGGGCAGTGCAGCAGCGCAATCTGTCACTGCCTGCATCCACTGAACACAGCCAAAGACTGAACACTGTACCAGCCTCCTGCCAGTACCATGTGACAGCTGTAACCAATCACAGCAGGTAACATGACAGGTGTAAACAATTGATGGCTTCCTTTCAAGCCATCCATTGTGTACAATTGTGTTGCAAGCTGTCACAGCCCATCTTTGCCATGTAATCAGCTGTAGCCAATCACAGCTAGAAACAACAAAACAAACTGAATAAATCGATTTCATTCAGTAAAATGCTTGCATATAGCAATGAAATTCATTGCTTTAAGCAGACATAAGGTGTAAAAAAAAAAAGAAAAATATATATATATATATATATATATATATATATATATATATATATATATATATATATATATATATATATTAATCACTTCCCCAGAGTAGCAGAATGTTACTATGGTAACATTATATTGCTCTGGTCAAAGTGTGTTAAAAAAAATCGTAAATTAGGGGATAGCTGTACTGTCCTGACATTTTTGGTACTCAAGAAATGACACATCAGGATTGATCAATTTTCAGATCTATACAATAAGGTGTGAGCTCTAATCCATTCCTATAGACTAAATCATATACACTGATTTGGATTATTTTCACCAAAGAAATGTAGCAGAATACATTTTTGCTTAAATTTATGAAAAACGTTTATTTATTTGCAAAATGTTATAACAGAAATGAAGGAAAAAGTGTTTTTTTACCCAAAAATTTCAGTCTTTTTTATTTATTTAGCAAAAAATGAAACATCCAGTGGTTATTAAATACCACAAAAAAGATCTATGTGTGTGAACAAAATGATAAAAATCATGGGTACAGTGTTGAACTGGTTAAAAACATATAGTTCATACTTTCAGAGACTGCCACTTTTAACCTTCTTAGGTCTCAGTTACGTGGGCACAGTGATCAGTACACCCATGCAGAGGGCTGTGTTTACCTAACAAGTAGGCACAGGTGGTCCATGCAGCTGCATGCAGTTACAATGACAGGCAGATGGTTGCTTGGATGTTCACGCACAGCCTTGAGAACAGTATATTTTTGTTCTGAGCCATGCATCAGTCCCACATGGATGTATACCCAGGGATGTGCATGAAGATCCATGCAATTGTGCACTTGTCATTGGTTTGAACAGCCTGGCTGAACATGGCTAAATGGACTACCTCTGCCTCCTGGGCATGTAAGTTTGACCTCTGCATGGGTGTACTGATCAGTGCATCCATGTGAATGGGGCCTAGAGGAAATAAAATAATTTGACATCAGAAAAAGAGCACTTGAATCTAAAAGTAACAGGAGGTTGGTTGCAACCCACTGGGAATATTAGTTAGGACCAATTCGCACTTTTGTCATTTGGCTGCATTGGGTTGAACCACTCAAGCTAGGCTTATTGCAATAACAAGCTGAAATCCATGGTTTCCAGTAGTCCTAGATCACACTAATGATCTGTGTAGATGTGCAAAGGGTCAAAATGCAGCACAACGCATTTCAACACATTGTAGCATATCATCACATGCTGCAGAGGCTATTAAGGAAAACAAAATAAAGTATTTTGGCTTCTGCTGTGGAAAAATAAAAAACAATGCAAAGCATTAAAAAAAGCATGCCAACATATGTCAACTCAAGTACGATTAACGCGCATCAAAGCATGCTAATCAGTACACACATTATGTGAATCCACTGTTCACTTTAGCATCTCCAGCATTCCTGCTTTTATTGTGCCTCAACTGTATAATAACTCCCATCAAATGCAAAAACATTTTTTAGCATTTCTATCACACTTTCGCCCTTACTATGCACTAATATTTGCTTTACAGTATGTGCAAGCATGTATCATCAATGCATTCTAGAATTGGATTACTTGCAAATATGTAAATTTACCTATGTGAGTGCTGAAGTAGCTCCAAATGCTCTATATTTATAGCACGATAATACCAAGATAATAAAATATATGTGTGCTATTTTTTTTTTTTAAAGCGTAAGGCAGAGTTTAACCCCTGCCAATTTTTTTCCTGCCTGTGGCCCATTGGGGAGATTTTCCCTCACTTCCTGATACAACAGAAAGTGATAGAAAACCCTTATATAGCAAAAGGAATTCAGTACTTAGGTAGTTGTCAGTGAAACAGATGTGCCCTAAAAATGTTTTCTGCTCAGCTTTTACTCTGGTGGTAACATTAAAATTTTGGATTCCTCATTACTTTCTGTCTTGGACAATGAACACCTGGACAAATAGAAGAGTAAATCTACCAAGAAGGGACAGACTGCAATAAAAGTTCACAATTATTCTAAGCCTTTCCAACTTTATCCAAATATATAAAACATTGGGTTATACATGACCTATTGGCCTCAGTATCTGAGTTAATACATTATTCACCTAAACATAATAAACAGGTTGTACTGTAGAAATGATGGTGTATTGTTGTAAAACTGCTGAAATTGAACATCCAATTTCATTGTGGATTAACAAAAACTTGAAATTATTGATGCCATAGTTCTAAAAAAAGACTTTCTAATAAATAAACAAGTACAATTAATAAAACAATATCTATTTGTATGTAAAGATTAATAAACAATACGAAGACAGGTACATCTAGGAAGGGAAACAACTAAACAAAATACAATATTTGGACAGTTACCATCTCAACACACATTACAGTACACTGAGGAAGACATTTGTTAGCCACTTTTGTCACTGTAAACAAAAATAAAGGAATTTTAAAGATGTGCTATTATAATTAGCATTAATCACTAGAATTATTATTCTTAAAGAGAGGACAAACATGATTTACTACAAACCGATAAGCATTCCAAATTTTTTTTAACAAATCTTTAAGATTGAAGAACCACCTAAGCAGTCTTGAATGTAAAACATTTTAATTGCAAATGATCAAAATAATAAACAATTTATTTACATTGTCTGATCACAATTATCTTTAAGTGACAAAAACAACATAGGTGTTGATGATTAAGTGAAGCAGATAATTAGGTATGACAATTAGCAGGAAAAATCAATGCATAACACCTCACTGAATCTGTATATAAGTACAGTTGTGTTATTTTGTATTTTAACCCTTAGCAATACAGCCACTTTGGAGCCTTAGTTGTATTGCACAAACCTAGTAATATAGATATGCTATTGAAACTATCCTTCAGTAGTAAAGATTTAAAAGAAAGCTATCACAATAGAAATATGCAGGCTTCGATTACAGACTTTTCTTTCTCAATAGGCTACTTGACCAGCTGTCATGCCAACCAATCAAATGTCGGCTGATTATATATTTTATCACAAAGGATGCAATGCATAGCTCTTTTAAATACATATCATTGTACCCAAAACTGTTTTGTCACAGTAACTGTTGTGCTTGTTACTTATGATTTGGCCCTAGCCACTCAACATCTCAAACGTTCATCCCTTAAGAGATGCTTTCCAAATAATGTCTGGTGTTCTGGTCAGTTTATTGTACACCTTCCAGATTGCAACCTTTGAACATACCAATAGCTTATTGGTTTTGGCCATACGTATATGCACCCTCCTGGTATATAGTGTATAATCATGTCCTTTTTATGTTCGTTAGGTAATTTTAGGTGAATTTACTTTTATTATAAATGATCTATCATAAGATACAAGCAATGTTTAGAAAACAAACAATGGGTCACTAGCCAGTTGTTTGATGAGACATATAGGCTCCTTTCACACATACGGTCGGTTTTTCAGGTGGACCTGATCGGATGCCCCATGCATCCCTATGGGGCAGCGGATGTCAGCGGAGACATGTCTGCTGAACTCTGCTGCCATCCGATCTGATCCTGTATGTCAAACCTGGACGGATGGAAACCCTATTTTCCATCCGTCCAGCGGATCGGATGGGATCGGATGAGAATGGACAGATGGTCCGTTCTTATCCGATTCCCCCATAGGGGACAGCGGGGATCTGACAGCTCTGTTTCCGCACACAGAGCGGAGACAGAGCTGTCATCCACCTGCTCAGCAGGGATCAGCGGATCGATCCCCTGCTGAGCAGAACAGCTCCGTCGATGGAACGGAACCGTGGGAAAGGGGCCATAGGATTCAGTCCTCAATTATAACATTGTTCTAAAGACAGCATTTAAAGGCAAATATATTTCATGTTCAATTCCAATATTTTCATAAAGTATGCATCAGTTTATTTGATTTTAACTCTTTAATTAATCTGCGTATGTAAATAAAGTTGATGCTTTATATTAAGGACATACAAGGATTTTATTTGGTACACTATTATTTTAAATTGATTGCTTTTGCTTTTTATTATATTGGGTGTACCTAAGCAGGCATACAACAAGGTTTTCTGGTATCAAAATTTATACTTTGTTGCTGGGAGTCGTTACATGTATTGGCAGTCAAATTTGATACCGAAGGACTCTGCTGTAAACCTGTAAACCAGTTCTTGCACCCTCAACATTTTAGAAAACCTGAGAAAGAGTTTAGATTTGCACCAAAGGATTTAAACCATGGCTGGATTGTAGAACTGCTATTAATCTCTTTTTTTTATGAAAGGTTTACAAATCAACAAAAACAGAAAAAAAAATGATATATATATATATATATATATATATATATATATATATATATATATATACTGTAAGGGATTAGCTCAGTAGTGGGATATGCAGGACCCCCTGAATGGGTAACAGCACAGTGAAGTAGGCACAAACAGACAGCAGGTTCTTAGTGAAAACAAAACTGTGGTTTATTTACACAACTGGGTAAAAGGTGCGGGTATCAAAACAGGTAAAATAAAAAAGAAAAGAAACCCTTGCCACTTTGGGCATCTAACTAAAAAAGCACAGGAACCTGACTACTTGTTCTGTCACACAGAAATAAACAGAGGCTTTAAGTCACACAGACATAATCTCACCACTCAGAGGTATTGCTGCTCCCCAGTCTACCATGTAGGAAGATGTGGTTCCAGGCTGGAGCCCCTTCCCCAAGCAGCCTGGGAGATTTATAGAGCCCTGAGTGCTTTGTCTGTTACACCTGAGCTTGTTAACCCTCATTGAGCCCAAACAGGCTCACTACACAGCACAAACACAAAAGCAATCAGTGTACAGCATAAAACTGGGACAAATATATCTCCCGTCCTGGACACAACTCCTGTCACAATACATAATATGTTTATTTATTATTATTTTTTAAATACTGTAATTAAATCTAACAATAACAGCATTAAAGAAAGGAGCATTGCCATTTTTAGGCTGTAGTGGTATCTTCAAGCTGCAGCTTAATTCTTTGTGAATGAAGTCCCTATGTTTTAACATAAAGCAGCAAAATGGGCAGGTACATACATGTTTATCATGTTTAACGTATTATTTTGTAGCATTAAAATGGCCCTTTTACCTCTTTTGCTAATAATAACAGAAGTAGCAATTGGCTTTTGTTAAGGTCCTTGAACCTGCCATATTTTTTTTTTTTTTTACAACTCATAGATGGTGCAAATTTCTTTCCTGCAACCACAGGATGCAGGAAAGAAATTTGCATAATTCCCCCATCAACACAGACAGTGTTGATGCGGGAATCCCTCCTACTAAGCAATTGTCTTGTCGGTTCAGCAGGAATCGGTCCAGATTGAAACCATTAATGGGCAGGCTGAATGTACCAAGTTGATCGATCGATCAACTTGGGTACAACCAATCTGCCGAATTTCTGATTATTGCAAGCAACTGTTATAGCCACTAGCAACAATCATTGTCTTCTCCCGGAGGGGACAGCTTGCAGTAATTGGAAGTGAATACAGCAGGCTGGTTGTACCCCAGTTGATCGATCAATCAACTTGGTACATTCAGCCTTCCCATTAATGATTTGAATATCCGCCAATTCCTGCTGAATCGGCCAAGATTCAAACAGTGTTTGGCTGACCTTAGGCAACATTATGTCTCAACATCTGAGCAGTGAAATAAATGCATAATTATTGTTTAAACTTTCTTTTTTAACTTGGTGTCAAACTTAAGATTGATAATAAGTAAATCTTAAGCTTTTATCACTGGATGGGTATGAAAGATCAATATAAAACAGACTACCATTTATCATTTAAAGTAACTTAAAAAATACACTGATATAATGCTTCTTAAAGTGGAACTATGGTCAGAAAATTAAGTCCTGCTATATCACTTCGGGTTGGCCCCTTTTGCAGGTGTAGCGATGTAAAACATTAAATATAAGTGCCTATACTGCCAAAAATCCAGTTACACACTATCTCATCCTGTACTGTAGATGCTCACTTTCTCTCTATTTTTCGGCACTATGCTGAATTGTAGAGGCCAATTTGCTGACAGCCTTAAGATTTACTGCTGTTGAGGCTCTCTGGGCTTCATCAAAATGGCAGCCTCCAACAAGAAGAAACAGGAACATTGAAGAAACAAGGCAATCTATAGCTAAAGCTTAGTTTCTTGCTAAAGAACATTGTTTTTTATCCAGTTGTTATGGTTAAAGTTCCGCTTTAATAATAGGGTAAGTATAACAAAAATTGCCTTACCTATATCCCAAGTAAGGGGATTATTTTCTTCCATTTCCATCCTCCCAATGACATACCAAATGCAAGCCATCCAGTGGGCCAAAAGGGCAAACATGGACATTAATAAAGTAAGAACTATAGTGCTATGCTGAGAATAACGATCCAACTTCTGAAGGAGGCGTAAAAGTCGTAACAATCTGATGGTTTTTAAAAGATGAACAAGTGAAACCTATAGAGCAATCACAGTAATGATGTTACTACATGTTCATTTATTGCATGTTTCTTCACTATTTACTATCCATGGTAATAAAACAAAATAAATTATAACGTAGAAAAAAAGAGAATGGTTCAATAACAAACAGAACATTCAGTAAGCCTTACATAATTTACAGAGAAACATTATTTCATATCCCCTAACCACATTTTTATGCAAAATATACACATATTTAGCATGTTGTAGGTAAAATAAACAAAAACAAATTTAAATAATAATTAAAAAAGTAATAGAGAAGAAGCAATGCAGGAGGGATAAATAAAAAAAAATCTCACTAGAAATACATACTGCTAATATTCTTTTGCTACATAAAATACAATTTAATTGTACTTTGTCAGTGATACTATTTTAATACACATCTTTAATTTACATCATATCATTTACTGTATTATATGTACTGTATGTTAGGTACTGTATTGTTTTTTGTTTTAATTTATGCATACAGGATATGGCAACATTAACAAGAGAATAACATGATGGCTTGGAAGCAATACTATGAAGTGATAGGAATTTTCAGACAGGAAACACTGAATAATAATGATGACAAAACAGGACATGGATGGAACTTTCTATAGTGTCGGTATGATGCTATTAAATGATAGCATACATACCAAGCAATACCTATTTATATTTGTTTAGCTTTGTTTAGAACATTTTTTAAGTACAATCTGACTTTAGTATACTGAAACTGTTTAATACTCGACATGTTTTGTGGTTTGATTTATATTTATAGGGTCACCCAATCTAAACAGTAAGCATTAAATAAGTATCAAATGAGGTAATAGGAAACCGTAACAATAACAATAAGAAACAGGTAGCAATAAGCACAATTCATTTTACTAGATGGAGATTTCCTTTTTAAAAGCTGTCAATTTAAAAAAAATATAGAACTTTTTGGTGAAGTTACCTTTTGATTAAAGGGTATATTATATTCCTGTTTGTAGCTGCAATGTTTAAGTCTAATTTAGGACTAGCCATGAAGTAGCTTTTTATAATTTTTTTTAATGTCAAGACTTGAAAACGTTGATGCTCTAGTATTTGGTGTTAAAAGACTCAGAGGGAGCTTCCCTGTAAAGCTTTTGGTGATTAACTTATAGCAAATCATACAGTGACCAAGAAATGTACATTACCTAAAGCCTATTGCTGCCTGGCACTAAAATGCCACATTATTTCTATAACTACCGTATAAAACTTAACCCCTAAAATTGCCACTCAGTCAAGCCTAAGATTTTAGCATAACCTTAAATCTTACCAGTACAAATTAAAATGTATGTAACCCCTAAAAATTACACTTACCAAAAAAATCTGCTCTTAAAGGCATAACATATTTCTTAATCTGCTGTACCATAAGCTCCTAAACCTTGACCCTAGCACCAACCTTTAACCTGCATCCCTAACACTAAAGTATCTTTTAGAGAAGCATACTCACCAATGCCAAGATCTCAGTGAACCACTTTACTAGTTGCTGATTGATTAAAATGTATACGTAGTGTATCATTGTGTTTACATTATTGCACTAAATCAAGAAAGTGACAAATGGACTGATTATGGAAACAACTGAAGCTGATAAAAAATAAATAAATCAAAAAGAAAGGGACGAATATTGGACCTGAAAAATGCTTAATCCCACCCCAGGTGTAAAATGAAGATGTTTTTAAGAACCGATAGGCCTTTTAATTTAAAGTGGAGAGATAAAGACTAACATTTGGCATTCATTCCTTGGTGCGTACCAGGTTGTCCTTTTGTGGGCATATGCCAACGTCATTGATAGAAGGCAGCATGGAAAGCATTGTTAAAAAAAAAAAGAAAAAAAAAACGGTTTCAAAATGTATTGGATTTAAAATGGTATGTAAAAAGTTTTACAAAACCAGTTTACAATTGTATGACTTAAATGGCAAAATTTTGTAATTTTAGGGTGTTCTGGCAAAATTCAAACTAACACTTTGAAAAAAAGCTTTAAAAAGTAGAAATATAATTTTTAATTTAAAGTTTAAGCTTTAGAAAAATCTTATATTATTATCTCATTCTTTCTTTTTATGGGACAATTTAAGGCTTTATTTTTAATAACGTTAGTAATTGTGTAAATAAAGAATTCATAAATATTACAAACACATACAACCAAGAAAGTTTTTCCTAAGTCTTATAAAAGTTGTTCTTCAAAATATTTAATCAGCTTATGGAATTCAAATGAAAAGAAATATCTACACATATCCAATTATTACTTGTACAAAAAGGAACACAGATTCTTAGTTTTCTATGTTTTTTTTAATATGTGTGTATTCATTTATAGTTTTTTCTATCTATGACAGCTGGAGGACTGTCTTATTGGAATATCATTTAAATGATAAAAGCAAAAGAAAAATAATCTTCAGTTAGAAATGTTTGTGTATGTATGTTTTATATGAGTGGCAATTTTTCTACACCATTGAGCTTGTATGTTAGGCAAATCTACTGAAAGTTTGCACTTTAATTTATAAGGTAAGTATGGCTTAATTAACCGAGTTACAGACTCAAAATGTATGGTATGGGGGATTGCTGATTTGTGTAAATTTCAATATATGTATTAGCTATTAAATTAATGGTTTTATTTCCCTTGCATATGTCTTCTGTGTTAAAGCATGACCAAAGTGTAACTAAAGTCAAAAACGTTTTTATGCTGATAGTTTAGAACTTTTTTTTTTTTTTGCTATATACAGCAGGTGTCCCAATTGGACAAATCATGCTCTAATTTTTATCCTGGTGATGTCTGTCACTGGGACTGAAAGAGAAAAAATCCTACAATGAGGACACTTGTGCAGGGGACAACTGTCTAAGAGGTATTTCCTTTACTCAGGATATAATTCTGCTTACTTCTTATTGTGTCTACAAGTCAGAAAGAAAAAAGAAATCTCCCCAATGGGACACAGGTCTTAAAAATGTTTTTACAAAACCATAATCCATCAAAAATATTTTTAAAAAGTTTTGGTTTAAAGATACACTTCAAATGCTGTAAAATGTTTAAACGAAGGGCACGTGTTCAGTTTTAGGGCAGAGCTTCATAAATGGTTTAGTGCTGTCTTTCCCTCAAAAAATGTTATGCAGTAGAGTTTACAACTGTGAAAAAAGCTAATGAAAACATTAAAACAATACTGTAAGACATTCAGATGTTTAGCTATGCTTATCAAAAATATGTAGCATACTATAAACCATACTCCATTTATCCCTACCTTCGAGTCAAGCATTAAAAGCAAGCATTAAAAAACTATTCTATAACGTTTTCATGAAGGGTCTGTAGATAATGTAGAATGTGTGTTAAAATTAATAAATTGATTGTAAATCCAAGTTTTCATCATTTTGTTGGTTTTTGAAAAGGCCATTTTTAACAGAATTCTGTTTGTAGTGGGATGTTGATGTTGACCTAACTTCTATCCATGAAATGTTAGCAAACTCCTGAAATGTATTATATACACTACTGTGCAAACATTTTAGGCAGGTGTGAAAAAATGCTTTAAATTAAGAATGCTTTCGGAAAAATAACTGTGAATAGTTTATATTTAAAAATTAAAAAATGGAAAGTAAATGAACAGAAAAGAAATCCAAATCAAATCAATATTTGGTGTGACCACCATTTGCCTTCAAAACAGCATCAATTCTTCTAGATACACTTGCATACAATTTTTGTAGAAACTCGACAGGTAGGTTGTTCCAAAAATCCTGGATAACTAGCCACATATGTAGGCTTGATGTGGATGTAGGCTGCCTCAAATCCTTCTGTCTCCTTCTGTAATCCCAGGCAGACTCAATGATGTTGAGATCAGGACTCTGTGAGGGCCAAAAACATCACTTCCAGGATTCCTTGTTCTTCTTCATGATGAAGATAGTTCTCAATGTCTTTGGCTGTATGTTTAGGATCATTGTCCTGCTGCAGAATAAATTTGGAGTCAATCACGTACCTTCCTGATAGTATGGCATAATGGATAAGTTGCTGCCTCTACATCTCAGCATTTAGAGCACAATTGATCCTGACCAAATCTCCAGCTCTATTTGCAGCAAGGCAGCCTCAGACTTGCAGGGAACCTCCACCATACATCACTGTTGCCTGCAGACACTCATTATTGTACCGTTTTCCAGGTCTTCAGTAAACAAACTGTCTCCTGCCACAGCCAAATATATACAATTTTTACTCATCAGTCCAGAGCATCTGCTGCAATTTGTCTGCACCCTGGTTCCTGTTTTAATGCATAGTTGAGTAGCTTAGCCTTGTTTCCACATTGGAGGTATGGCTTTTTGGCTGCAATTCTTCTATGAAGACCACTTCTCACTAGAGAAAAAGGGTTAAAATGTTAGCAAGAACAGTTCTGCTGATGGTGGACTTTACTAGCACCCACATGAGACAAGATACAATTTATAAAAATATAAAATTTTATTTACAAATTATGTTAAAAATAGTGCCATTGCTTCAATATGTGATTTTAAAATAAATTAGCACAACTCATTATATGATACAGAAGTCCCACTGGGGACCAAGCAGACACACACACACACACACACCTCTTTCTAAAAATTGTATACTCAAATACTTTGAAGTAGAGGTGTGTGCATTCTCATCTGCTGGCCGACAGTTTTCACAGATTGCATAGCTTACTCAGTACCAACTTGTAAAATATCACAATATACCAAATATTTATATGATAATGAGTAAACACTCACATATGGTATGGCGGGAGACATACACGTCCTATAGAGTCTGGTGGCCAGACACAATAAGTTCCTCAGTGCTTTTCAAAAGGGGGATAGCATTGGTGAACCCCCAATCCCTTATGAAGATAGAATGGGTATTGTTTAGACCCAAATACATGCCAATGTGTAACACAGGCATGCAAAAATAACAAAGTGAATTAAAGATATGTCTAAAGAATATTACTAAGTCTATATCCAGGGGTTTCTAGAGTACAAAGAGAAATGTTAGTAGCACCTAACAGGTCTTGATAGAAGAGGGTGACTGCATCGATAGAAATGGACAATAATCCCAACCTATTATTTAAACAAATACAAAATAGGGTGTTTTTTATACTAATGGGTAAATTACATAGGGATCTGTACAAGTAGTTATATCTTAGGTATATATACCTTTTAAATTCTATTAACACTGTAAGCTGTGCATACCTCTCCATAGCCAGCATCAGTAATTGAGCTGTGTCAATAGAATTTAAAAGGTATATAAACTTAAAGTATTTGTCACCTCAACATTTATATTCATGATATGTGCCTATGGTATCATGTACTTTTATGAGAAAGTATCCTGTTGTCTTTGTATTGCTTCCTTTATGGGAAAACCCTGGTGTTCCTGCCAGTCCCCTTGCTTTCCTAATAAAAACTGACCACACTAAGCAGGAGAGCACATTGTGGTCAGTTAGATATGCTGGGAACTCAGTGTACTCTCCTCCAATGATCAGACTTGTCCTGACATGCGCCCACTGCACAGCCATTCACTGGCAAGCTCGGTGTGCTATTGCCCCCCCCCCCCTACACTCTTCTGCAGTGAGAACAGAGGAATCAAGACCTGTTGGGTGCTAAGAGAGACATTTCTCTTTGTACTCTAGGAACCCTTGGATATAGACTGGGTAATATTCTTTAGACATGGCTTTATATTACTTTGTTATTTTTGCATACCTGTGTTACACATTGGCATGTATTTGGGTCTAAACAATACCCTCTCTATCTTCATAAGGGATTGGGGTTTACCATCACCCTTTTGAAAAGCACTGAGGAATCATTCCCCCGTGTCCACTCACCAGAAGCTATAAGATATGTCTTCCCGCCATACCATATGTGAGTGTTTACTCATTATCATATCAATGTCTGATATTGAAGAACCTTCTTGTATAAGAATTAATGATATAAACTTTTTGCATTCAGCAGAATGTGATAGTCCATAAATTGGTCCTGAGAAAGCTATACAATCTATGAAAAACACACCGACCAGCAGATGAAAATACACACACCTCTACTTCCAAGTGTTTGAGTATACAATTTTTTGAAAGAGTTGTCTGTATGCTTGGTCCCAAGTGGAACTTCTTTATCATATGATGAGTTGTGCTAATGTATTTTAAAATCATGTATTGAAGCAATGGTGCTATTTTTAACATAATTTGTAAATACAATGTGATATTTTTATAAATTATATCTTGTTTCTTGTAATTGCCAGTAAAGTCCACCATTAGCAGGACTGTTCTTACTAACTCTTTAATGCACTTCTGGCCAGACTTCTCCAGACAGTAGATAGGTGTACAAGGGTCCCATTGGTTTCTACCAGTTCTGTGCTGATGGCACTGCTGGACATCTTCCAATGTCAAATGGAAGTAAGCATGATGTGTCTTCCTCTTCCATCTGGTGCATTAAGTTTCCTTGGCTGAACAATGCAACTATGGTCCATAGAGTTGCCCATTTCTTTGTGCTTCTTCAAAAGAGCTTGAACAGCACATCTTGAAACCCCAGTCTGCTTTGAAATCTTTGCCTGGGAGAGACCTTGCTAATGCAGTATACCTAATTTGTGTCTTGTTGCTGTGCTCAATCTTACCATGGTGTATGACTTGTGACATGAAACTGTCTTCCACAACCTTACCTTAGTAGCAGTAGCAGAGTTTGACTGTTCCTCACCTAGTTTTAAACCTCCCACACAGCTGTTTCTGTTTCAGTTAATGGTTAATCATACACCTGATTCTAATCCTACAAAATCCCTGACTTGGTGCAAGTGTACAAAACGCACAAATGTAAGAATTGATGGTGGTTTGATGCCAACCAAATACATCAATCAAATAATGATTTGATTTAGATTTTTCTTCTGTTCACTCATTTTGTAAATTGTTAAAAATAAACAATGAAATATATATTTTTGAAATCATTATTACTTTACAGCATTTCTTATATCCATTTTTATCTAACTGAGAGGATAGGGATGGCAAAAATTTGTTTGGGTGACCGTGTCAGCAACATGGCAGTATATATGTTGTAGTTGTCATGAATAAGTTAATTTACTGTACCTCATTATTCTCATTTCTCTTGAGAATATTGATGGTCTTTTATATAGATGATGCATACAGGTCCTACATTTATGATACTCTACATATTATCATTGCCTATACTTTGCAGCTTCTGTAGAGGGACAAACTTTTCAAATCAAAAAAATAGTAGAGTGATGTAAGGTGATCAAGATATTATGGGTAGACAAAAAGAGTCAACAGAAGTGTACGCAATGATGAGTTTTCCAAGCTGCTTAATACATTCATTTCCTGCACACACATATATATATATATATATATATATATATATATATATATATATATATATATACAGGTATATATATATATATTTCGATGTTACCATTGCCTAATAATTCTATACAATAAGAAAATATTCAGCTGTCATGGTACATGTTGGCACCAATGACAAAGTAAGAGGAAGGTGGAGAGTCCAAAAAAATGATTTCAGGGACTTAGGGAATAGATTGAAGAGAAGAACCTCTAAGGTGGTTTTCTCAGAAATACTACCCATGCCTTGAGCCACACCAGAGAGTCAGAAGGAGCTTAGGTAGGGAACTGAACAGGTGGCTGAAGAACTAGTTTAGGAAGGAGGGGTTTGGGTTCCTGGAGAACTGGGCTTACTTCTTAGTCGGTTTCCGGCTCTTTAGTAAGGGTGGGCTGCACCCTAATGGGGAGGGTGCAGCTCTATTGGGAAGAAAGATGGTCACAAAGTTAGAGGGGCTTTAAAAACTAGGTGTGGGGAGAAGGGTTCAGAGGAAGTGACAGCCAGCTTTGAGCAAAGGACAGAGGGAAATAGTGGAGTCAGTAGTGATAATATAGCCCTAACATAATCCTGGGGTGATTGAGGGGATAAAGCAAAAACAAAGCCTGTGAAAACTTAAGGAGAAATGAATATGCACTCCTGCAACACAGAGAGGCGTATAAACAAATGCCAGGGGCCTAGCTAACAAAATGGAGGTATTGGAGCTGCTATTACACAAGGAGGATGTAAACTTGGTTTGACAGCTCACACGACTGACTGGCAAATATTCAGGTTATTCCTTTTATCGGAAGGACAGGGAAGGTAGAATAGGGGGAGGGGTGGGTCTATATATTAAAAAGGATGTAAGAGTGGAAGAGAGGAGTGACATTGTGAATGGGATGAGGGGGGGAGGTGGAACCCAAGTGGGTAGAACTCCAAAGAGAAGAAGTAAGTGGGAAATTAATAGTGGGGATACATTAAAGGCCCCCAACCTGAAGGAGGATGAAGAGCTGGACCTCCTATCACAGTTAGAAATGTCAGTAAGGCAGGAAAATGTCATCATAATTAGGGACTTCAAATATCTTGGTATTGACTGGGCAGAGGGGGCAGCTCACTCAATAAAGGCCCGTCATTTGATGAATGTCTTACAAGAAACTTCATGCCTCTATTGGTGGATTCACCAACTAGAAAGAATCCATTGCTAGATTTAATAATTATCCAAGTCTGAACTTAGATGTGGCAATACAGGACAACTTTGGTTCTAGTAATCACAGGATGATCACGTTTAGCATTATAAATAGGAAAAGGAGGCAACTCTAAATTTCAAAAGAGAAGACTTTTCTGAACTGTGCTCAATACTACAAGACATCAATTGGGACCAAATCCTAAAAACATTGAACACGGAAGAAAAATGGGAATGCTTTAGGAACATATTAAACAAAGGTATCACACAGTACATTCCAATGAGCAATCACAGAGATACAAATGGCTTTTAAAAATAAAAAGCAGAGGGGGCATCGTTAGCATTCCAACACTGCAAGGGATTCAATAAGAAGTGTAAGAAAGAAATCAGGGTAGCTAATAAAGACTACAAGAGGCACATAATAAGTAAAATAGATCCCAAGGTATTATTTAGATATATTAACAGAAAAAAGCAAGATCAGAACACATCGCCACATAAAAGACGATAATGGGAGAATGGTTACAGATGACACAGAGAAAGCAACTGTACAAAATGCTTTTTTCTCCGCAGTTTTTACACAGGAAATGGAGGGGTATACCAATCACGACAAGATTGTCAATAACACATCACAGGATGTACCCTTGTGGCTAACAGAGGCCAGAGTCAAGGAAAGACTAGCTAAGCTTAACACAAATAAATCACCAAGACCAGATGGCTTACACCCTAGAGCCCTCAAAGAACTCAGTCAGGTTATAGCTAGATTAT
Organism: Pelophylax lessonae; assembly: GCF_965119305.1. Taxonomy (NCBI): domain Eukaryota; kingdom Metazoa; phylum Chordata; class Amphibia; order Anura; family Ranidae; genus Pelophylax; species Pelophylax lessonae. Next base: position 146,991,850 of record NC_138772.1, on the reverse strand, counting down.
TATTCCTAATCTTTGCTAATATTTGCGGACAGCATATTTACAGGAATTGTACCAGCTGATTGGAGAAGAGTCAATGTGGTATCAATATTAAAAAAGGGGCAGAGGCATGTTCCTGGAAACTACAGGCCAGTCAGCCTAACTTCACTGGTAGGTAAATTATTGGAGGGTTGGACTAAATCCAAGAATTTGCTATAGAAAACAGTATCATTAGTAATAATCAGCATGGGTTGGAACTCTCTTCCACAATTGGAGGTGTCAACGGGGAGTATTGATATTTTTTAAAAGACTCTTGGACATGCATCTTAAAGAACACAACATACAGGTATATGGAAAATAATTATCGACACTGACAATCGTACACCTACACAGGTTGAACTCGATGGACTATTGTCTTTATTCAACCTTACCTATTATGTAGCTATGTAACTCAGGAATGTTGATCAAATATATTATAAACGCTCTTAATTTCTTTAAAACGCCTTTAATTTATTCTGTCTTGGCTCGTCTCCTAATGGTCCTAATACAAACACAATGTAGTAACCTATTTAAACCCACATTATTGATTTGAAATATGGTGCAGCATCAATGAGAGCAGTATGTAAAACTGAGATACAGGGTATATATATATAGGCAACACTTACATGTCTTATTCCTACCCCAGCCTGTGACTGGACAATGAAAGAAGAAGCACAGTGATGAACCCATATCTCTGTCATTCTGCTCTCTCCCCCCTTAAACATGTTTACTCATTTGCACATGAGGCCTGTAGCACAATTGACTGGCTCATTGTGTTGCGTTTCCTCATGCCCGTCTGAGCTCTTCTGTACAGGGGATTGCAAGAGGCTGATACCAAGTTAAATCCAGGTACTTACATTGATTGCATTTAAAATAGAAGATTTATTGATATATTTGTGAATAAAAAGCTGAATTATCTTGTGCCTTTGTATCTGCCTGAAGTTCAGCTTTCATGCACTGTGCATGCAGTGGACCTACACTCGCATATCTACATATTATAAAACAGTTACATTTCAGTTTAAGAATTGTTCTTTGACTTCAACTTATCAGACCGCTGCCATTTAAAAACAAAATTGGTATCAGCAATCTTGGCCCTGCACTCAAATCTGTCTGCCAGAGTATATACCTCCAATGTGCTCTACCATCCCTTCTTTATCATGAACGGTACGAGGCGGGTATCTGTCCCCTTCAATTTTTAATTTACTAACTGAACCCCTTGCAGAAACCATAAGAGCATGCCCTGAAATCAAAGGGTTTAGATTTCAACAAAGATCCCATATTATAAACTTGCTTGCTGATGACATAATTATTTTCCTAACAAACCCAGAATGCTCCATTGAAGTGACTAATAACATTCTTACAGCGTTCAGTAAACTTTCCTACTACAAAGTCAATTTTACAAAATCCTTTCTACTAGACCTTGGTATTGACTTGGTATTGACCCCACCCTACGTACTAAACTACAAGCCTCCTACACTTTCACAAGGATCACTGAAGGTATACCCTACTTAGGTATAAAATTAGTATCTGATATCACACAACTAGCTGATGTCAACTACCTTCCTCTTATTGCCAAACTAACAAAGGCTACCCAGCGCAGGTCCAGGTGTGAGCTCTCCTGGTCAGGTCACCAAGCCTCTTTCAAGATGATGCGGCTACCCCAAATATTATACCTTTTTAGAACTCTCCCACGCCAGTAAAAAAAAAAAAAACACATATGCTGGAACTCAATAAGTTACTCTGGAATTTTATATAGAAAGATATAAAACCCATACCTTACTTCTTAAGCATAAAAATGAGGGTGGCATGGGCATGACTGACCTTCATGATTAATGGGTCACAGCCCACTTAACCCACATACAATGCTGGTTCTCCTCCTCAAAAGATAAGCTATGGATAGATATTGAAAGTTCTACTAGCCCCACACCATCATTACATAGCCTCCTGATAGCTGATATCTGGAAACCATGACCACTAAAACATTTCCCACCCTCCCCACCCAGGCTTTCCTACTGGCATGGAGAACCTTTTACTCCCTAGATCTACCACAATTGCAGACAATGCCAATATCCATTCCACTGAAGGTTTTAGAAACAATTATCCCTCGTCTGTCCCTGTTCAAATGGGCAAAACAGGGTATTTCAACTCTAGCACATTTGTTCCAGGAACAAACCCTTAAGATGTTTGAACAGCTTCAGGGTGAATTTCACATCCCTTCCACAGAACAATTCACATACTTACAAATCACCCACTTCCTAAACTCTCTAACATCCCCTGAAATACTACTACACAAACGAGGATGGCAGTTTCTCCAAAAAATTACCACCCTCAGTTAAAGAAACCTCCCTGTTTTACAACCTACTACAAAATAAACTTGTATTCCACAAGTCCACCCCATACCTGAAATGGGAAACAAAACTCAGGCAAACCTTCACTAACCATCAATGACAGTCAGCTTTCAAAGCTATATACCAAACCAACCATAGGGAGCTGTCCAAAAAATAGCTTTGAGATGGTACCTTCCCACCTACAGACTCTCTAAATACTTCCAGCACAATCTCCACTATGCTGGAGAGGATGTGGTATGGTGGGCTAGCTCAAGCACATCTTATGGTCATGCAAGCATTTAACTAGTTATTGGAACAAAGCATTTTGCATGATCTCGGAGATTACTGGGATTGTCAGCCCACCCTGTCCAGCTTTAGCAATCCCTAATATAGGCATATAACTCTTTCCATCTGAAAACAGAGGAGTTTTTACCCACATTCTATTAGCCACCAATATACTTATAACCAGAAGATAGAAGTCCAATCTAGCACCTAACATGGCTGAGGTGACTTATATAGTGAAACAAAACAACTCATTTGAAAGCCTATTGGCGCACAGACATGGGAACAAGCGTCACTTCGACCCTCACTGGAGTTGGTGAAATCTATGGCTTGCAAATTATTAATATATGATATGTTAACCAATGTATGATATGTTATTCACTCTCCTGAATTTTGTCTACCCACTTGGACAAACTACACTTAGACACCGACAACATCTCTCTAGTGTTCTACCTCCCCTCATTTATTTAGTCATTGTTTGTTTTATTGTTTACTTCACTATTTGCTCTGTTACTTTGATTAATCTAAATTTTGATGAGGACATATTTTGTCTATGATATCTTGTTCCTCTATTTTCTATCGCCAGCGTCTGAAAATACAGATCATGTATAAATATGCATGTACAGATTATGTGTAACAAGTGACATATATTTTTGCATAATGAAATCAATTTATGTTCAGTTTACCCATCAAGATACCATTTACCTATCTAACTGTTATTTTATGACAATATGTCTATATATCCTTTCAATAAAAAAGAATGAAACAAAAAAAATAAATTGTTTGGCTTAAAGTGAACCTATAATCTAACTAGACCATTTAAACTAAGCTTTAACTCTACACAGAAGGTATCAATGGATAGCCCCTGTATGTAAACTTCCACCTATTTATTGCACCCTTGGTTCCTAATAAAAGCTCCATGCTGCAGGGTATGGCAGAGTTGGCAGACCCCCGCCTCCCTCTTCCACACATCATAGCACTTGATGTTTCAGTGACCTACTGTCAGGCCTGAACATTGTCAAAAAGGGTGGGGAGGCGTGGTTAAGCCTATGAAAATGACAGCTTTCTGAAAGTCAGAATTTATATTTGCATACAGTTATCGGAGACAGTTTATATACAGGTTCTATACTGTTTCCTATAGTGACTTTTGTTCAGGGGAAATTAAGAAGTTTAAATGTATGAGGAGGCACAATATTTTTAAGTTAATTTAAGTAAAAAGGAAGGTTGCCAGAAAAGCCCCAAAAGGACAAAACTGTATGAAACATAGTTAAAGCACTTAAGTGCAGTCAAAAGTCATACAATACACAGTTTAACATTAGTATTTAAAAATAATTATAAAATTGTAAACTGAGAAAATATATAGTTCAATGTTTCTCCATCAACTTTAAATAATACACACTTTTTTACATTGACTGTAAAGTATTTTTCTGTCACCAATGTGAAATATATTTAATATCTCACAATAACAGATACACAGAGCTGTCAATTCTACACTTTATCTATATCTGTAAGTCAAATTGCTCTTAAAAAATGTATTAAAATACATGCTGCTTGAAGTGTGAGCAATAAAATATTGCAGTCTTATAAGGTGTATTGTATCTTGTATTTGGGATTCAGATGCTTAGAGAACTGAATTCAAAGTACATCATAGACCCCAAGCAGCAAATTTTAAATCCTGCATGTATAAAATGTTGCTGATTCATAGGCCACCTAGGGTAACAGGATACAGACACAAAGGCATGGGATATGCATCTAAAGGTATGGTGAGAGGGAAAAGAGATAGTGAAGAATTGAATTTGGTGCATTTTAAATTATATCTAAAAAAGATAGAAACATTTATAGGCTGTATGTATTTGTAATCAGAATAATATTGCCATTTTTATGTGAGAGGAATGAAAAAATATATTAGACGTAATTTTGTATATTCATAATATAAAACACTAAATTACATATATATATGTATACTGTATATAGAGAATCTGCATTTTGTTTAATTTGTTCTTTATTCAAGTAAAAAAACAGCGCAATGCACTTACCACAGTGACATTAAAAGCATAAAGGAGATCAAAGGGAAGAGCAGCAATTAAATCAATGACGAACCAGGTTGTAACATAGTGGATACAAATAGATCTTGCCTTAAATACAACTTGGCCAGACTTGCTGACATAGGTTGTTCGGAAATTTAAAATAATATCTGCTTGGCAAAGAAAGAAGACATGTAATATACAGTGCCATAAGTTTATATCAAGAATTACAAAAACAATACACTTCAAGATTTATACATGTATTTAAACAAACTTGCATATAGCTTCATACATGTGTCCACATGTTAAAGTAATAGGATTAACATCATTAAAACAAATGTCATATAACAAACATTTTGCAGTTCCTTGGTTCTTAAAAAGTCTGAGTTTAGGGATTTGTACAATTAAATTATTACCTTGCATAACCTAACGAAGGTTTACAATTATTATTATTATTATCTTATTATTATGCTTTACGTATTTGTTTAACTTCTATGCTAAAAATCTATGCAACACTTTCAGCCAGCAAGTTGAGTTTTTTGCAAGTGCAGTTCTAGGCTCTGAATTCTCTTCCTCATAGCTGCAATGCTGAAAAAGGATTGAATGAGTCAGTGGAAGGATACCCAACCCTCCTCTGATAGCAAAAAGAGGGACATCTAACTATTTTTAAAACCATTTGCACATGCCCAGGCCCTGTTTTACATATCCTCTCTGGTCGTGCCCACACATTTATGTCTTTTCAGACAATGTGGCCTCTTATCTACGGGGATTACTCACTGGCAAATCTCCAAGGATCCTATCCCTATGCTGTTTGGATACGGCCCGGAGCTGGTCAGTTAACCTCAATCCAACCAGAGAGTATTTTGTGCAACTCCCACTGAACTTTTATCTGCCTACATAGGTCATTCTCAAAAAATGGACATCTTTAACAGTGCCAACATTATCAGATATTAAAAATAAATTAAATCACAGCATAAGAAGCTACCAGCAATGCTAAAATGGGAATTTGATCTTTTTTCTTTTCTGATTGAGCAATGGTTTAAGGCCCTATCCCTACATGGTAAATATACAGCCAGTGTGGATCATTGGGAAAAGTCCCAAAAGATACTGCATAGGTGGTTTCTAACCTCATATAGGCTTCATAAGATCTACTCTTCCAGTAGTCCGCTATTCTGGCAGAACTGTACTCAAATCGGAAATCTGTATCATACTCTGTGGAGCTGTAGGCTTATCTGCAAATTTTGGAATTCTGTATCATTCCTCCTCTTTTCCTTGACAGGCAGAGACTCCAATTTCTCTAGCTTTGGCATTGCGGGGCATAGGCTTGGATAGTGCCTTCAATCCCAGAGAACTGTCATAGCTCATATCTTATATGCAGATAGACTCTCTGTATCTAAAAATTGGAAATCAGTAGGGGCACCTACCATACCTATGGTGATATCAAAGCTCAATACCCAATGCCAGTTTGAGAAAGTTTTAGCTTTCAAGGACCATAGAGCAGGTTTTCCATGACTGGAAACTTTGGCTAGAGCACCCACAGGCCTCTATAGCATCGTAACCCTCCTATCCTGATTTTGAGAAGTAATACATATGTACTGTTTTCTCTAGGGTGGTGGATCGCCCTAAACATACCACAATAGAAAATTGGGCTTTCAACACTATGGATTGAGAATTTTATACCTTTTATAGTGATAGATGTTTGAGTTCCTTCCTTCCACCATGATTTCTTGTCTCTTTATATCAAATGCGCCTGCCCACAGTCTGATCCCAATAGGGTTGGGGGGGGGGGGGCAGGGGGGACCTTGGATTAGGTGCCCATACTTACATGACAATGGTGCATAAAAGGATGTTTTTGTAATCTGTTTGTATTAATATTCCTACTGCTTCTCCTGTATGTATAATGTTTGTAATGCTTGAATTCCAAGTTTTAATAAAGATTTTTAGTTAAAAAAAATAATTAAAAACCCTCCTACGACCGGGAAAACTTTAAATGGACATCTTTCCTTCCATCTCTACAAAACGCTTCACCTCCACTTGGCAAGCATTCATGGAACATACCTTACCAAATTGTGAGATTTCGTTGTCCTCCCTTTTTTTGGAAAGGCGTCACCAAATTATTGCCTATATTTCAATGGTTGATCCTTGTCATCCGCCATGGATAACTAAGCAGAGCCTTTTGTGAACTAGTGCACTCGCTTCCATTACCTAGGGCACCTGGAACTGTGATCTAAGCCCCTAGATGTTTTAGGTTATCTTGTTATTTGGTTTCTTAACTGCTTTTTACACTGATCATCTTAGGTAGGTGCAGACTTCCCCCTTGGGCTCATCCTGACCCCATGTGGGATTCTCTATCCACGTTCCTCCTGTTTCCTCCTCTAGAAGCCTTTTAAAAACATGTATCTACCATGTTTAGTATCCTGCAGTTAACCAGTGTTATTTTGCCCAGTTAGATCATTTCATCAGGCCTTTGTTTTAACACCAATGCTCTGCTGGACCATATCCTGTTCTTTTCTCTGTGAAACTCAATGTGAAAAGCAATATTTGGAGAAAGAGCTTTCTTAATAGAAGAGCCAATGCTTTTCAAATAAAATTACATGTTTCAAAGCTTGTGGATACTGGTGAAAGGAACTACACATTTGTATCACTGGCTGGACTTGTTAGTAAAGTTGGTAAAGGTTGATAATAATTATTCTTAAAAATGTTGCCTCTTCCACTGACTCATTCTGACGCATAGCCTGTATAGAAACTAGCAGTGTAAATACCTTTTTTAATATTGTATGGTCATGTCACATGATCCAGCTGCCTTGGCTCCCTCTTGGCTGCCTAGCCATGCCATCATTTACCACCTCCCATTGTCCCTCTGATTTTAGCACTCCATGCATCCGCTCTGTGACAAAGAAGAGCTGGAACTGCTGGATATTGGGACTGGTCTAAGCTAGATTAAAATTAGGTATTTACACTGCTGTTTTTACAGGCTATACAGGCTAGAGGCCAGTTTAAGAATTATTGTTATTAGGCTTATCTTCCACTTTAATCATTAATACTATCATTTGAATATCTTCAGGATTTTGTATCCTTTTGTTCATACAGTGAAAAGTGATACTGCCTCTGCAATGAGAACCCCCCTAATACTCACCTAACTTGAGCTTCCTTAGAGCTCTTTTGGCTCAAGCAGCAAGCAAGAATACCTGGCACTTCCAATAAAGCAAGGACCTATGAGGCAGCACAGTTGAGGATAAATATATGGGAGAAAATGATACCCTTTGTAGAGACTGCATAGACAGGGTGACTGTGTCTCTTCAAACATTTAAAAAACGATTTCTTTAATTTTTTTAACTGCATACTTAAATTAGGTTAACTATACGTAAAAATATTACAGTAAAAGCTAAATACATATAGAACTAAACTATTCAGGAAAACACATTAACAAGTAAATCTGATTTGTGTATAGCTGATATTTATAGACGCCAGTTGAAATGTTGATCATTTTCTTTATTTTTATTTTTTTCCATGAATTGCTTTGTTTTTTAACTTTAGTAATAAAATAGAAAATTATATCCTTTTCCATTGCTATAATATTTTGTGTTTTTGCAAATCTACTTCTTATTTAGGTGTACTAACTAATCAACTAACTAGCAAGCACTGTAGGAATAGGGCCCTGATAATCTCCCAGAATTTCAAAGTCCGGTAACTACTGTAATTTTCAAAGAGATTCAGACATACTGGGGTGTAAAATAAAGATGTGGGGGGCGTGGCTGAACCGTTCATGTAGACAGACGTGTCTCACACTGGCTCCGCTATCCTGACGGTGATTATCCTGCTTTTTGGACCCATACACCCGCAGCAATTGCACGATTACTCCGCACCCGCATCTGCCTTGCCCCAGTGATGGTTCCTGGACCCCGCAATACTCACTTCGGCATGATGAGGAAGGGAGGAAGGGATTCCCGCGGCCAAGCAGGCCCAAAATGGCGGCGCTTCGATCCCTCAGCGAGCAGGCCGTGACAAGCAACCTACAGCCTTATCCAAACCGGAGAAGTTTGTCCATGATCCCGCAAGACACAAACCTCTCTCCACGTCCGCAGCCTCCTCGCCCAGCTCGCAGGTCGGTGCCTTACCTTCGTCGGCAGCATCGTTGCCTCAGCACAAGAGACTGGATGAATCATCCCAGGGGGCACGTCCATTTCTGAACTGTCAGCCAAGGTGGGCCTGCTGCACATTAGGAAGGACATGCAAAAGATCAGGGAGCGGGCCACAGCTTTGGAGGGCAGAGTAAGCGCGGTTGAGGATGATTTACCCCCCCCTTATCCAGGATGTTCGGATGAATTCGTCTGGGGTCTCCGAGGCCATTAACCAGTTGGAGGATATGAAGAACCGGCTGCGCCACAGTAACCTGCGTTTGGTGGGCATTACTGAGAAATCAGAAGGCAAAGCACCTGTGGAATTTATTGAACAATGGCTACTCTCTACCTTTGGGAAAGACAATCTCACTCCCTTCTTCTCTGTGGAATGAGCACATAGGGTGCCGTTCAGGGCTCCGCCACCAGGGGGCCGGGATCGCCCGTTCTTATTGAAACTGCTGCACTGCAAAGACAGGGATATAATATTGAAACTTGCTAGGCAGCAACCTCGCATGGAGATACAGGGGGCCAAGATTTCTATCTAACCTGATTTCTCAGCCGCATTACAGAAACAAAGAGCCAGGTTTACAGTAGTTAAGAAACGACTGCGTGCCATTCCATTAGTATATTCCATGATGTATCCGGCAAAGTTGAGAGTGGTGGCGAATGGCACCGTTCACTTTTTTGAGAACCCTAACATGGCGACTAACTGGCTGGGCCGCCAGGAACGGCACCTTAGGGCGGCTGCAGAGGCTGCAGAGTGAAGATCCCTTCACGCTACTGTAGATCACCGATACGACTGGGTCTACTATTCCCCTTGTAGGAGCCAAGATGCCATAACCTGATTGAAGCACTGTGGCTTCCTTGCTACTTTACCTGTTGGAGCCCTATGTAGGGATGTTTCTGGTTTTTGGGACTGTCAGAGTTCGGGCCCACTTTACCTACCCCCCTGCCCTACTTGGGCTTGCTAACTGTTCCCTGCGGGGCATGGCTGGACGTCGCATCCACGGCTGTCCTCCACAATGTTTTTCTGTTATTGTTTTCTGTTGTGTGTCCTTTTGTCTAGTTTTTTTCCAGTTTTTTCTCTGGTACACTTCCCTACGGTGGACTGCCTGCTGACTCTGCTTCCCGCACTCGAGGTACTTTAGCCAGTTTGCTTTTGCATTTATTGATGCTCTTCCCTGGCGGACTGCCCTTGTGGACGATCGCTCCCCTGCATGTTGGTGGCTTGCTCGGGGTCGTTCACCTGTTGACTGTCCCCCATGGCTGACACTAACGGTTCCCTTTTTTCATGGAATGTGCGGGGCCTTGGAGACTCTCGCAAACGCACAGCGGTAATAACTTTGTTATCACACCATAGCCCTACTTTTGTTTGCCTACAAGAAACTCACATGACTAAGGATACAGTTGGGTACCTCCGTACTCGGAAATATCCGGTTCAGTTTCATTCATTTCACACCCAATACTCTAGGGGAGTTTCCATTTTGGTTTCAGACACTGCAAAATTTGAATCTCTAGACACCCTGATTGACCCTCAGGGCAGGTTTATATTTTTGATGGGGATGTGGGATGTCTTTCAATGTATTATTGCAACGGTTTATATTCCTCCTCCATTTTCCTTTGAGGTGCTAGAGTGTCTGTCTCGGTTTATTGGGAAACATCCTCAGATGCCGGTATTGGTTCTGGGCGACTTTAATAATGTTCTTGATCCGATCCTGGACCTTTATAAACGATTCTGCCCTGGAGGATCCAGAACAAACACCCCCTTTGCCAGCTTTATGTGGGAGTTGGGTCTTGTGGATCTTTGGCGTAGCAATCACCCCCTCGAGGCTGGCTTCTCTTGCCACTCCCTGTCCCATTCAACCTTGTCCCGCATTGACTTGGCCTTTGGTTCAGATTTTGTCCTAACCTTTATGCCTGAGGTCACTTATTTAGCCAGGGGTCTCTCTGACCATTCTCCGGTACAGGTACGCCTTAAGTTGCCCGGTTCCAGGTTGCCTATACATTGGAAGTTGAATCCTTTCTGGCTTCCACTATTCTCGGACCATGCTAAATTTAATACCCACCTTGAAAATTTTTTTGCTGATAACAGACACTCTGCAGCTCCTGGTATAGTTTGGGATGCCATGAAGGCATTTTTAAGGGGTCTCTGTATCAAAGAGGTATCGACTACTCAGTCTAGCAGCAGATGTTGGGCTCGGGATGCCAGTGATGCGGTGCTCCAAGCCAAACGTGACTACTTACATTGTCCCACATCTGACAATCTGAACCGTTGGCTGGAAGTGCAACAGTTTTTTCGCTCCATACAACAGCAGCAGGCGGACCATAAGCGTTTCTTCACCTCTCAGGCTCATTTTGAGGAGGGGGAGAAAACCGGTCATAGGCTTGCTCTCATTTCACGGGCACAACGACCCTCCTCGATTATACATCGGTTGGTGCTTCCCACAGCTCAGGTGGTCACGGACACTCCTAATGTTCTACAGGGATTCAGTTCCTTTTTTCAGGATCTGTACTCCTCCAAGGTATCTTACAACCCAGGGGACCTACAGACCTTCTTACAGGAGTTTCAACTGCCGCAGCTCTCTGCAGGGGATCGGGCGATGCTGGACTCCCCCATTAAATTGGAGGAACTCCAGGAGGCCTTGGCTGCGTTTCCTAATTGTAAAGCGCCGGGTACCGATGGGCTCCCCATTTAACTGTATAAGGCCTTTAGCGGGGTCCTGCTGCCTGAATTGCTTAGCAACATCCTTGCATCTTATGAAGAGGGGAGGCTCCCACAGTCAATGTACGAGGCGGTGGTGGTAGTTCTCTTGAAGCCTGGGAAGGATCCGACTCGTCCCGAATCCTACAGATCTATTACTCTCCTGTCAACAGATTTGAAACTTCTGGCTAAAGTGTTGGTCACTAGATTGTCTAAAGTAATTGCTAAAGATCCACAGCTACTAATATACGTAGGTTGTATTTAAATATGCAGATTCCCCCAGATAACTATGGACATAGAGCGATACTGTCACTTGACGTTGCTAAAGCTTTTGATAGCATGGAGTGGCAGTATCTGTGGGCGGCCTTGAGGGCTTTGGCCTTGGGCCATCATTTATTAATTGGATTAAACTATTATATGGGGCGCCCACAGCCTGTCTGCGGATCAACAATTCACTCTCTCAATCATTTCAGTTGTACAGGGGCACTAGGCAGAGGTGTCCATAGTTCCCCCTGCTGTTTGCACTTGCGGTAGAGCCCCTGGCGGCGGCCGTCAGGGCTGACTCGGCCATACACGGCTTTCAAAGGGGTGGAGGAGAGGACAAAATTGCATTGTATGCTGATGATGCACTATTATTTTTAGGTAATACCTCGGGTTCTCTGGTTGCTTTAATGTAATTGATTCGTAGATTTGGTTCCTTCTCTGGCTTTCAGATAAACTGGGACAAGTCTGTTTTGCTACCGCTGGACCCTCTTGAGGTCGCGTTGCCCTCTGTGGTATCGCAGGTTATGGTGGTGGGGCAATTCCGATACTTGGGAGTGATTATCCACCCTGACCTGGGGCAATATGTTAAACTTAATGTTCTTCCACTACTGCATAATTTTAGGGACAAGTTGGCCAGCTGGATCAGGTTGCCTCTGTCGGTAGTGGGCAGATGCAATCTGATCAAGATGATTTGGATTCCGCAGCTGCTGTACTTGTTGCACAATGCACCCATTTGGATCCCTATCCATATCTTCAAAAAGTTTATACGGTTTATCGTGCCCTCATCTTGAGGAAACAGTCCCCCTAGGAATCGCCTAGAGATGTTGCAGGAAGCCAAGGATAGCGGTGATTTGGCTGTCCCAAACCCCTATTATTACTTTCTGTCATCCCAACTGCAGCACATCATGGGCTGGCTGCAGGATGGTGACTCTGATCCCGTCAGGCGAGTCCTTGCGGCACATTTGGCGGATGGTGCTCTGGTCGAGTCCTTGGAAGCTTGTGCCTTGAGAATTTCTCCTAGATATCCCACCCTCATGCTCCTAGACAGAATTTGGCACTGCGACAAGCGACATTTCGCTTATGGGGGTTTCTCTAGGTATTTCCGCATCGTGAATAATGTTACATGTTACAATAATGGACAAGTTGCAGAGTTCTTTGAGCTGGGATAGATATGGAGTGAAATTTATATCGCAGTTATACAGGGGGGGGGGGATTCTTAAAGACTTCCAAACACTTCACAATGAATTTGGCTTGCCCAACTCACTGTTCTTTCAATATTTACAGCTGAGTCATGCCCTCACTTCACAATCCAAAATCTCTACCTGGGGTCTATGTAATCCCGTCATTCTTATTAACTTAGTGAATTCATCAGTAAAAAAAGGACAGATCTCCTCATTATACACAGCCTTTATGGATCAAATTTCGAGAGCTATGTCATTTAAATGTAGGGAAGCATGGGCTGTGGATTTAGGTCCCATCTCCTCGGAGGAGTGGATAGGTATCCTTGACAATGTGCTCAAGGTATCATTGTCCTCTTCTCAAAAACGTACGCAACTATTTATCCTGCACCGCACATATAGGACCCCACAGCACCTGCAAAGCTGGCAGAGGAGGGACTCTCCCTTTGCCCCCACTGCAAGGCCCACACGGGCACTCTCCTGCATATGCTCTGGAGGTGCCCGAAGTTGCACCGATATTGGCATGCAGTTTTGCAATTCATTAATGCTATATGGAAATTGACTCTACCTTTGGACCCAAAACTGTGTATCCTGGGATGGTTAGATGAAGAGCTCTACCCCCCCCCCCCCCCGAGGTACACATGGCGGTTCTTCAAGTTCTTTTTCTTGCCAGCAAATTGATTGCGAGAAAATGTATTTCCCCACTTGCACCTACCCATAATGAATGGACAGCAGAAGTTAAAGTACTCCTGGATAGGGAAAATCTTACTTATAAACATAGAGGAAATGCTCTGAAGTTTAACCGCATATGGGGACCGTGGCTGGATATTCCGGACCTGGCTCCCCTTTACTTAGTCATAAACAGGATCATGGGAGGGGTCAACACATCTACGTAGTATGTATCTGTTGAGTTTAGCTACTCTCTTCAGCTACCCGGGCAAGTTGGGGGAAGCCTTGATTGATAGCCACCTAATGCGTGTTGGTTGCGCTGGGAAGGCACTTCCACTGGAGCGGTGCGGATAGGCAGTTCACCGGACATTTTAACAACTCGAAAGGGTTTTTTTTTTTCCTCCTTTCCCCCTTTTTGTTGTTGTTGTTGGCGGTAGCATCACCCCTGTTTACCGGGGCCTCGGGCCTTCTTTCTGTGCCCAGGCGGAAACCGGACTCATCTTATCCTGTGGGGCACTTTAGCGCTATTGATAGGATTTTCATATTATACCCGAGGAGCAGGGATATACTGACGGCTATGGGGCACATGCTCTGTTAGTGCTGGGTTCTATATCCTAATTACGGTATATACTTCTGATGCTTTCCTTGCTCACATAATGTATTGGAATGCGTATTGTACTGTTGTTGCTCTATCGCCTGTTACTGTTACTTTTTGTGTTCTGTGTTGTTTTGCAATGCAATGTAAAAAAATTCAATAAAAAACATCTGATTTAAAAAATAAATAAAGATGTGGGAATTATTTTTTTTTAAATATAACCCTTTTTTTGTATTACAAATTATTATTTCTTCTTTTTTTTTTCATTTGTTTTGCTTCATGTCTTTATAATGTTTTAAATCATTTTTAGTCTGTCACTTCACATGTTTTGATAGAGACTAATTGTTATGAAATTATTTTTCTATGCATGTGTAACAACAATAACTAGTTTTTCATATGACTCAGAAAATTGCAGCTGAGTAAATACCTATTTCATTGTTTGCATTGTAAGCTAAATTGGGAGCTGTCACCAGTGAGTTCAGGTATCAAACATAAAGCAAAGGTGTAACTTATTGTTTGCACATTGATGATAGTAGTCCAAAAGATAAGGCAGAACACATGCAGCTTGAACAGTTTGAAGGGTGAACACACAGTGATGAAGTTTTATTTTCATATCTCGATGAAAAAAAAACAACATACAGTCTATAGGTTTGATGGGAGGCTTTTTATGATATACTGTATGTTGTTTTGTTTCACTTCACTGTTGTCCTGAGGAAGATGATCATGTGCCCTGTTGAAACAGCAAAATAAAACTTCATCACTGTGTGCTCACCTTTAAGCCCTGTAAGTACCACCCTAACTTTTGGAGTACACACATATATACTGTATATATATATATATATATATATATATATATATATACATATGGTGTATATACTATATATATATATATATAGTTTTATATATATATATATATATATATATATATATATATATATATATAGTTTTTTTTATATATATATATATATATATATATATATATATAGTTATTTTATTTATTCATTTATTTTTATTTTTTTTAAATAGTAGCAAGCATGATGTTTACAGATCTAAATATGATTGGATTAACAATTTAAAAATGAACACCAAATGCTATCTATTGTCCCTAACTGACTATAAAATTCACTTTGATGACTAATATAGATGACAGACACTTTTATGTTTTTTTACAACTTCAAAAGTATATAAATGTGGCTACCAAATAGAATAGAAATACATTTGCTGCTAAAATTTTAGAGGCTCTGCAGTAACCAAATGTAAATCAATCTTGTGACTAGTGTGAGTTTCAGACACGAAAGCTGGCCATGGATGGCTCCTATTTGCTGCTGAACCGACCGAGATTTGATCCATCTATAGGCAAGCTTGTTGCTTCATGTGATCACTGCTAGTGGCTATAGCAGCAAGCAGTGATCATTGTGTTCTGCCACAAGGGAAGGCTCCCCATACCACCTCCTTGACAAGATACAAAAGCAAGGGATTTTTTTTCCTTCCACCCGTGAAAATAAAATTGAATAACCTATGGCCTGTTTTAGAGGCTGATTTACTGAAGTTGTGAATCTTCACACAAATATTCCCTTCAATCATTCATTCTGTAAAATAATCTGCACATTATTGGGTATTCAAACTGAATAGGAAATAGGTTAGATCACAAAGGGGCGGGGGATAACTGCGCTGAACTCCTATAGGTAAGCAGCAACTTAAAGTGCGACAAACAACTCAACAGAATAAATAAATAAATAAGTTGCGCTAAAATTGAATAATATTTATCTCAAAAATATTAATCAAATTATGAAATAAAGTGATGGTGATATCACCATCACTTTATTTCATAATTTGATTAATATTTTTGAGCTAAATATTATTCAATTTTAGCGCAACTTATATATTTATTTATTTATGAATAGGAAATAGCTTTGGCAAGTTTACAGACATTTTGGTGACTGGTATGAGTCAATATTTTTTTCCTCAGACTGAAAAATAATAAACAAATGACCACTTTGCTGCCACATAAAATATCAATGAAATTCTGTTGGCTTAAGTGAGTCTAAGATGCAAATGTAGAATGATTTAGCATTTTTGCCAGCATTTTTTAAAGTGATATTGAAGGCGATAAAAAAAAAACATCAGTTTTGCACAGAGCAGTCCCGATTCTCCTCATCTCGGGTCCCCCATGGGCGCTCCTGGCCCCTCCCTCCTGCTGAGTGCTCAGAGCAAGCATCTTACAATGGGGGGCACCCAAGCAGGCTTGCTTAAGAACCACTGCTCTGCGTGTTTATTCACACACAAAGCCACAGCTTGGCCACACCACCTCTCTCTCCTTACTGGCTCACTGGCTGTGACTGCACCAAAAGCAATTTTAAATTGAGTGTGATCCATTGGCTCCTGCTGCTGTCTCAGTCAATGAGTAGGAAAAGTCCCCGGAGAGCCGAGGCTCTCGTGAACATTGTTGAAGGTAGAGCGGGCTCAGGTTAGTATAAGGGGGGGGCTAGGGGAGCTGCTGCACACAGAAGGCGTTTTACCTTTAGGCATAGAATGCACTAAGGTAAACAACTTTGAGCCTTTGAAGGCACTTTAAAGGCAATACAGCAGGAGGCCTACATTGTCCTACACTGCAATTGATGTTGAATTAAACATATTCCCAATATAACTGTAGATACTACACTATCCTAAAACGAAATGTTGCTTTAGTCATTTTACTAAAATGTGTATATCATATTTATGCTTTTGTGTTTATTTAAAGCAGTATATAGGTATTAGATAAAAAAAAAAAAAAAAAACAGAATATTGGTCTTTGAAGTGAAGATGTGCTATGTTGCTTTGAACTATTTTATAATTGAACTATATTTTAAATTGAGTGTGATCTATTACATTTTAGCTTGTTTTAAAAATTTTGCTGTAATATGTGGTATTTTCCTTCAGTTCCAATAACAAAGGGAGATGGGTTTGTAGATTAAGACAGAAAAGGTTTTGTGACCTTGATGCTGTACCTCACCCAGAAAAGCAATATGTGTGTCCACGAAAAAGAAAATAGCTTCTATGTAACACTTATATTGCACTATATATTTAACTGAAATACTTTCTTGGAAAAAATGCTGTGTCATGTCATCTATTTTGTTTATAGCTTCATTTGTGTGAAGGCGTACTACGATAAAAGTAGTGAAAACTATCTTTATTTTACAGAACATTATAAATGATCACATACACATAATATTCTAATAGTTGTATATGCATATATTTTAACTTAGCACAGTGTTATGCAACATTGCTGATACTCATACACAAATGATTCGGAACTGAGAAATGACATCAGATAAAAATTCAATCTTTATAACATTTCTGTAAAATAAAGAGGGATGGCTACAATGGAAGGTAAATTTCAAACTGTTGCCATATAGGTTTAAATGATATGTTGTGTAGGTGGGTCATAGCTACCTGTACTAGGTTTTGGCTGGAATTAACTAGTGAATTATAAACCTTATCTCCTCATAAATGCACAGAAACAAGGGCAAATTTAAATCTAAAAAAAACACAGCAATAAGAGATCTGTTTGTCTTCCTTCATGCTGCTCAGCATAATGATTTATTGTTATCTTTGTGACCTCAGCTGGATAAAGAAAAGGAAACAAGTGCTAAATGACTAGAAATAAACTCCAACATGCTGTAAAATCTCTCACCGCAATAACGAGCACTTTACAGTGTTCATTCTCTCTCTGCTGTAAATCAGTATTCGGCTTGATCGTCCTTAGTAATGAGCTGAACTGCCCTGGGTTTGGTTTGAGCAGGGTTTGGTGAAAGTCAAATAAGTTCAGTTCTGTTCAGACCTGAACCCCTTTGAAGTCAATGGGAGCTGAATCTGTCAAATCGAAAATGGCAATTTTCTAGGCTAATATGCAAAGGGCTGTAAAAAATAGCATGGAGAATGGAGTGGGAAGATTTTTTAGAAAGATAACTTTTGGCAGGGAGCAGTGTTTTTTTTTCTTATTTTTTGAAAGCACTGACATTTAAAAGGGAAACATGTTTTTAAATTGCTGGCAAAGGACACATTGACCCCTCTAAAGGTCCCCCAAACAACTAGGTATACATTTTTTAAACAAACTAACAATAAAATGTAATTTGCTGGCATATACAAGGGGGGCTGTCATATACAAGGGGGGCTTGGTCTCCTAAGTGACATCATTGATCATATATAGACATGACCGCCCATAAAACAACTGTCATCCACCAGACCTACCATTTAATGGGAGGCAAGCGAATGGACAGGATGGGTCTTGGCAGCAGCTTTTATTTTCTTTCTACAGATTGGCAGGCATCATATTTGATGAAACTACATTTCTGGATGTTGTGATTGATGGTGGATGTATATCATGAATCATTTTTAGGGTTTTTATTTTTACTAAAAAGACTTTTCAAAACTGCAAGTGTTTTATTCTTTTATTGTTTCATTTTTTGTGAATAAGAAGGGGGGCACCTCACAAGAAAAAAGAATCCACTTGGTGGATGCATTATCAGGGATAGCCCCTTTTATCAGGAACATGTCACCACTGGAAAACATGTGCCTGGATGAAGAGCAGCATGAAGCAAGTTTTAATCGCAGGTTATTTTCTCTTGCAAGAATGAATTTACCTATATCATTATTTATAGGTATATTTTAGCAAGTGTCAGTTTGTCTGCTTTAAGAGGCAAAACAGTAAGAAGCAGTGGATGTACCATTTGGGGACTCTGTACGCCACTCTACAAGTTTCTGATTGCCTCCTGCCTGTACATAATATCAGGATATTATGAAATGATTTTGGTTGTTATTTATTCATCTTGCCATGGCTTATGGAGTAATGTATAGTCCATAGGAAAGGTGGTCTTTCAACCTATACCTGGGGGACATTATGCCTGATACCACCGCTAGAATATACATGTGGGGATTACATATTGTTTATATCATACTTGACATGTGAATAATGTGTATCTCTTTTCGGATGAAGAGCCAGTCCTGCTGGTTTGTACTGTACTGTTTGTAGTTGTTCCATTACAGGATCAATTCCCCCATCCATATTATATGGAACTGACTGAGCATTTTTTTTTTTTTTGCTTGATTACTGCTGGAAGGTATAGCTGTTGGCAGTGATCATTGTTTTCTGATGGCAAAAACCTCCAACTGTCCGAATACATAGCACAGTGGGAGTTATTCCTCCATCAACACTGACTGTGTTGATGGGGAAATCAAGCAATTTTCTTTGCTTCAACCCCTGTTTGAATGAAAGGAAATTGCATAATGTATGTCCTGCCTTAAGTGAATTAAAAACAACACACAATGTAAATTAGTTTTCCAATAACAAAGGTGACTGTTCTACACACACCCAAGTATGTGTAGAACCCCAAGTGAAAAGTTAAACAAAGTACCAATTCAATGAAAACAGTCACTTTTCAGTGCAGCCAACCATAAATGCAGACCACAAACAGTGTATACAAATGAATAATCCCTTAGTGAAAAAGTTTTCAACCTATCATTTGTGCTTCCCTTCACCAAGCAACAGGACCTGCATTCATCAATTTCATATGTCTTCCTCAAGAGAGGCATACTAACTCAAACAGCTTTAGAGAACAATCCAGCATTCCCTGTGTGGGTTGCCACTTTTAATCTCAGGAGAGTCAATCACCACTGTAGGAATGAAATTTCACATAGCATAATACCCTTTAAAAGTAACAATATATTATTGCAGACATGTACATTTACATCTTCCAATGCAATAAATAAGCATATAAGCAAATATATCAGTAGAGTCCTGCAGAAGCATTGTCATGAAGTAAAACCACAGCTTGTTGCATTTTGTGTGAGTGACCCCGGGGCTCCTGCATGACCAGTTCATCCAGTCCACTCTGTTTAGCTCTGCCTCAATGAGTTTTGTTGTCACAACAATTTTCTCAATAGGATTTTTTACTTTTAAACAAGGGTTTGATCACAATAGGGTGTGTGCAGAATGGACACATTTGTTATTGGAGCACTCATTTACATTGTATGTTGTCTTCAATTCATTTAATATTCTTGGTTTGAGATTTATTTGCTACATTGTAATTTGGTGCTTAGAGGGAGTGCTTTTTAAATAGCGCTGTACTTTATAAGAGGTTTTTCTATTTTTTTTTTTTTTATTTTAGCAAACCTCCTTGGAATAAAACACTTTCATTCTAGCTGAAAATGCGAACCTTAAGAATATTATATAAAACAAAAAAGTAACCTTAGTTGTGGTGGGTGCATTAATTTTCATTTTTAAGGAAAAGATAATTTTCAACAAGTATAGGATATATTTATTGACTTTTCAGAAATGCAGTGTTCTTATCACTTCCAGTGAACTGAAAAGAAAGCACAAACATCCTAATCTTTCTTGTGTAAACTACTAGTCCCATCACTCCATCATGTTGACCTTCCTAAAAATGCAGTGTCCTTGTTCCTTCCAGCAAACTGAAAAGAAAACACAAGCACCCTAATTCAGGAATACCATGACTAATTTTTTGTGAACTATTGGTCCTATTAATCCGCTATGTAATGGAAATGAGCAAAGTTAGACCTGTTTTCTCTCAGAAAATAGCTGGAATGAGGTTGACACCTGGTTCTCATATACCTTTAGTACAACAAATGTATACAGTTTAAGTTCATACACCATCTGCACTATATGCCAGATATGCTATACCTTATGGACCTCATTCCACACTCCCAGTGTATTCAATGTGGGGACTCTCCAGCTACTTTATATGATATCTCATAGCATATCATATATTATCATATTTCCTCATATTTCAGTCTTCTAAGATTCACTTTATACTGCTCTAGAAATGAATTTGCAATTCTTCCCTGGTCCCAGAACGCCTGGG
>NC_138772.1:146223314-146365814 GCF_965119305.1 Pelophylax lessonae | reverse complement strand
ATGTCTACCATATAGGCAAATATTAGATGTTATTAACAATGTTAATACATCTAAAAATACATTGTTATCATATACATCTAATACATCGTTAATAAAATCTAATATTAGCCTATATGGTAGACATTGCCATTTGATTTACTGTGATCACTTTTTTCATAAGTATGCAATAAGTATCTATATACTTATTTGTGTTGTTTCTCTGTATTATCTTTGGATTTGTATCTTTTTACAGATTTAACATTCCTCTTGAATCAAACTCCTGAAGAGGCGGATAACCTCAAAACATGTAGAGTATAATTGGAGATTGACTATTAGAGGTCCTCTATCATTGGGCGGACACACTAGTTAATATCCAATCTATATTGAAGGAATTTTGTTGTGTTTTATTTTAATTGTTTGTCTGCTCCCTAGTGAACAAATATATTGTCTTTTTGCAGCGCTATTCTCCTCGTATGGGTGAGTTTTAACATACATTGATGTAATAAACTTTTGTATTTTTATGTTATCCTAGTGTTGTGAGTTCATACTGTACCATGAAAGTGCCTCAATTCAATTTCCTATTCCATATGGTAATATATAGGACGAAGGTACATTTTTCATCTGCTAGTTTACGTAGCACACACTGTATGCTCAATATCTTTTCAACTCACTTCAGTCCTAAAATATTTGGTGAACATTCAAATATCCAATTTCACTATGTTACAAGAGTACATGTTTTTAATAACAGGGAATCATGGAAAAAATACAAATGAAGTAGCCATGGTTGTTTTTCAGCTTTAACCTGTATGTAGAAAAAAGATCCCTTTGTCTTTGATGTCATTAAGAGGTACAGTGGGGTTGATTTACTAAAACTGGAGTGCACAATATGGTGCAGCTCTGCATAGAAACCAATCAGTTTCCAGTTTTTTTTTTATTTTTTTTATCAAAGCTGAAGTTAGAAGCTGATTGCCTACCATGCACAGCTGCACAAAATTTTGCACTCTCCAGTTTTACTAAATTATCATCATCAGTGTATGAAAAACCCTCTTCATCTGATAAACTTCTAGGAGTGTCAGATTCCTGGTTCCCCCACCAAACACTGTGGTTCCTTCCACCTTAAATTATTGTTTTCTGGGCACAGTAGCTCTTGAAGAAAGTGAATAGAAGTCAGTTGTGAGAAAGTGAAATAACAACATATTTCATTTATTTAAAATTCCACTGACTGTGATTGGATGTTTGAAATGCACTGAGGTTATTCTTATACATTTAACCACTTCAGCTCCAGAAGATTTTACCCCCTTTCTGACCAGGCCCTATTTTGCGATTCGGCACTGCGTTATTTTAATGCACAATTGCGCGGCCAAGCAAAAATTACGTCCTTTTTTTCCACAAATAGAGCTTTCTTTTGGTGGTATTTTATCACCTGTGTGGTTTTTATTTTTTGCGCTATAAACAAAAAAAGAGCGACAATTTTGAAAAAAAAAAACAATATTTTTCACATTCTTTTATATGACATTCTCAAAAAAAATAGAAAATACATTTTTTTTAACATTTTAGGCCAATTTGTTTTCTGCTACATATTTTTGGTAAAAAAAATCACAATAAGCGTATTTTGATTTGATTTGCGCAAAAGCTATTGCGTCTACTAACTACGGGAAAGATTTATGTCATTTTTATTGTTTTTTTTTTTTTTTACTAGTAATGGCGGCGATCTGTGATTTTTTTGTGGGACTGCAACATTGCAGCGGACAGATCGGACCCCTGACTGACATTTTTGACACCATTTTTGGGGGTACCAGTGACATTACTACAGTAATCAGTGCTAAAAATATGCACTGTTACTGTAAAAATGCCATTGGCAGGGAAGGGGTTAGTACTGTTGGTGATCAAGGGGTTAAAAATGTAAGCCTAGGGGAGTGATTCTAACTGTGGGGGGGGGGGGTGGGTTTGTGAGATGGTCAGAGACATGCAATGCTATATTGCAGAATCACATGGTCTCTGTAATCATCCCAGGGAGAAGGACGGACGGCTGTGTTTACAACAGCCGACCGTCCTTCTCTGTCAGCGGGAGAGATCGAGGGTGTCAGACGGCAATCAGAGCCGCCTGACACGCGCACTGGCTTCCCGGCTGATGAGCGGGGGCGAGAGCACGTCGCCGGCGGCGCGCGCTCACCCCCTAAACTCCCCAGAGCGTGCGCCATACATGTACGGTGATTTGCCTGTAGGAGCCAGCTTGCCGCAGTACATCTGCGGCGGCTGGTCGGAAAGCGGTTAAGGGTTACTTCACTCGCGGTTCTATGGGATACATTATGAATACACCCCTTGAAATTACAATTTATCCCTTCCAGTAACTTCAGACCATGCAATTGACATGTTCAACATAAATACTTTACTTGTAGACCATCTTGGTACATTACATAACTTCAGAGACTAAGTCTAAAATTCTCAGACAGAAAATAGGCTTCCCTGGCTGTGCAAATACCACTGAATTTAAGGCTGTGGTACAGTCCATACCTTAATAAAATAAAGTCTATTATAGAAAGTCTACACGCTGGAGGATTCTGCAACAGATGACATCACAACAGATCTTCTTCTTTCACTTTCCATACTCGAACTGGCCACAAGGCTGCTGTTTCTATATATATATATATATATATGTATGTGTTTCCATCAGGCAAGGCACATGAACATCAAGGAGGCGGCATAAACACAGTTAACCCTCCCAGTACCAAAAAAAATACAATGTACAGTATTACAGCCAGAATACAAGTTGAGGGCAAGCTGTATATACAAAAAAAATAAATAAATAATATACAGTAAAACCTTGGTTTGAGAGTAACTTAGTTTGAGAGCGCTTTGCAAGACAAGCAAATTTTTAAAATAAATTTTGACTTGATATACAAGCGATGTCTTGATATACAAGTAGCGTCATGTATAAAAAAGAAAAGAGGAGCCTCTAAAGTGTAGCAATATGGTTACATTTAATGAAGGTTCAATATTTAGCAACTCACATGGTTGATGATTAAAACAGGCACATCTAAATATGCAGGCATCTGGGGTAAAGCTGTCCACATAGACCATCCTCTGCACAGCCATCTTCATCATCCCTTCCACGCTGCACTCCATGAGTTATTCAAAGCCTCACTTTCAGATCACTCTACTGCAGGCTATTCTTCCCGGTCACAATTGCAGACTGACAGTGGTGAGAGCCGGTGGTTCAAAAGATGGTCTATGTGGACAGCTTTACCCCGGATGCCTGCATACTTAGGTGTGCCTATTTTAATCACTTGCCGACCGGTCACGTTTACCGTACTGTGGCAAAGTGGCTCGTTATCGTCCAGCGACGTAGACCTACGTCGCTGGACTCCTCCCCTTGTGGGCGGCGCGCGCGCACTGCCGGAGGCTCACTTCCACTGTATTCAGTCACAGCGGGAGTCGGGCCAGGGGAAGAGAGCTGGTGATCACCACCTCTCTTCCCCTATCGTCGGGGATCGAGTGTGGAAATCCGCCCGCTTGTGCAAACAAAGCGGGCGGATCTCCTAAGTGACAGGCAGGAACAGATTACAGGATTCAGCATAGCTGAACCTGCGATCTGTGCCTGTGTCACTCAGTCCCCTCCCCCCACACACGTTAGTAAGCACCAGGCATACATTAACCCCTTGATCACCAATAAAAGTTAACCCCTTCCCTGCCAGTGTCATTTTTACAGTAACAGTGCATATTTATAGCACTGATTACTGTAGTAATATCACTGGTACCCCCAAAAGTGTCAAAAATGTCAGTCAAGGGTCCAATCTGTTCGCCGCAATGTCGCAGTCCCGCAAAAAAATCGCAGATCGCCACCATTACTAGTTAAAAAAAAAACAATAAAAATTACATAAATTTCCCGGAGTTAGTAGCTGCGATAACTTTTGCGCAAACCAATCAAAATACGCTTATTGTGATTTTTTTTACCAAAAGAAATATGTAGCAGAAAACAAATTGGCCTAAAATGTTAAAAAAATTTAATTTTTACATTTTTTTGGGGGGGGGGGGGGGAATTTCATATAAAAAAATGTGAAAAATATTGTTTTTTTTTTTTAAATTGACGCTCTTTTTTTGTTTATAGTTATTGTTATTTAGTTATTGTTAAAAAGTAAAATTCACACAGGTGATCAAATACCACCAAAAGAAAGCTCTATTTGTAGGGGGAAAAAATGGCATAAATTTAATTTGGGTACAGCATCGCTTGACTGCGCAATTCTCCGTTAAAGTAACGCAGTGCCAAATCGCAAAATATGGCCTGGTCAGGAATGGGGTAAAATCTTCCGGTCTTAAAGCGGTTATAAATACGCTCATTGAGAATTTTTTTGTCAAAGACATGTAGCTAAATACATTTTGGCATAAATATATGACAAAAATTGAATATATTGGATATTTTTTAAACTTCTTAGCGGTATTCCCGAGCGTGGCTCGGGGGTTAAATTTCAGAGCCAAAAATGGTAACCCCGAGCCACACTCGGGGTACCGCCAGAAGCATCGCTGGATCCTGTAAGCAGGGTTACTTACCTTGTCACTGGGATCCAGCGATGTGTCCCGGCGGTGTCTAGCGGCGGATCTTCCTCCCGATCGTCTCCATGCCCGGCTTCCGTCTCCTGCGACATGATGTTCACAGGGGGGTGGAACCGGCGGCAAATTCGAATGTAAAACACACCAAACATACTAATACTATTCAAAATAAAAAAAAAATCACATTAGATTGCCCCCCAGTGCCCTTTCCTGCAGTTTTACTGTACTTTTTATATATATATATATATATATATATATATATATATATAGTACAGACCAAAAGTTTGGACACACCTTCTCATTCAAAGAGTTTTCTTTATTTTCATGACTATGAAAATTGTATTCACACTTCAAGAGGTAGTCACCTGAAATGGTTTTCACTTCACAGGTGTGCCCTGTCAGGTTTAATAAGTGTGATTTCTTGCCTTATAAATGGGGTTGGGACCATCAGTTGTGTTGTGCAGAAGTCAGGTGGATACACAGCTGATAGTCCTACTGAATAGACTGTTAGAATTTGTATTATGGCAAGAAAAAAGCAGCTAAGTACAGGAAAACGAGTGGCCATCATTACTTTAAGAAATGAAGGTCAGTCAGTCCGAAAAATTGGGAAAACTTTGAAAGTGTCCCCAAGTGCAGTCACAAAAACCATCAAGCGCTACAAAGAAACTGGCTCACATGCGGACCGCCCCGGGAAAGTAAGACCAAGAGTCACCTCTGCTGCGGAGGATAAGTTCATCCGAGTCACCAGCCTCAGAAATCGCAGGTTAACAGCAGCTCAGATTAGAGACCAGGTCAATGGCACACGGAGTTCTAGCAGCAGACACATCTCTAGAACAACTGTTAAGAGGAGACTGTGTGAATCAGGCCTTCATGGTAGAATATCTGCTAGGAAACCACTGCTAAAGAAAGGCAACAAGCAGAAGAGACTTGTTTGGGCTAAAGAACACAAGGAATGGACATTAGACCAGTGGAAATCTGTGCTTTGGTCTGATGAGTCCAAATTTGAGATCTTTGGTTCCAACCACCGTGTCTTTGTGCGACGCAGAAAAGGTGAACGGATGGACTCTACATGCCTGGTTCCCACCGTGAAGCATGGAGGAGGAGGTGTGATGGTGTGGGGGTGCTTTGCCGGTGACACTGTTGTCGATTTATTCAAAATTGAAGGCATACTGAACCAGCATGGCTACCACAGCATCTTGCAGCGGCATGCTATTCCATCCGGTTTGCGTTTAGTTGGACCATCATTTATTTTTCAACAGGACAATGACCCCAAACACACCTCCAGGCTGTGTAAGGGCTATTTGACCAAGAAGGAGAGTGATGGGGTGCTGCGCCAGATGGCCTGGCCTCCACAGTCACCGGACCTGAACCCAATCGAGATGGTTTCGGGTGAGCTGGACCGCAGAGTGAAGGCAAAAGGGCTAACAAGTGCTAAGCATCTCTGGGAACTCCTTCAAGACTGTTGGAAGACCATTTCAGGTGACTACCTCTTGAAGTGTGACTCTACAATTTTCATAGTCATGAAAATAAAGAAAACTCTTTGAATGAGAAGGTGTGTCCAAACTTATGGTCTGTACTATATATATATATATATATATACACACGTATATATACATATATATATATATATATATATATATATATATATATATATACATACATATACATATATATATATATATATATATACACGTATATATACATATATATATATACACATATACATATATATACACGTATACATATATATATATATATATATATATATACATATATATATTGTATACAGTTGGTTTGGGCTGCTCATTCACAAGAGTTACATGCAAAATAATGGTACCGCTTTCAGCACCTAAAATCCAAAAGAATCCTACCGCCAGGGAGGTTAACTGTCAAAGTAGAAAAATATTGCTATTTTTTTCAAAATTTTCGCATTTTTTTATTAATATCGCAAAAAATAAAAAGCGCAGAGGTGATCAAATACCACCAACAGAAAGCTCTGTTTGTGGGGAAAAAAAGGACGTACATTTTGTTTGGGTACGGTGCTGCATGACCACGCAATTGTCAGTTAAAGTGGCACAGTGCCGAATCGCAAAAAGTGGCCTGGACGTAAGACAGCAAAATCCTCCGGTGGTAAAGTGGTTAATCATCAACCATGTGAGTTGCTAAATGTTGAACCTTCATTAAATGTAACCATATTGCTACACTTAGATGTGCCTCTCATCTCTCTTATATTCTGTAGCTCTGCTAGATTTTGCTTCTAATCCCCTTGGGAAGGCTGCATATTGTGGATGGACATTTTATGGTTACACAATCACATTGCTATAATCTTTGTATATAGACTATAAACTGAAGGACTTGTGGAACAAATCATCTGAGTTTCCATTATTTCTTATGGGGAAATTTGCTTTGATATAAAAGTGCTTTGGATTACAAGCATGTTTCCAGAACAAATTATGCTCGCAATCCAAGGTTTTACTGTACTGTAATGTTTAGTAGGCACCTGTCTACATGCAATTCAGACCTAAGCTATTAAGGTTATTTAGGCTGTGGTATCTTTACAAAAGCTTCACAAACTTTCCTTACATTAAGATCAAATTAATTTTTTCCTAAATTAATTTTAAAGCGTAAAATTTTTTTTTAAAATGAAATGGATCACAGAGTGGTTTTGAAACATTAAATGAAATGTAAATATTCAGTGAATCATATCACATCAAGGTTGCCTTCATATTCAGAATATGTCTCCTGTATTTTTATTTTTTAAACATGAACTGTTTTTACAGGTGCAAAATTGTTTCTTTATATCTTAAATTCATTCACACATGTGCACAAATAGCAGAAAAAGGCCAGAACACATTATATCCTATCTGCTATTACAGCTTGTGGGTCAACAACATTCTTTTTTGATTGCTAATGTTTTATTGTCTTTTAGTATACATTGGAATAATAATGGTAATTTATGCAGATATTTTGCATGCATAACAAATAATGAGAAACACCTGCAGAATTTCCTCTTTTCTCTGAGTTTAGCAACTAATTATATTTAAAATAATGGCTACCATTGAATACAATTATCCAAATCACTTTAAGTAATGGAATCTTTTTAAGGTGTTTCTGAAATGTTAACACAGTTTTTAAATACTCTTTTATTCCAATGTGCAAATTAAAAAAGAGAAAAAATAGACTAACAAATACATATCATGAATAAAAATTAAGTTATGATGAAGCGCTACATATTTTGCTTACAATTTCTTGGTCTTTGATATGTCTTTTTTTACTTAATATTTTATTTTCAATGTGTCTTTCCATGTGCATACCTCACTGCTCAGCTCAGCTAAGACAGACCCTGTTTCACCAGGCTGTACTATAGCACTGTGCCTAATGGGGTGAAAGAGGGGGGTGTCTCAGCCAGTCATTGTTATTATTATTTCCAGCACAGCTTTCATATGCTAGTTGTTTCCTCTTGTAAACCTTTGGACGGGGCTTGGTGGGCCAACTAGTGCTACACACAGGGGTCCTAAAACAGATGAGAATGTTAGGGTTTTTTAATAAGAAGGATCAGAGCAAACACAAAATTGCTATGATGGCAGATGACGGCAATTCCTAATTAGTGATACCATCTATGTGACGTTATTTTTTTGCCTCATTTACTAAAGCTGAACCCCAGTCAAATAGCAGAATACACATATGAAATTCATAAAAGGGAGTTGTTTTTCCAACCAGAGAATATGTATTTCTGTCCATTCAGTTCTGAGACTTATGCCTCGTACTTATGCCTCGTACTTATGCCTCGGCTGTCTTTTGTCCAGGGCTGTCGTGTCTGTTGAAAACTGCAAAAGACTGCACACAAATTTTGTCGGCCAACAACAGCCGACTGCAGAAGTGATGTCATGTGATGGTTAACTTTCCTTGTCTTTTTTCTTTTCTGAGCATGCCCAGTCTTGCAAATCTGCTGTCTGTCGGCTGAAATCTGTACTGACTGGCGAACAATCGGCCGTTCTGGTGTTGGCCAACAAAAATTTTAATGCTTGCACGACAGATTCTGTTCGGCCGAAAATGCGCTGTCGGCTGTCGGAAGCATCATACTAACAAGCCTACAATCGGCCGATCGGTCGTCGGCCGAATATTTACGGCCGACAATTGGTACGTGTGTACGGGGCATTACACAGCCATGCTATATAGCACAGGTGGACTGCACTACTTTTTCTGATAAAGTTAAGAACTCAGTGGTAGCATCTCCCCACCCCTAGCCTTCTGACTGGATAGTAAAAGAGCAATAACAGACACATGAGGTCATCTCTCTGGCCACGTGCCTCTATTTTATCATCAGTGCATTTCTTGTCAGTTTATTAGCATGTAGCATAGCCAATTGATTCCCAGTTCTAGCCTTCAATATCTCTCATATAAGTGTGGCTGTGCAGGAAATTTGTAAGAGGCTGATAATAAATAAACTTCAGGAACTTACACAAGTTGCTTTAAAAATACATTTAATAATTTATTAATGAGTATAAAGCTGCATTAATTTGTGTCTAGCTTTATTAGCAATAAAAGGTGCAGTACTTTTTATCCATCTTTTCATTATTTAAGAACTCATGCAAGGCTTTTTCAGCCACCATGAGGCAGGTTCACATTGTGCTAATGAAAACAACTGATTCTCAAAGTTTGACTTCAACCAGATGTTTATGTTTCATTTTGGATGAAATGGGGAAAAGGCTAAAACATCTCTCATGTTTTAACTTGTGAACCTACTAGGAAAATGTTTTAGTTGGGCAAAAAAAATGGAAAAACTCCCTAAAGGCTATATAGACAAAATTACATTTTAATACGGGAAGAGTTACAATTTCAGCTTTGTTATTGCTGTACTTGCCTTTCTACTGGGTGACACTTGCAGCCCCCATTTCTAGTATGGACATCTCAAGAACAGGCAGTAGCTAGAGACTGAATTAAAAACCTAACAATGTTGACTTTTCTCGACTCTATTCTAAGAAAAAGAAATGGCCAGGGTTAGTATTTATGATTACTTTTTTGCCTGGTGTTTTTTTTTTTTAATGTAAATTTTCTGCCAAGCATTGCTTAATACATTCAAAGAACACAGAAAACAATTGGCTAAAAAAAAAAAAAAAAAAAAAAAAAAAATACCCTTTTGGTCAATTACACATTTTGCATTTGTTTTTTGCCAAAAAAAGTTTATTAGACAATTTTTTGAATATGCACTCCCTCCTCCAGTAAAAACCAAATAAAAATAATCTCCATAAACCAACATAGAGTCAAGCAATATATAAGTAAATAAATCAAATAAACTAAAAATGTCAAAAGAAGATGTAATTTTTCTCCAGTTTTTCAATGTTTCCAAATATTTTTATTTAATAGTTTCTTTAATAGTAGTAATGTCATGTGCTTCAAACAGACATCCACCACCATATGGATTGTCACTCACCGAAAATAAATGACCACCTACAAAGGTTAAGCCACAATATGCTTGTATAATATGGTCTGTTCATGTAACTTCTATTCCAAGACTCTAAAAATATATTTTTTTACTCAATAAACTATTGTTTGAGACAAAACATGTAAAAATAGTGCATACCATTATCCACTTTGCAACCTCAATATAAACCAGCATGTACAGAAGCCACTCCAATCTAAGCAGGTATTCTAATCCATGAGCACATGGTGGGGTTGATTTACTCAAACTGGAGAGTGCAAAATCTGGTGCAGCTGTGCATGGTAGCCAATCAGCGTCTAACTTCAGCTTGTTTGATTAAAGTTTGACCAAAAAAAAACTGGACGCTGATTGGATTCTTTGCAGAGCTGCACCAGATTTTGCACTCTCCAATTTTAGTAAATCAACCCCACTGTCTCGGCAACAAAGCCTCATGTGTTTATTAAATAGTTCAACAGAGGCTTTGTGATTATTAAAGCAGAAGTAAATCCTACTTTTTGAAAACACTGATAGGTAGACTAATTATGATAGAAGAGACCCTGTATATCTCCAGGTTCCACATGTGCAACTCAGTGTATAGTCCCACCATGAATTCCGTGTGCATGAGCAAAAGTTATATCCTCCCAACACAGTACGTCAAGATGGCCAAACACTCTGAGCACAGAAGAGACCAGCTGAAGATGGAAGTGGCAACGATGCCAGGTAGTGTAGACATTACCGTGCGGAAGAGGAAGGCTTTACTAGGTGAGTGTGCCATAATTTGCACTTTATAGCAGTAAGCTCCTCAGGGCCCAAAATGTTTTTTATTTGTTGGTAGTTTACTTCCACTTCAATATATCTTAAATATGCTAAATTAAACACAGAGTAAATGCTAGGAATTTTGCTAATCCCTATAAAGATTTTACTTTTATAGTAGTTTGTGTAGTTATTTTTGATGTCCAATTGCATAGAAGTACATCTTAAGGACTTTAGGAGTAGGGAAAGGTTAAATGCCCTTTTCCATCTGTGAGCTATTAGGGGGATTTTTCTTCATTTCCCATTCTATAGACACAAGAAAAAAGTAAAGGAAAATTCTTGGAAAGTTAAGAGTTCCCATTGGAAGATTTCCCCTTTATTACTGCCTGCCTTTTTTATTACTGACTCGCAGTGTCAGTAACAATGGTCACCAAGACTAATAGGGAGAATAAATGAAAAAACAGGGATGCTAACTCCCTACCACTTTAAAAAAAAAGTTTTAGCTTCAGAAGCACACATCTTCAACACATATTCAATTTTATTTACAAAATAGTGCATTTTAGGTCTGCATGTGTGTCAAGTGGAAAAACTAGAGAAAATTTCACAATAAATCTTTCCCAGTTGAAGATGTTTGCAGATGGCTGCCCAAAGATTGACGATGCAAGGAAAATAAGTACTTTGCTAAATGAAAGGCAACCTAATTTGCACTAATTATACACCCAAATTTCTTGGCAAATTGTTTGATAAAGCTTTTTTATATATATATATATATTTGTTTTAAATAGATATGTGTGATAACAAGTTTTATGTAGATATCGTTTTTCTATTTTTGTGATATTTCTATTATTGTATTATTATAATAATAATATTTTAATTGTATTCATTATTATTGTATTGTAATTATTTACAGTTATAATGCTTATGCTTTTATGCAATACATAACATTGTGGAGGAGATTTACTAAACTGGTGGACACAGAATCTGTTTCAGCTCTAAATAGTAACCAATCAGCTTCCAGGTTTTATTGTCAAAGCTTTTTTAAACAAGCTTAATTTAGAAGCTGATTGATCACTATCTACAGCTGCACCATATTCTATGTGCACAAGTAAATCTCCCCCTGTGTCTCAACTAATTTTATTAGACTGGATTATGTGTCGTGATACTTTTTTTTTTATTCGTGTGCCCTGTACCTAATGATCAGGATGTGCTGTTACTGACGAGGTTTAAATTGAGCTGAACTCCAGGCAGATGTAAAAACACAAGTTAATGCAATTATGTATCTTATTGAAATCCCTACGTTTTTTTTATATATATGTTTTTATCAGAGCACATGTGCTGAAAGTGAAAAGGTAGGGTTGTCTGGATCACAAAATTAACAGCAGAGAATTTTTTAGGAGGTACAGAAGTACCCAATTAAGTACATCAGTTGTGTATTTAGCTAAATGCCTAGCGTTCACCTTTAGGAAGGAATGTGAAATAAAAATTAAACATACCAAAATCAGATTTCTTTGATTTTTGTCTAATGTTCAACTTTAGATTACAGCATATTAAGAAAAAAAAAAAAAGTTTTCTTCGTTATCCTGCAATACTGTATCACACCACACGAGGGAAGTATTGCTTAATTCTTTTTTTAAAAGTTGTTCTACTATCATGCAGTAGAGAGTTAATTAGATTTTTTATTCTGTTTATTTTACCACATTTAGCAAACAAAACTTTATAAAAAGGAATAATATAGCCTAAAGCCTGAACAGAATAACATTTCTTCAATGTGAAATGTCCAAGCATATTATAACAAGTTAAAATGCGTTTTTGCATAAAATGAAATTAGCATAGTACATTTGTCTTTTTTATAGTAGTGTCTATGCTCATTCTTTTTTGATGCCAGTTTCTGCTCTAATAGGTGAGATATCATAGTTACAACCATGATTTAATTAAACAGATTTTCAGTTTCGTTCAATTTTAAAGAAAAGTAATTGATAAAACATAATTTAAAGCAATGCAACTGCAATTTTGTATTTCATATGCTAAGATGATTTTTTGTTAACATATCTATTTTACTTTTGATTAGTAATCCCAAATTGTACTTTAAGGCCACATGTGCTACAAAGCTACAAAGCCTTTTTGAATCTGACAATAGAATTAACAGTATATATATATATATATATATATATATATATATATATATATATATATACAGTAATCCCCCCCTCCATCGCGGTTCAGTTTTTGCGGTCCCGGTAATTCACGTTTTTTTTTTAATGTTATTTTACTATATAAATCATCAAAAATGAAATATTTTTGTGTTTTTCATAGCTCTTGCTATGTCTCTTAGTATCTTTTATGTGTTTAAATGAGTTTCTATTGTTTTAAAAGTGTGTTTAAAGACCTTAAAATGCTTTTACACGTACAGTGACAGTAAAAAAATCATGCCTACAATGCATTTTAATAGGGTTTTTCTATTTCGCGTAATTTCACTTTTTGCGGCTGGGTCCGGAACATAACCCCCGCAATGGAGGGGGGTTTACTGTATATATATATATATATATATATATATATATATATATATATATATATATAATGTGTGTGTATGTGTGTATGTGCTGTGCCAAAACATAGATGAAATAATAAATCTACAAGCCATAGTTTATTGCACTGTTTAGACGTTTAGACTTGAGTGTAGCAAAAGTAGACCCAAGAAAAGAGATTTCTAGATGTTTTTTTTTTTTTTTTTTATTTTACACCATAATGTTTTTAGAACATATAAATTAAAATGATTTTAATATGCCAAGTGAATAACTTCATGTCTTCTGAATATCTTAGGTATAATATTTTCAAGGAAACTACAAAAGCTGAATGCAAATGCAAATGCAAACATTTTCTTGTTATCCTGTCAAACATTCTTAGCATTTAAAGCAGCAGAAGCAAAATAGGCATTACTACAATTAACACTGCTATTACATTGATAGTAGTAGTATTGTCCTGATAGAAACTGTAATTTGTAATTATACTATAAATAGTACAATTGTATGTGTAAATGACAACACATGTATTTATAAAATATATTTTAATATACTTTCAAGTCAGAGAAAAATAGATCATGAAATTGTAAATAAAAACCAAAATCAAGGATATCATTTTTAGCTATAGAAAATTACCTGTTATATTTTAAAGGTCATATAAAAGGTCAAAACACACAAGCCAAAAAAAGTCATGTTTGATATTAAGTAGATATCCAAAATGTATTATTTACAAACATCACTGTCAACATTCTAGATGTTTTAACAACATACAGACATATTTGAATCAATTTAAAAAAAAAATCTAAAAGCTGTTTCTTATATTTTTTAGTGTGCTAGTAAGTTTACATTTTGCAGTTAAATTGTACATAAACATTTAAATACCATTTTATGTTGTACCGTTTTTAGTTGTTTGAATAATTTGTATTCGGAATTGTTCTGCAAGTAAACACTTGTTTCTTTTTGTTCGTGTTTGAATGTATAATGTATTTCATGTTCTTAAATGGCATTATGAATAAAGATAAAACCCTTAAACCCCCATGCAACGTTTTTAACTGACAGCTGCATTTTTCATTTTGATGTGATAAGTTTTAATAACTAGTTGAGAACAAATTAGAATGAGGCAAAATATAAAAACAACATTTTCTTTGACCTGATTGGCTCTATTTTATTGACTTAATTGACATTTTGTTGCTTTCCCTTTAAAAAATATAAAAATGGTTCCCCACAACAAGCCCCCCACCCCGTACCCCCTTTCACTTTGTGACTTTCCTATTTATTGTGCCAGAACCGGTGAATGTGTTTATGATATACAGTATCTTTGCCTAGACCTTGTTTATTCGTCAATGTTTTCTGTGTTTTAGGTATTTAATTTTTTAAGCAGATTTATTAAAGTCCCTGTACTAGGATAATATGCATCTATTCTATCTTTATATTGTATGACAAGTGGTAAGAATGCATATTTGTATTATACTCTAGGACATATAAATGTATGCCTTATGTCAGTATAAGCTACATTGCAGCAACAATGTACATTAAATAACTAATAAAAGTCACACAGGTATGTGAAGGTCCACCAATGCATTTGTGCTAGCTTCAGTCTGTATGAACATCTTCATGAATTTAGTTTATCAGGTCTGGTGAGCCTCCAGCAGACCATCTCCCTAAAGTAGGCTAAGAATATGAACAGGTCTCCTTATTTTATTTGAATTAAAATAATCTACTATGTTTTCGGGCCCATTCACACCAAAAGACATGCTCTGACATACATTACTTTGACATGCTGTTGGCATGCGTTCAGATGTGTTGCATTATGGTTTTAGAAGACTTCCTCTGAATTGATTTTAGGGGCAAACGCAGAACACACACCCAAACTGTAGGATGCGTTTGGTAGTAATTACTTTTTTCTATATTTTTTCTGTTCTCAGAACTGGAAACTATAGAGGCATTGGGACTGATTTACTAATACCAAATAAACTGTTCACTTTGCAAGAGAAGTTGCACTTTGCCCCAGGGCTTAGTAAATGCAGTGAAGCTTCAAATTGCAAAGAATACCTAATCACGTGCAAGAAAAACAAAAAAAAATTACATTTTCCTGGAACATGATTGGATGATGGAAATCAGCAGAGCTTCACCTTATTCACTGAAGTCTGGGGCAAATAAAATTACAAAGTGAACAGCCTATTTGATGAGAGATATATTATAGGTGCGGGTAGCTCAGCCAACCACACTTCACATAGAAACAAATTATAAATGTTTGGGTGGACTAACTTTTTAATGTTAGAAATTAAGATGATGCAGAAAGGCAGGTTTTTAAAAATAATTACCATAATGTTTCCAAGAGGGCTCTTGCTTTTCTTTGCTGCACTCCTAAAACTTGATGCTAATTTTACATTTTTCCAACTAAAATTTTTTTGAGCTATGATGTACTAATCATAAAACCGATGTTGTTTTGTGTTTTATGTTGTATTGTTTGACTTGTTGACCAGTACACAATAGAAAGGTCTGAGCTCCACTTACATGGTGTCAATACCAGTAACCTGGGGCAAGGTTTTTGCCCCTACTCTCTCTCACAGATGGGGGGAGATCTAGGAACATGCATCAGAATGTCCAAAAGGCAATATAAGACGCTGACACTATGCCGGCTCACTCACTATTTTGGCTCTTCAGCCATTATTATTATGATTAATATTTTACCAGATTTATATAGCACCAAAAGTTTATGCAGCGCTTTTTACTATGTAGAGGGGGGGGATAATACAATTCCAATACAGTATGCAGCGCTTTACTATGTAGAGGGGGGATAGTACAATTCCAATACAGTTCAATACATAAGGAATAGGAGGGCCCTGCTCATAGAGCTTACAATCTAAAAGGAGGGGGAGTGGTACAAAAGTTATTAGCTGCATGGGATGATTTGATGGAGGTGACTCGGATACAGTTCTTAGGTGGAGGTGGGGTAGGCTTCCCTGAATAAGTGAGTTTTCAGGGATCGCTTAAAGGCAGACAGGGTAAGAGCTGACCAGACATACTGGGGCAGGAAGTTCCAGAGGATGTCAGAGGCTCTGGAGAAGTCCTGTAGGCAAGCATGGAAGGAGGTAACAAGGGATCTAGGAGGTATTGGGAGGAGTGGAGAGGGACGATTTTGATGATATCTGCAGATGAGGGTGATGTAGCTGGGGGAGATGTTGTGGATGGCCTTGTATATTGTGATTAGTATTTTGAATTATATACAGTGGAGTAGGGGAAGCAAGGGAAGGGTTTGGCAGAGAGGAGCAGCAGTGACTGATCAGTTAGTAAGGTGTATTAGTCTAGCAGCAGCATTCATAATAGACTGAAGGGGTGATAGCTTGTGTAAAGGCAGGCCAGTGAGGAGAGAATTGCAGTAATCAAGGTGGGAAATAACCAGGAGTCAATAAGTTGTTTTGCGGTGTCGTTAGTTGGAAAGGGACAAATTCTGGAAATGTTGCAGAGGTTAAGGTGACATGATTTAGACAGTAATTGGATGTGGGGGGTGTAGGAAAGGTCAGAGTCTAGGATTACATCCAGCACATTAGTATGTTTGTAGGGACCAATGGTTGTGATATTTATCTCAATGGTAAAGTCATAAGGAGGCTATCGGGGAGGAGGAAATATTACGAGCTCAGTTTTATTAAATTTGAGTTTGAGGAAGTGGTGTGACATCCATGCTGATATGTGTCACTCAGTTAGTTTGTAAAATGTGAGGAGATTGAGAGGGTGAGTTGAGGAGTGGAGAGATAGATTTGGGTGTTGTCAGCATAGAGGTGGTATTGGAAGCTATGGTAGGTTATCAACTGGCCCAGGGAAGAGGTAAAGGGAGAGAATAGTAGGGGCCCAAGGACAGAGCCTTGGGGTAATCCAACAGAAAGAGGAAGAAGAGTGAAGGATATGGTGTTGTATATGACACATAAAGTGTGTTGAGATAGGTAGGAGGAGAACCACAGAGTCCAAGAAAGTGGAGATTGTTGTGGAGAAGCGGATGGTCAGGTGTGTTGAAGGTGCGCTGAAGGCAGCAGAAAGGTTCAAGAGTATGAGTATGGAGTACTGGCTGTTGGTTTTGGCAGTTAGTAGGTCATTGGTGAGTTTTAGTAGGGCGGATTTAGTGGAATGCTGTGGGCAGAAGCCAGACTCTAGGGGATTGAGAAGGTTGTTGTTAGTGAGGTAGGAGCTTATACAGTTGTGAACAAGGCGTTCAAGAAGCTTGGAGGCAAACAAGAGCAGGGAGATGGGTCTTAAATTATTCAAACTGGTCGGGTCCAGTGAGGGTTTTTTTAAGTATGGGGTAACCAGTGCATGTTTGAGCGGGGAGGGAAAGGTGCCGGAGGAGAAGGAAAGGTTGAAGATGTGAGTTAGAGAGTTTAGTATAGATCAGGAAGGTGGTTGCAGAAATTGTGAGGGGACAGGGTCCAGGGGACAGGTGGTGAGGTGGACCATAGAAAGGAGTTTGGCAACTTCCTTGTGGTAAAAGAGTTGAAGAAGGAAAGTATTGAGTGCAGTGTTGAACTTGGTGTGTTGGTTTGGGGAGGAAGCTGGACTCTAGATATCCCATCACAAATTGTGTTGATTTTGTTTTTGAAATGATTGGCAATCTCCTGGGCAGTAAGCATGTTGGTGGGGGAAGTAGGGGGTGAAGTAAGGAATTAAATGTAGGAAAGAGTAACGAGGTTTGGATGAGAGGGTTTTGATCAGAGTGGTGTAGTAGGTTTGTTTGGCAGTGTGGAGGCAGGAGTATTTGAACAGAGCAGATTTGTAGAGGTTGAAGTCTTGCAGGGATTTAGTTTTATGCCACGCTCGCTCAAGAGTGAGGCTGTGTCTCTTGAGACTTCTGGTGTCGTCTGTTTGCCAGGGTTGTAGCAGGCAAGGCCTGGTTCTGCATGTGGAAAGAGAAGAGAGTGTGTCCAGGGAGAATAACAGTATGTTGTTGTGGATGGAAGTGGTCAGGTCTGGGCAGGATAGGGGTGCGATTTTATCATAAAGGCAGTCAGTAGCAGAATGAAAAGAAATAAATTAAACAAAAGATACCAAATAATTCTAAGCCACTAGAGCTTTTTTTTATGATACTAAAGTGGCACAGTACACTATGTTTTGGACTACCTGTCTCTATGAGCCTCCTATGTTCATTAAACCTCTTACGCATAGTATGGATGGTGCGACCCACATAATAAAGACCACATGGACACCTCAATCCATAGACAACATATTGGGTGCCACACGTGATAAACTATTTAATTTTGTAGATTTTCCCATTTTTATCCTTAAACTCCTTTTGACCATGTGTTATAAAAAAGCTTTACAATTGGATTTTTTTGCATTTATATGTGCTCTGAAAACTAAGCATAGAGGGAATACCACCTTGTTTGGTCTGTTTATCTTTAATATTACTTGGTGCTATACAACATTTGATGTTCCTGGCCCTTCTAAAGACAGTGTTGGGCCTTAATGGTAAGATGTTATGGAGAGCTGTATCTTGTAATAAAATGGGCCAGTGTTTTTGGAAGATGTTTTTAATTTGCCAATCTTGGTCACTATAATTTATAATGAATTTTGTAGAAAGATCCCTAGGGCTCTTTTGAGATTTTTGGGGGATCATACCACCATTGTACTTATAAAGGTATTTATTTTAGGCGTCTTGTATAAGTTATTTCTTATATCCCTTCTCCATAAATGGTTTATGTAAAACTGTACATTGCTTCTTAAAATTTGAAAAATTACTACAGTTCCCACTCAGTCAATGAAATTTACCTTAGGGGATACTTTGTTTCCAACTGGATAGATGGCAGCTCCTATAATGTAAATAGGAGTTTCCAGCAGTTTCCTTAAAGTGAGTTTTGGAAATTATGTTGCCCTCATTATCCCAGGATAACAGTAAATCCAAGAATACTAAATTCTTGGGATCTGCAACAAATGTCAACCGAACATTGTATGGGTTGTGGTTGCAAAAGTCTACAAACTCAGGGATCACATCTACAGGACCATTCCAGATGATAATAATATCATCAATGAATCTTCCGTAATATACCAGATGTTTGCTGAAGGGATTTTTCCTCCAGATGTGTTTCTCCTTACAAAAACCCATAAACAAATTTGTATAACAAGGTGCAAAACGAGTTTCTATCACTGTACCTGATTTTTGTAGTTGGAGAGGAAAAGGTCATTGACAGCAGGAACTTTGTTAGAGACTTAATGGACATTCCAGAGGGCATAAATGATGGGAGAGGGCTTACTCGTGGAATCAGGGGACTTGAGATAAGAGAGTGGAAGTTACAGCTACTGTCAGACAAGGTAAACCCCCCAATTCTGGGGGTGAGAGTTGGCTGGAGGAGGGCCAGGGTTTGGGGTGATATCCACAGGTGTTAGGAGTAGTAGGAGGGTGAGGGTGGTAAGGTGGGAGTGAGTGGAATTTATATGAGGGCGGATGCTTCAGTGAAGTGGGAGTGGTGACAACATAAGGGCTCAGAATGGGCAGGAGGTGATAAGTGCAGTAATATTGAGAGGGCAAAAGTGAGAGAAATTTGTAGAAGTGCCTTAGTTAAAGGGCCGTGTTGAAAGTGCAAGGCAGAACTTGAGTTCAGTCATATAATGTAGCCCAGTGTTTAAGAGAAGAGTTTAGTCAGTGGTTACTGATGGTTACAGTGAGGCAGATGTGGATTGCAGACAGGCAAAGTGGCTTTTGTTTTGCAGGGAAGAGTTTAGGCAGTTACTGATGGTTACAGTGAGGCAGATGTGGATTGCAGACAGGCAAAGTGGCTTTTGTGTTGCAGGGAAGGGTGTAGGCAGTTACCTGAAAGAGTAGAGCAGAGAAGACATGATGAGGGGATGATGATGATGAGGTGCTCCTGTGCTAAAAGTGTACCAATGCTAAAAGTGCCAGACACCAAACCCCAAAGTGGCAAGTAGTGGCAAGGCTAACCATGCAGCATGTTAAAGATAGCACTGGCTCTGGGACCCGCTCCTCCATTCCTCACTCAATCCATGCCAGAAACACCTCCCATTCACTGCAGAAGCCTCAAGCCTCACGTTCTTCTTCCAGAGGATGACACTAAAGGCATGGACAGTCTGCCGCCCACAGAGATTGTTCCAGCACCCCCCCCCCCTGCAAAAAGATCTGCACAGATTTAGAGGAGTGTTCAGACATCTTGGAAGAACATGTGACTGAGTACACTAGGATGTACAATGAGCTGTTAACCGCATGTGATCATCAGGTTGAGGAAATAAATCACATAAAATTAAAATTTGCAGACCTAGAGGACCGCCCTAGGTGCACAACATTAAATTAGGGGTATTCCTGAATCAATGAAAGCTAACGAGCTACGCAGTTTCTTGCAACAACTTTTTACCACATTGCTTCCACACCTTACCTCTAATGAGTAATGACATCATCATAG
Source organism: Pelophylax lessonae (assembly GCF_965119305.1). Lineage (NCBI taxonomy): Eukaryota > Metazoa > Chordata > Amphibia > Anura > Ranidae > Pelophylax > Pelophylax lessonae. Next base: position 146,345,190 of record NC_138772.1, on the reverse strand, counting down.
GCTGGACACCACACTAAGCCTGCTAATCTTCCTGCTGATATCTCTAGGAATGTATTGGCCCATATTCATTTTGTTCGTATTAAGGAGCAGATTCTTTCAGCAGTCACTAAGCCTCTTTCTGTCCCTTACTCCCACATTTCTCTTTTACAGATCTTTCCCCTGCTATGATGGAGATAAGAAGAGCTTTGCTCTAATCACATTGATACTCCAAGATCGTAAGATTACCTAAAGATGCGGATTCCTGACTAAATTGCTGGTTACATATCAACATCAGCTTATTCCTATCCTCAGTCCTAAGGATGGCTAAAAAAACAGCTGATAAATTGGGGCATTCTCCTTGCTGCACGCACTACTCTGTCTTCATGCAGCTCTCCATTTTCTGCTTCTCTGTCCAGGAATCCAGCCACAACCACAGACATAGGCTAAATTTCTAACATATTTTATGTAGTCCTTTTGCAGGCTGTATCCTACCTGGACGATATCTATGAATTCTTTCTCTTTCCCCGGGTATATAGTGTTCATTGCTGTTTTGTAATCTCCTTGACATTTTTTTTTTTTGTTTCGCATATGTAATTTTGAATTTCTGTAAGACTATTGGGGCTTTCCTATTACGCAATGTGCTGTTACTTTTGTCGCTTGGTAGTCTGATATATACATTTCGATTTATTGTGCTAGCTCTTTTCTCCATATTGCTAGTTTAAGATCATTATTTACGAGTGGTAGGGAAGTTGAATTTACTTTTATACTCGATTGGTAGTAGTCCTTCTCCAGCCACTGCTCACACCACCATCTGGATACCCATTATGGCTTTAACCCTTACCACAATCAATACTAAGGGGCGTAATAGCCCATTTAAAAGATTGATACTCTGAAAAGAGGCACTTTGTCCAAAATCAGATTTTTTGTTGTGTGCAAGAACTCCACTATTTTATGATAAAGCACCCACCTGCCACTATAAGTAGGAATGGGCTTGATGTTTGAGTTGAACATAAGTTCGATTCGAGCATCAGCTGTTCATGTGTTCACCAAAAACATGAAGAAATGGGGTGTTCGGCTGGAAGTTCGCCCGCCGATGAGTGCCCCATAATGCACTGCGCTGGTGCAGTGAATAAATTGCTGATGATTGGCCAAAGCATGCACCTGCGCTGTATGCTTTCGCCAATCACAGAACAGAGCCATGATTGGCCAGAGGCAGGGTGTCTTTAGCCAATCATGGCTCAGGGGCTAAGTCCACGCCCAACACTATATAAGGCAGCCTTACACGGCAGCCGTGAATAGTATGTGATAATAGAGGTTAGGCAGGTAGTTAGAGGACAGTGAGTTGAGTTAGTTTAGTGCAGTCAGTGTAGTGTTCAGTAAATGCAAAAGGCCTGAGGCAGATAAAGGGGGTTATAGCTACCAACATCCGATAAAACGTATACTTCAAAAAGAGGGGATAGGGAAAGGAGAGTGTTGTCTCCAAAAGGGAACGGGGGGAAAAAGTCGGACTTTAACTGTATTTTGATTCAAAAATGATCACATATGATTAAAAATGTACAAATTTATTTATTACAACATATTACAATTTAAAATTTGGACTAGTCATCCAACAACAATTCATTGACATCTATACAAATTAATACTTGTTCATCAAAAAAGTATGCCGTAATTGAACGTAGGCGTATATTCCTCAACATGTTTCGTGGTGATCATCCGCATCTTCAGGAGGAAAAAATGTATATACGCCCTCTAGAGATAATGAACAGCAAATAAATAAGCAGGCATATGACTATAATAATGTGTCCAAATTATATAACTGGATCTTATTATTTAATGGAGACAATCTGGGCTCAGCTAGGAACAACGTCTGTCACCAAGTGCCACTGAAGTTTAGCCTAAGCAAAGTCTCTCACCGGCAGACATGGTGGACTAAAAAAGGTGGATTTGGTCAGAAATAAAATAAAAGTAGGTATGCTATACTACTAGGATGAAATCCCACAGCTAGAAAACAAGAAAAAAGAAAAGAGGAGAAAAAAGAACCAAAGAAAAAGAGGGGAAAAGGAGGGAATGGAAAGTAAAGAAAGTGTGGAAGTGAAATTGAGGGGAAAGATGAGGATGGGGAAAGAAATATGGAAGGGGAAGAGAACAGGAAAGGAAGAAAGGGGAGTGAGGGAAACAGGGTAGGGGTGAATAAGAGATGAGAAGGAGAGGAGGGAGAGGTGGAAGGAGGGGGGAAGGAAGGGGGAGGGGGGAAGGAAAGGGGAGGGGGAAAAGGGATAGAAACAGAGGAAAAATGAGAAGGGGGGAAAGGGGAAAGGGGGAGGGGAGTAGGAGGGGTGTAGTGGTGAGGGAGAAAGGGAAAGGGGGTTATGGGAAGTGGGATGGATTTGGATAGGAAGGTAAGGGGGGGGTTGGAGAGAAGTAGGTAGGGTAAGAAGGAATTATGGGAAATGCAGAGAATAAAAGGGGAGGGAAGAAATGCGCTGTCGAGGGATACAATAATAACATCAACTGAAAAATGAACCAATATTGTTATATATAGATGATGAATACCGTAGAGGAATAAGTGTAAATTGCATAGGCTAAATGATAGCTGATAGGGGGCGGCTAGAGGAAGGACATGTATGCTCTCCAAGAATATAAAGAGACAGTATGTTGGACTCCTATTAGAAGTAATACCGCCAGGTCCTGAAATATAGAAATGTAGAATGGTGTAGAACTTAGTAATCTGATATCAAACCACCATAAAGTGCCAAAATTTAGCCATAGAGATAAAAAAACGTACCCTACACCCTTGTGCCAAATGTAGGGATCATAATTAAGAAGTGTGTCCTTGTTCACATTCAGCAGGCAATCCCCTGGTGAGGGGGGCCTGCTTAAATAGTCCCCTATCATCGGGCCGTCGATCACGCTGGCTAATGTCAGCGTGTTACGCCGCCCGATCTAATCCACCATATTTCGCATGCGCATAGGATATGCGGTTCACAGTGGCCACAACACACACATACGTGGGAGGTCCCAAGGACCGGGAAACCGCCCACACGTGCCGGCAGATCACATGCCCGACGAGAGATGAGGACAGAAGATGCCAGGGGAACTAAAGGCAAAAAGCACTGCTTCAAAGGTGCACAGATTCCGTAACAAAACAATACTATATGTTGTATGTACATACACATACAACTGCCCATAATGTAAGAGAGAAAAATTGAATAATACACAAGCAAATAAAATAATATGTTTTGATTCCAACAGACAAAACATGTAATGACACAGAACAATAAATTGAAGGATTTACAAAAGAACATCACCCTCCCCAATGAAACAAAAAAGGGGGAAAGGATAAAGTAACTGCAAATTATAAAAATGGTTTATATGTAAGTAACTCATTGAGGCCAGGTGGGATAATAGCATTGAGTTTTTCTATCCAAAGAGTCTCTCATTGTGTGGGTCTCTTGTCCCAATCACCTCCTCTTGGATTGACGGGAACCACCTCTAATGCGATGAATTTAGCTACCTCAAATTGAAACCTGTGGTGGAGACCTATGTGGTGGCCTACAGAGGTCAATTTGCCACTAGTGGAGTGATAAAGGTAGTCCCGATACGTTAGCGTAATTTGCATCTCGTTACATTGACACACCATAAGGTATATCACACCTTTGATGCCGCAATGAGAATCAGTGCATGGTGAAAACAGTTTGCCGCCCGGCAGTCTGTAGGTAGCACCTAGTTGCCGGACCGTGAACTGACACCGCCTATGTAATGATGATTGAGTATTCATTTGTATTGATGTCAATAAATTGTTGTTGGATGACTTGTCCAAATTTTAAATTGTAATATGTTGTATTAAATAAATTTGTACATTTTTAATAATATGTGATCATTGTTGAATCAAGGTACTGTTAAAGTCAGACTTTTTCCTCCCATTCCTTCCTGGAGACTGTTTTGGAGACAACACTCTCCTTTTCCTATCTCCTCTAGTCCTGGGTCCCCTCTCACTGCTCCCCAAATTTTGTGTCCCTTTCACTTATAGTTTGTAAGCAGTGCCATGCCAAGCGGACCAAGACTTCTCAAAAAAGCCAATGTTAAAGACAGGGGAAAAAAAAAAGACAGGGAGCAGTGCCATGTCAAGCTGACCAATATTTCCCATAGAGGCCAATGTTAAAGACAGGGAGCAGTGCCATGCCAAACTGACGAATATTTCCCATAGATGCCAATGAGCACTGAAAGCTGAAATTTGGTCTAGGTAGGAAGGGGGTAAAAGTGCCCTGTATTTAAGCGATTAAGGTAAACCCTATGACGGAATAAAAAAAAAACAGCATGGGTTCCCCCCCAAAATCTATACCAGGACCTTTGGGTCTGGTACAGATTTTAAGGGTAACTTCATGCCAAAATAAAAAAAATGGCGTGGGGCTCCCCCAAAATCTATACCAGACCCTTATCCGAGCATGTAGCCTGGAAGGTCAGGATGGGGGGGGGCGAGCGAGTGCTGGCCCTCCTGAACCATACCAGGCTGCTTGCCCTCAACATGGAGAGGGTGCTTTGGGGTGCCCCCCAAAGCACCTTGTCCCCATGTTGATGGGGACAAGGGCCTCTTTCCGACAACCCTGGGCTATGGTTGTGGGGGTCTGTGGGTGGGGGGGGGGCTTATCGGAATCTGGAAGCCCCCTTTAACAAGGAGGTCCGCAGATCCTGGCCTTCCCATGTCAATGGGTATCGGGTACATCTTACCCCTACCCATTCACCAAAAAAAATTACAAAAAAAAAAACAAAAACACAAAAGACAGTTTTTGACAAGTCCTTTATTCAAAAATAAAAAATAGTGTCCCTCGATGTAAATCCATCGTCAATAATAATGCTCACTGCACCTGAAAAATAGAAAAAAATTGAAAGACGCTTCTGCTCGCCAGAGGCGTACCCGCCAAATGACGCTCTTGAGATTTGACTGCTCTTTTATAGACAAGGGGCAGGACCACCCGATTATGTCACCCAGTGGCACCCCCCTCTCTGATGTCACATGCCGTCACCTGCTCCCATCTGTGAAAAGCACAGGGCGCAAGTGGCAGACCTGCCAATCTTGGTGTTCAATTGCATATCCATCTGGACCCAGTGCCTGATTTTTTTATATGGCCTACAAGAATTCAGTATTTAAAATCTGCTCTTCTAACAATTTGGAAGATTGGGGATCAATTGTTGGCATGCCAGGGCATTGAATGGACATTTATATGCGTTCTTCATGTAACTGTTGCTTGGATTCTGACTGGTGTGGAGTCCAATTATAGGGTGATGTAGTAATCCTTAAAGCTTCCCCCCTCCGCTGTCATATTTGGCACCTTTTGGGGGGAGTGGTGAGGAATTTTGTCTCTCTCATCCTTCCGCCACATAGTTCACAAAGGGCAGCGCACGCTTCACACATGTGCAGTAGGGAACCTGCTGTGAAGCCACAAGGCTTTACTGCCATTGTCTCTTACAAGGAATGGCAGCGGCAACACCCAAGGGCTGACGGAAAAATCAGCTGGGGTGCCGACATCGCAGGATCCCTGGACAGGTAAGTGTCCTAATATTAAAAGTCAACAGCCACAGTATTAGTAGCTGTTGACTTTACATTTTTTGGTGGGGGGGGGGGGGGGGGTGGCTGGACCTTTTCTTTACAAGTTTTAACTATGTTCTAAGGGAGTGAAGTCTGGGAACTTGTGACATTTTTAATAGATGGAATAAACATCAGTTTGACGTTGGTGCAGAGTGTTGGCAAGAGATTTACTACATCGGTTCCCACTATCCCTTTTTTGTTATTTTGGGGTTTTTATTAGCTTTTCTTAATGGGAGTTTTTTCTCTTTTAAATATAGCAAATAAAATTTAGTTGTTTTTTTGTTTTTAAAAAAGTTTTTTTTGCTTGTGGTGTTTTTAGATGGGTGTTTGGTGCTAATATATATATTTATTTATTTATGTATATATATATATATATATATATATTTTTTTTTTTTTTTTTTTAAACATTATTTTGTGTTTAAGCTTTATTGTATTTGTGTTTTAATTTGTTAGGATCTTTTATTATATTTTTTTGATTAATTTAGCAGGTCTGAGCATGTAGGCCCTTTTTAAGATAATTTAGAGTTGGTGCTTGGGGACAAAGAAAAGGCAAATGTATTAAATATATTCTTCAGCTCCATGTAAATGGGGGAGCTCAAGGCCATAATGGGGATTATATAGACATAAACCCAAAGGAAACACATTAGCTCATAATTGATTTTGTCCAGAAATATTTAGACAAAATATTGACGAATAAAGCATCTGGACCAGGTAGCTTACACCCATGTTTCCTCAAGAGTTGAACTCAAAGCCATTGTCTCAAATTTTTTCGACATTGAAGAATTTTTTCTAGAAAACAATATTTTAAGTAATAAACAGCATGGAATCAAAAAAGACAGAATTTGTCAAATAAATCTCTTTTCTTTTTATGGAGGATTAAGCAAAAACTTAAAACAAGGAGTGTCTGTGGATAGGGCATACTTGAATTCCGCACACATTTTTGACACAGTTCCTCACACGTGGCTAATATGTAATTTAAAATCTTTAGGCTTAGAAAATTTAGTTTGCAAATAGATAGAGCAGCATAAACAGTAGCAGGTTCACCTAAACTGCAACAGTGAGCAGTAATAAAGCTTGATTTGCAGATTACAGAAAACAGACTGCCAAACTGTATTTATGTTGAATATGCTAGGCCTAGACGGACTGGGAGTGCATTGTCGATAGAAATTAAGGAAATGCATCACGTACCTGGTGCTGGAGGCCAATGGAGAGAGGGCTTCCAATGCGACTAAGTTACACACTTCTCTGAAAGTGAGAACCGGAGGAGGCAGGCTCAAAGTAGCATAGACTGTCTGCGATGTTGTTTGCAGAGGAGCTCAGAAGGGTTTCTGATGTGTTAAGTAATGGCTGCAGACAGGTGGCACCTGTGAGATGTGGCAGGTCTTTGGTTGCACTGAGACAATGGGAAGTCAGTCCGGAGCCAGGAGGTTAAAGACAAGGTCAAAGGGGAAGCCAAGGTCAGACACAGGAGAACAGAAGAGAATATCCGTGAACAAGCCGAGGTCAGGTCAGGAGACAGGCAGGAGAATAGTCAAGGACAAACCGGGTCGGTAGCAAAGAACTTTCCGGAACAAGGATCACAGGAACATGGTACAAGCTGAAGAACAATCAGCCACTTCAATCACTGACAAACTTCCTTATAAAGGCCCATGTGAAGTGCTTGCAGAGATGCTGGGTCCTAGAGCCCCTTCTCCTGCCATTGTTACCCTTACAGTGCCCTCCTGCCCCTGATGGGCAGCCTTTCCGGATGCCCATTTGTTCAATTTTACCCGGGTGTTTGAACCAAAACTCTCTGAGAAGTCTGGGGGCATGTATATTGGCTTCAGATTCCCTGGAGCTTTCTTCAGATGGATACCCCTTCCATTTAATCAGATATTGGATCTGCCTACTATACCTCGCTTCCTGCAACTGACTCCACTTCATTCTCTGTTTCTTTTCCAACAGTTAAGACAGTGGTGGAGGTGGTTCCACTCTTCCTGTCAGGAATGGCTGGCTTGAGAAGAGAAATGTGAAAGACCAGGTGGATCCTGTAAGATTTAGGCAGGGACAGCTCAAATTCCACTGGGTTTATCTCACGCTTGATTTGGAAAGGACCTATATATCTTGGCCCCAACTTCTTCGATGGGCACGGTAGTTTCAGGTTCACAGTTGACAGCCACACCTTGTCCCCGACTTTAACCACTTTACCACTGGAAGGATTTTCCTGCTTTACGTCCAGGCCACTTTTTGCAACTTGGCACTGTGCGACTTTAACTGACAATTGCGCGGTCATGCAATGCATTACTACAGTAATCAGTGCTATAAATATGCACTGTTACTGTAAGAATGACACTGGCAGGGAAGGGGTTAACTTTATTGGTGATCAAGGGGTTAAATGTATGCCTGGTGCTTACTGACATGTGTGGGGGGAGAGGATTGTGTGACACAGGCACAGATCGCAGGTTCAGCTATGCTGAATCCTGTAATCTGTCCCTGCCTGTCACATAGGAGATCCGCCCACTTTGTTTACACAAACGGGCGGATTTCCTCATTCGATCCCCGAACGATCGGAAAAGAGCGGCGGTGATCACCGCCTCTCCTCCCCTGGCCCGACTCCCGCTGTGTCTGAATACGGTGGGAGCAAGCCACCGAGAAGGGGAGGAATCCAGCGACGTAGGTCTACGTAGGTCTACGTCGCTGGACGATAACGAGCCACTTTGCCGCAGTACCAGCTCAGTGAGCGGTCAGCAAGTGGTTAAGGGAAGGATTACCCCTTCGTTTTCTGTCAAAGAACCTCGTGTAATCCGTTTGAGCCCTTTGTATGCAGATTTGATGGGTTTGGTAATTGTTTTTTTTTTGTTTTATTTTATATAAACTTTATTTTCAAGACTTTTATAAAGTTTACAAGCAAGATCAGGGCAGTGCTGATCATTAACCATTCACATCAAGGCCAGGCACATAGTTAAAAACAAACAACACATTGTAGATTGCCTTTATGGTACATAAAATATGAATAGGGCAACAGAGAAAAAAAAATAAATGGCATAGCTCAAAGAGAATATAAAAGAATGCTATACACGTTGAAGCGCTGCCTTACTTGCCCTGAGTTATAGACCAGGGGTTATCAACATTGTAAATAATAGTGTTGGACAAGGGCTGACAGGATAGGGATAGCCAGCAGGATAGGGAGGCCATCTTGACCATCATAATGGTCATGAAGACAGTCGGCGGACCTCAAAGTGGGAGCACCATACGGGAGGTTTACCCTGGTGTCCACAGTACGGTCCATCGGGCACCAGGGGTTACCAAGGTACCCAGATTAAAGTGGGAGCACCATATGGGAGGTTTACCCTGGTGTCCACAGTTTGGGCCACTGGGCGCCAGGGTTTACCAAGGTACCCAAATTAAATTGGCTTCATCAGTCGAACAATGACCCCCTGTTTCCTATAGTCTTCTCCAATACAGTATGGATGATAAGTGAATCTGAAAATCAAAAAGAGTACAGAAAAAAAAAAACAGTGGGAAAAGGATGAGGTTGAGGTGGGACACTTACCCTTACACCTGATTAGGAGCTCGAAACCTATCACACCGGCATGTACCATTATTCAGAACTTTGTAACACCTTACAAAAAGAGATAAATAAACAGGGCTTTGCTCAGAGATTACGTAGACAAACCAAAGTCAGGGTCTGCTAGCTTCAGTAGGGCGACATCAAGGCTGGATGGGACATAATGTTCCCTCCAAGCCGCTCAAGTCGTATGGAATTGTTCTGACGTACCTCTGCAGGTCGCTATCCTCTGCCTCCATTATCTCAATAACCTTCCTAATCCACTCCTTGCAACCAGGAACCTGTGACTGCCTCCAATATATAGGTATTACTTGTTTGGCAGCATTCAGAAAATGCGGCAAGGCACCTCTTTTATATTGGCTAAATGGTACAGTAGGAGGAGGAAGGGGATCGGAGATACAGGGGAGCTCTATGTTCAAGGCTTGCTGAATCTGAGTCTTAAGGCCCGTACACACGTACCGATTGTCGGCTGTAAATATTCGGCCACCGCCAGATCGGCTGATTGTCGGCTTGTTAGTATGATGCTTCCGACAACCGACTGTGACTTTTTGGCCGAACAAAATCTGGTGTGCAGGCTATAAAATTTTTGTAGGCCAACAAAGAATGGCCGATTGTTCATCAGTCAGTACAGATTTCGGCCGACAAAAAGCAGATGAGCAAGACTGGGCATGCTCAGAGAAGAAAAACACACGGAAAGTTAACCATCACATGACATCACTTCTGCGGTCGGTTGTTGTTGGCCGACAAAATTCGTGTGCAGTCTTTAGCACTTTTCAACCTACACGACTGCACTGGACAAAAGACGGCCGATCGTTCGGCTGACAATCGGTGCGTTTGTAAAAGGCTGAGTTTATCTTTTATAAAAACATAAAACAAAAAAAAACAATAACAAATACAATTAAATTGTATTATTTTTACACTGAAACCTGTAAAGTATTGTACTTACGATCAGCAGATTGCTGGTGCAACGCCAGGATCCTGCGAATTATCAGTACACTGTTTGCCTGTACTTCCGATATTGAATTGCAGGAAGAGTTAATGAACTTTGAGGATGCTCACCAGTGTGCACTACAAGCCACCGGCTCTGTGAATGAATGACGCAAATGTGTGGGTGGAGAACTCGGACTCTTCCAGTTCTCCTGCCATAACAGAGAAAGGAAAACCTGGGGGTCCCTGAGAGAAGTCCTCTGAAGCCAAACTGTCTGTGCAAGCCAAGGATTCTGGCTCTGCCTCTGATTCAGTCACTGTGACTAAGTCTAGATGATACCACGTTCCCAAAACGTTGTATCTTGTTAGTTCTTTTTTGAGCACATGAGTGCAGGAATCTAGGGGAAAGTCACTGCAGTGATTTCTAAAGGGGGTTGTATGATACCGTTGCAGCCATGTATATTGAAAAAAAAATAAAAATACTGTATATACTGTCTGCAGTTGTACATTTCCTTTAAATTATTAATCATGTTACATAAATTTGTAAAAAAAAATAGAGAGTTGGAATTTGGAACATTTAGCATCATACACAAATGTCTACTGCCTAGAGCAGCTTGATTTCTTTAAAAGACCTTTTCCTGACAGACTCCATGGCAGCATACGTTTGGGTAGGCCCCGCCTCCTCTCCTACCTCATAGGACCCCACTCCCATAAATCTTTGCTCCCTTTCAGCATCAGTGTTCTTTTTTCGTCCTCCTCATACATACGGTGTTATGTTCCTACTATTTTCAAGTCCTATACCTTGAAGCAGATTGGGTCGTGGAGACTCCGATATGCCCTGGCTATTAGCAGGGTATGGAGGGGGTAATGGAAGAGACCCTCAGCAGGATCGCTTTGGTCTGGCCGAGAGAGCCCTGCTGCCGCGGGTGGCCTAACTTTGCCTGAAGACACAGTCCGGTGGTGTGCCTCTGGGACCCTTCTCTGCTTGGGCAGGGTGGTAAGCCCTGTTATGGGACCTTTTTTTTTCATTCGTTTATCCTTATCGTTATTGTGCCAGTTTAAAGCTATTGTTTAGGCATATGTCAATATTTCTTACTGCTGGTGTTTGCGTCTGCGGCATTACCTTCTTTTCATTGTCCGGTGGCTCCCGGTCCCGCCGCGGCCGCGATCGCGGCCGCCGCTTCCGGGTTGCGCGGCGCTTCTGCACATGGGCAGTAGCCGCCGGGCACTAGATTCGGTGCACATGCGCGGGAGTGACGCGTGACGTCACTCGCGCATGCGCGGTAGCGATCGGCGGCCGCAAGGCGGCATATTTAAATCCCTCAGTATGTCAGAGCTGGTGGGAAGGTCGGCACACACATACAGCCTCCCCCAGACTCTGACTGTCGTTTTGAAAGGTAAGATTCGTATTTTTAAAAGGCTTATTGGCAGTTTCTGTTGTTTGATGCTTAGGCTTAGCTCTATGTATTTACCTTTTGCATAGTGGTGAAGAGTTTCTTCGCTCCCTCGGTTGCTTCGATATGGATGCTTCTCCACCCCCTAGTGGCCAGCCCGCTCATACCAGGTATGTGCTGGGCATTGGAGGGGAGGTGGGGAGGATTTGTGTGTCTTTCCCTTACATATCGCTGCATGTGTCTGTCTCTAGCTCTTCCAGGTCTGAACACCAGCCTAGCGCACGCAGCGAAGACAGACATTCTAAGTCGCATCACCGGCACTACTCGTCTAGGTCCAGACGCAGTTCCCCCCACAATAGGGGACATGATGGCAAATCTTCTGGTTCAACACATCATGGCCGTTCAGAGCACCCGCATGGGAAGAAATGCTGGGGTTGTGGTACCATAGTAACTGATGGCTCCTCTCTGTGTAAACCCTGTTATGCCCAAGCCATGGGTGAAAGGGAGAAGTCGGACCATCATATCGAGGAAGTGGTGCGCAGAGTCCTCAAAGACTCTTTAGCTGAGTTACAAAAGCCAAGTACTTCTGCAGGACCATCCCGCTCTCCGGAAAGAGATCTTTTGGTTCAGGATCCTTTTGAATCCTCTCAACCCAGCCATCCTTCTATCCTTCCGTCAGAGTCCGAATCTGATTCAGATGACTCCGGTTCAGGTTTTGAGTTTAGCCTTGTCTCCCCTCTAGTGAAGGCGGTGAGAGAAGCCCTTGAATGGGAAGATCCGGCTGTCTTCTCCCCAAAACAACGAAAATATTTCAAGCAGCTATGCAAAGAGCGCTTGGACTTTCCATTTTTAGGGGAGTTGGGAGACATAATTACGGAAGAGTGGAGCAAAGTGGAAAGGAAGAATTCTCTGACCACAAAAATGGCGAAGTTGTATCCATTCAAACAAGAAAAGGTGAAGTACCTAGAATCTTCCCCAAGTGTGGATGCAGCTGTGATGCGTTTGGTCAAGCATGTCACCCTTCCAATGGAGGATACAGCCTCTTTTAGGGATCCGTTGGACAGGAGGATCGACGCTGACCTTAAACGAGCGTATCTTTCGGCCGGCATGGCCTGTAAGCCAGCTTTGGCTTTGGCTACAATTTCAAAGGCCATGGAAGTCTGGATTAATGCCCTCGAGGGCACGCTTGGAGGAGTTTCGGAAGAAGTGCTCCAGAGCTCCCCAATCCGGGAGCTGAAGATGGCTGCGGGTTTTCTGGGGGAGGCGTCTCTAGACACCATTCGCCTTTTGGCTCGAGTTATGCTGGCTTTGGTTACGGCTAAACGCGCCCTTTGGCTTAGGCCTTGGGTGGCTGATGCTGCTTCCAAACAGGCATGGTGCCGAATTCCCTTTGAGGGTTCTTCCCTCTTTGGGAACAAATTGGATGCAGCCATAACTCGGGCCACGGGTGGAAAGTCTGGGTTCCTCCCTCAGGATAAACGTCCAGGCGCTCAGAAGTGCTCTTTCCCGAGAAGACAAACTACCAATCGTGCCAGGGAAGCTCGCAGCTACAGACCAGGCAAGTCCTACGGAAGAGGTTGGAAGTCAAGGCAATCCACCTTCCAGAAAGGCTCTAAAGGCTCTTCGTCTGGTGATCGAGAGGCCACCAAATCCTTTTGAGGTTGGGCCCGTCCAGGCCTTCCCGGTAGGGGCCAGGTTGCTCCAATTTCAGGAGGTCAGGGCGGCCTCGATCCAGGATCCCTGGGTGTTAAACATCGTGTCTCAGGGACATTTGTGGGCGTTCGAAAACGTTCCCAAACCCAGGTTTGTCGCAACCTCATTTCCTCCTTCGGCAGAAAAAAAGAAGATTCTTCTCGCCTACATGGACTCCTTACTGGTTCAGCAAGCTGTTGTGCCGGTTCCCGAGGAAGAAGGAGGTTTGGGAGTCTATTGACCTCTGTTTCTCGTCCAGAAGAAGAACGGCACCTGGCGTCCGGTAATAGACCTCACATATTTCAACAGGTCTATCCATCAAGAAAGGCTCAAAATGGAGTCCCTAGTCACCATACAACATTTGATTCTCCCAGGAGATTGGTTGGCATCGATCGACCTAAAAGACGTGTACTTCCACGTTCCTGTGGCAAAAGAGTACCATCAGTTCCTCCGCTTTGCTGTAGGCCATGCTCACATGCAATTTACGTATCTTCCCTTCGGGCTCTCAACTTCGCCTCGCACGTTCTCGAAGACCTTGCTGGCAGTTGTGGCTCTCATCAGGACCAGAGGCATCAGATTGCATCATTATGTGGACGATCTCCTCCTTCTGTCCCAAGACAGGCGTCAGTTACTCTTACATCTGGAGCAAGTGACATCTACGCTTCAGGAATTCGGTTGGATTCTGAATCTAGAAAAGAGCCATCTGGTGCCTACACAGTCACTGGTGTTTCTTGGGGCACTGTTCAACACGGTGAAGTGCACCATTTCCCTGCCAGAGGAGAAAATTCCTGTTGTCCAGAGCAGGGTGTCTCACGCTCTCGCTCCCTCTCGTCTCACTGCTCGTCAGTGTCTGAAGGTAGTAGGGACGCTCGTGGCCACCTCGCCCGTGGTGAAGTGGGCTATGTGGAAGCTGAGACCCTTCCAGAAGGGGTTTCTCCAACAGTGGACGACGGAGAATTTGTCACAAGTTATTCACCTGACCCCATTCATGAAGGGATGCCTTCCCTGGTGGTTACGCCGTACAAATCTGACCAACTGTCACTCAATCACTCCAATTTCCTGGATAACGATAACCTCCGATGCCAGCAGTACCGGTTGGGGAGCCCACTGTCTGACCGAAGTGGCACAAGGCAGATGGAACTTCCCAGGTCACGGAGTGGTGTCCAACGTTCTAGAACTACGAGCTGCCCTCAAAGCACTCCAGGCTTTTCACCATCTAACACAGGGGGCTTCAGTGCTGTTAAGGATGGACAACACCACGGCAGTGGCTTATGTCAAGAGGCAGGGAGGAACACGCAGTTTGTCTCTTCTCCAAGAAACAGAGCCGATCATGACATGGGCTCAGCATCATCTGGCCAATCTTTCAGCGGTCTTTGTTCCGGGAGTGTTGAATGTGGAGGCAGACTTCCTATCCCGTTTCCAACTAGACAACAACGAGTGGTCCCTCCATCAGGAGGTGTTCAACTGGGTGCTGTCCCTAGGGATTTCGCCGGAAGTGGATCTGTTTGCGAGTCCACGCAACAAGAAGCTTCGGAAGTACTACACGAGATTCAGAGATCCTCGAGCTTTCAGAGTGGATTCCCTCACGGACAGGTGGAACTTCCAGTCTGCTTATTCTTTTCCACCAGTACCAATAGTACTCCAATTCCTGCGGAGACTGAAGATGGAGGAAGTAGAGATCGTGGCAATAATCCCCTTCTGGCCCAACAGGCCATGGTTTCCCCTGCTGTCCCTTCTGAGCTTCAGGGATCCAATCCCTCTACCTCTCAGGTCGGACCTTCTGTCTCAGGGTCCTACTCTGCACCCATGCCCTGCACGGCTGCACCTCAGGGCTTGGTTTTTGAGAGGGGGAGGTTGGAAGCTCTCGGATGTCCAGAGGAGGTGATTCCGACTCTCATGAGTTCAAGAAGACCTAGCACCAACAGGGTATATGAAAGGATATGGGCCAGGTTCATGAGTCATCAGGCTCAGAGGTCAGGTCCAGTAGGTACACCTACTGTTCAGCAGATTTTAAGTTTTTTGCAATCTGGTCTGGATCTGTCCCTCTCGGTTAGTTCTCTCCGGGTGCAAGTATCCGCCATTTCAGCCTTCACCGGAATTCAGTGGGCAAGTCATCATCTGATTCAGCAATTTTTTAAGGGAGCAGTCAGGCTTAGGCCTCAGAGAAGGCCGAGATTTCCAAAATGGGATCTTCCATTAGTTTTGGACTTTTTTTCTTCAAAGGATGTTGCTTCCATGTCTATCAAGGAACTTACGTTGAAGACAGCATTTTTGGTGGCCATTTCCTCCGCTAAGAGGGTCTCCGAGATACACAATTTGGGTCACAAAGAACCTTTTTTGACCTTTTTTCAAGACAGGGTGGTCCTTATCCCTATGCTGGGGTCAAATCCAAAAGTGACCTCTGTCTTCCACTAAAATGCTGAGATAGTTCTTCCCACTTTCAGAACTGATGAGAATTCTTCAGTCCATCCTCTAGACGTGGGCAACACTCTAAGTCAATATTTGGAGGCCACATCCTCCTTCCGCCAATCGGATTTCCTTTTGTTCTGCTACATGGCAAAAAGAAAGGAATGCGTGCATCTTCCAGAGCAGTGGCTGCGTGGATCGTTCAGGCTATCCAATGGGCGTATAGAGCAAAGGGCTTGGCTCCTCCAGAGGCGATTACAGCTCACTCTACAAGAAGCGTTGCTACGTCTTGGGCAGCTTCCAAGCACGTCGCACCTGACGTGATCTGCAAGGCAGCATCTTGGTCATCTATTAATACTTTTCTTTCCCATTATTGTTTTGAACCTGCTGCTTTATCTTCCGTTAATTTTGGCGTTCAAGTCTTGTCTGTTGACAGTGCCAATTAAAGTTTCTTTGTTCAGCATCTTCCCACCCGAGAGTGTATAGCGAGTTATTTCCCAAACGTATGCTGCCATGGAGTCTGTCAGGAAAACGGAAAATTGATATCAAATACTTACCGTAATTTTCCTTTCCTGATGGACTCCATGGCAGCAGGAGTCCCCTCCCAATTCCTGAGTAGGCTAGTTACAGAACACTGATGCTGAAAGGGAGCAAAGATTTATGGGAGTGGGGTCCTATGAGGTAGGAGAGGAGGCGGGGCCTACCTAAACGTATGCTGCCATGGAGTCCATCAGGAAAGGAAAATTACGGTAAGTATTTGATATCAATTTTCCGTTGTATTTATTCTACATAAAATGTATTGTCTATTTAAGATTTGTATTCTCTTTTATATCTCTGTTTATCTAAAAACATATCATTGTTCCTGTTATCATATATCTCATTGAATGAAAGAAAATTATTATAGGAAATTAACTATTAAAACAGTGTAATGCGTGCAACACTTAATATAACAATAATAATATATTTAATAATTGAATATATCACTTAATATCACTAGCTAAGGCTTTTAAGGATTGATTCCTGAACAAAAATGTGAATACCAGCAAAGGAAGTGCTCATTATCACATGTTGGGAAATATATCAAATCAATTGCATCCTTTACCACTTGCTAATTCCTTGTGAGAAGCTATTTCACAAGGATGGTTTGGCAGGTCCTAATGGATTTGTGCTTGGTGTATAATACCCATGTATGATAGTGTCAAGAGTACTTATGTAGACATCTGGGGACTGAAAAAAGTGTGGAATCATTTCACAATAGCTTTTTTTCACTAAAGATTAAAAAATGTTTAGCGGGTTTGGTGATATTTTGAAAAAAAAAAAATACTCTTCTGAACTTTTATTTTTTATATTTTTTATTTTTAAGTGAACACAGGCCACATTGTAAAGGGGCATACCAAAAATATTTCAGTCTTATGAGAAAGTAAGACAATAAGTGCACATTTTCATGCACGCTGGATATCAAACATTTTTGATATACAACGCTGTACTGGTCAATAGACTGAAAACTATAAATCCTATCATGCTCTCTCATGGGGGTTAGCAATGAACCCTTTTTGGAAATACATTTTGGAAATACATCTTGTCTGTTTTATATTTTCAAAACTGTGCAGAACAAGAAACAATAGCATGGAGATCTTTTCATGTTTCTTAAGCAGTTCAGCTCTAGAGCAAATTTCTTCACACTTCATTTTTAGCAATACATTTACCTCAATCCCCCAGAACATTATATATGTTCAGAAAAAATATATTAATATGCATTTTAGTGCAAACACACAACAAAATATAATACCTATTCTTTTTTGAGGGGTGGGGGGGATATAAAAGATGAGGTTGTGTCAAAAAAATAGATGCCAAACATGCCAAGTCTTAAAATTGAATGCATCAGTGATATCGTCAAAAACTATGTACCAAAAAATCTCCATAGGTGATGCTTTGAAAGTCTTTGCAGCTTATCAGTTTAGTTTAACCTAGAGATCTTGTGCTAGAGTTATTGTTCTCACTCTGATAATCGAGATGATCCGTCACCCTGGACGTGCGTTTTCACATGTGTGTGGGGCAACGGGGCCTACAGCAATTTTTTTTAAAATTATAATACTTTCATTATAATTTTTTTTTTATTTTACTTTATTGCTATCATAAGGAGTTAACAAAACCTCCATGTGATACACTGGGCAGGTGCCAAGTACTCTTTTTGGAGACATCATGGGTGTAAAAGGCCCCAGTGTCTCCCCTGCCCTCCACACCATCTAACCGAGCACAGATTTGCTCGGTTAGATGTGTCTCCTTGTTGTACCGGCCAGGAAATGGTGGATCTGAAACCGAAAATGACAAAATCATCATCATTTCCTGGTTTCTTTGTTTACATGTGAGATTGAGGCAAAGAAATGCCTCACTCTGACACCACTCTCCATCATCTGTGCTAATTTGGCCATATAATGAAGAATGTAATATAACAAAAAAATTACCACAGTTTGCTCATTTTGATTGTGGTGTTGCCCCACTCAAATATGGCCCTAGGAACTGTGTTGACCTTGTTAAAATAAAACACTTGTTTTCACATTTTTATGTTCAGCCTTTGTTGTATTTTAAGCACAGCTGATCTATTGCAGCCTCTGTGAAGCACTTACTTTTACACTGATACACTTTAGCAATAGTTGAATAGATTTCCCTATTGGTTTCATATTGGGGTCCCCTATTAGTTTATGTATGATGTGTGCTTAAACAGTTAAGCTGACTGCAGATAAACAGATTCCTCCATCTACATAAGTATGGTGGATGGTGGAATCCCCCCAGCTGGGACACTGTACTCTGAAAGTAGAACTCTCCAAGGGCAGAATACACTGATCAGTAGCTGCAGCCGCAGATCAACAAAAATTTGCCAACATTCCCATTTTAGAGAAGTTGATTAAATTATTGATTTCTGTCAACATGGCTAAACATGGATCAAAATTCAGCCAGCCCATGCGGAACCAGCCAAATAATAATCCATCTATGGTCAGCTTTACTTGTAGTCTCTCTCAAAATCGAATGTGGCAGAACGACTGCACAACTGAGAGACAGGCACCAAGCATTATAACCCTATAACAGAAAGGGTCTGAAGAAAGACCTACATGACAAGATTACTTTTATCCACTTCAAAATCAGGGACTTTCACCCCCTTCCTGCCCGGGTAAATTTTCAGCTTTCAGCAATGTCGCACTTTGAATGACAATTGCACGGTCATGCAATGCTGTACCTAAATCAATTTTTTTATCATAATTTTTTAGACAGATAAAGCTTTCGTTTGGCAGTATTTATTCACCACTGACTTTTTTATTTTTTGCTAAGCAAATTAAACACTTAAGGAGCAGGCCTATTTCTGACACTTGTTTACAAGTTAAAATCCGTATTTTTTGCTAGAAATTTACTTAGAACCTCCAAACATTATATATTTTTTTTATCAGAAACCCTTGAGAATAAAATGGAGATCATTGTATTTGCGCAGCGGTCTTACAAACGCAATTTAAGAAAAAAATACATTTTTTTAATTAAAAAATAAAAAAAAAGGAAAGTTAGCCCAATTTTTTTTCTGTAATGGGAAAGATAATGTTATGCCGAGTAAATAGATACCCCATATGTTATGCTTCAAAATTGCGCACGCTCATGGAATGGTGACAAACATTAGTACTTAAAAATCTCCATAGGTGACGCTTTAAAAATTTCTACAAGTTACCAATTTAGAGTTACAGAAGAGGTCTAGGGCAAGAATTATTGCTCTAATGATCATGACAATACCTCACATGTGTGGTTTGAACAGCGTTTACATATGTGGGCGCGACTTGCGTATAAGTTCGCTTCTGCGCGCAAGCTCGGAGGGACAGGGCGCTTTAAAAAAAAAATTTCTTATTTGTTTTACCTTTTATTTATTTATTTTTTATTTTTACACTGTCCCTTTAAAAAAATGTTTTTTTGATCACTTTTATTCCTATTACAAGGAATGTAAACATCCCTTGTAATAGAAATAAGCAGGACAGGTCCTCTTTAATGTGAGATCCGGGGTCAAAAATACCTCAGATCTCACATCTACACTATAAAGCGAAAAAAAAATGGCATTTTTTTTTTCATCATTAAAAAATATGGGACCTTTAAGGCCGTTGGGAGGAAGCGACGCATAACTTCTCTCCAGTCCTCCAAGGCCATAGAGTCGAGTGGGGCCAGCTTGCCCTAACTCGACTTCCTGCCTAGGAGGGGAAAGGACTGGATCATCTTCCCCGCTACCAACGGCTCCAATAAGCGGGGAAAACGACCAGGAAGCGGCGGGGGCACTTCTCCCGCCACCCATAAAAGTGCTCCCGCGGCGAATCAGCCATGGGGACCACTTTTATGTGAAAGATGACCGCCCGCTCTGTGAAAAAAATACTGGGGTTATGGCAGCTATCTGCCATGTGACTATGTATGTAAAATTGTGTAAATAAGTAATTTTTCTCCTTTACTGATGTGTGCTGATGAGGCTGCACTGACAGGCACTGATAGGCTGCACTGATGAGGTGGCACTGATGGGCACTGATAGGTGACACTGATATGCAGGACCGATAGATGGCACTGATATGCAGCACTGATGGGCACTGATGGGCAGCCTTTATGGGCACTGATGGGCACTGATAAGCGGCACTGATAGGAGGCACTGATGAGGAGGCACTGAAAGGCATCCCTAATGAAAGGCATCACTAATGGCCACTGAATAGCAGCACTGATGGGCACTGATTAGCATCACTGATGAGCACTGATTGGCACCACTGGTGGGCACAAGTGGGCATCACTGGTGGGCACTGGCTTGGATTTCTGATATAACTGCACTGATAATCAATGCACTGATTATCAGCACAGACCCCCCCCCTGTCAGAAGAGCCACCTATCGGCTTACAGCTGACCACATGGTAAAAAGCCTAGGCTCTTTATCGAGATCAGAGTTGCAGCGTGTTGGAGTGACATGCTGCACCACAAATCGCTGCACAAGGGGCTTGTTCTGAAGAATGTGATAGGACGTCCAGACAGAACCATGAAACCCCCGCCTAGCCGTCATTTTGCTATGGGCCGGGCGGTAAGGTGTTAAAGTGGAACTATAGTCCCTGACTGCTGATATCTTCAGCCGGCTTCCGGGTCTTGATCATCAACCGGCTTCATTGGCATGGACGGGAGTTCAGTCAGATTTGGCATTGCCGAATTTATGCAGTGAGCTGAACGTTTGCGGCTCAGTGTATAAGGGTAGACGGCAAGGTAAGCAACTTTATTGCAGAAAAAGCATCCTTTGTGTTAAAATTCCTGCCTGTTCACCCATTTCTAACTTTGACCTAGAGTTCCACTTTAATAAAAGCTGCAGATTTTAAAATATTGAAAACTACATTAACATGTTTAAGCTTTTATGAAACTTCAGTGAATAGGTTTATATATAGTTTAATGTACTGATAATTGTTCTTACTTATATGGACTGTATTTCAAGTGACATAAAAATATCAGACAGACAAACAGATAAGTCCTATAGTAATTAGGGAAGACAGTTGTTTATTCAGGCCCTAATTTGTGGGCAGCGCAAGTGAAGGACTTTGTGGCTAGCAGAGCAGTTTTTGCTGTATCCTTCAGTAGTAATAGCATAGTAATGGCTCCCCCTGGTCTCAGCATTTTATAGCCTTAGTTGACATCAGTGTTAATGTTACAGCAGCCTAATACTAGCATTCATACTGGTAAAAATATTAACAGAAATATAAATGTGTCTATTTAGTCTGATAAGATTCATTCATCTTCAGTCGTATCTACAAAAGAGCCCTATAACAGAATCATTATGGGACATCAAAAATCTCTGGCTATGGAACATCCTAACCCCTGGCTATCCCAATACATTCTTAAAACAATGGCCCTGCACTATTCACACACATATGTTTTTGTTGAAGTGCCTAAACTGTATACCCAATCAATGTGTCTGAAAATATCTGTCAAAGGCTACTGCTTTAGTTCAGTTTTCTTACTTTCTTAAATAGTTGCATAGTGGAAATGCATGTTAATTGTGATGTGACATCAATAAAGCTTTTGTCTAAAGATTCACTCCAGGAATTTTGTTGGCGAAATGGATGCTAGATGCGTTGTTGTTGCTGATAATCAGTTTGATAGGTTTTAAAGCAGGGGTGTAACTACAGGGGTTGCAGGGGTTGCAATTGCAACCGGGCCCCATGCTCCAGGGGGCCTGTGCATCTCCCCTGTACACCTGGATAGGAGGAGCGGTGGTGGCAGCATGTAGAGAAATCACTGTCCTCCTTTTTCCTCCTGTAGCTGCAGGAGGAAAATGGAGGAGATTGGTTCCTCTGTATGCTGCCCCCGCCACTCCACCTATCCAGTTCACTTGTGTTCTGCTGGCTCTGGGCCCCTGTGTGCCCCCCTGGTCCCCCCCTGGTCCCCCCCCCCATTGTGCTCCCTCCCCTCTCCTGTCAGCTGCTGCAGGGGATGTGTCACAATAGAGAACCAGGAAGGGGTCAGTAAATATGTAATTTATCAGCTCCTTCCTTTTCTGAATGGACAGAGTCATAGTCAGTGACATTGTAAAAAAAATTAAAATAAATTGATAAAAAAATAATACAATAAAAATAGCAAAAAATAAAACTACTGACACCAGTGGGTGAACTTCCAGGATCGCAAAGGTCACACTTGCAACTGGGCCCTGGCTTTCCACCACTGTGGGGAGGCCCCAAGATGGCAGGAAGGGGGCCCACTGCAGAACTTGTGAAAGGGTCCCGCTGCGGGACCGTAATAAAGGGACCCGCAATGAGAGTAAAGGGCCCCAGGATCATTGGGAAGAGCCCCAGGCTGCCAGGGGTCCGGGCGGCCCTTCATGGTTTCTTGCATCGCGGCCTTGAAGGTTCTAGTTGTGCCTCTGTTTTAAAGAATCCATAAAAGCATGAAAAGAGGTGGTGGTACAAGGTTTAATTAACGGTTTGTCCACAAGCATTTGCAAAATATCCATAACCATTTTCTTGCTGCTGCTAGTGGGGTCCCTTCTTAGTATTTCATGGGTAGTCACATTAATAAATATCTTGGTCTCTTTGCCATGACAACCTAATGCATTGAACACAAAACTTAATTTCCCTGTTTAGGCTTTTACCACTTAAGCTCTGAAAGGTTTTACCTCCTTCATGACCAGGGCATTTTTTTCTATTCAGCACTATTATTTTATTTGGCAATTGCGTTGTCATGCAATACTGTATGCAAATGAAATGTTTATCATTTTTTTTACAAAAATATATTATTTTGGTGGTATTTAAACACCACTAGGTTTTTGTTTTTTTTTCAAAATAAATGAAAAAAAAAGCAAAAAAAAAAAAAAAATACCAATATTTCTTACTTTCTGTCCTAAAGCATATCTAATAAAATCAGTCTGTAGAAAAGTTATAGCATCCACAAACTATGGTATATACCAGCCCTCAAAATTTCCCTTCACCTGCTCGCATTTGGCGAGTGGAAATTAGTTGAGAATGAGTAAGGAGTAGGGGCAGACTGGGCTGACAGGTTCCTGGCTGATCGCTTCTGCCAGAAGCGATTAGACAGGAAACTGTCAAGAGGAGAGCCGGCTGGATCACAAAGAGCGGGGATTTCCAGCTGTAACAACGTCCTGCCTCCTGGACTGGCTGCCATGATAGACAGCACACTGGTCCAATGCCTGTCCAGGAGGTGGAACTTTGTTTGACAGCGGACAGCGTTTCATCTCCAAGCTGTGTTACAAAAGGAGAATAATGCTCTGTGTGATCCGGCCAGCAATCCTCACGATTCTTACTGTGATCCCTGCTGCATTGATGGGCACTGATGAGGCTGCATGGATGGGCACTGATGAGGCTGCACTGAAAGGCTGAATTGATGGGCACTGATAAGGCTGTATTGACTGACAGTGACAGGCTGCATTGATAGGCACTGATGAGGCTGCACTTATGGGCACTGATAAGGCTGAACTTATAGGCACTAATAGGCTGCATTGGTGGGCACTGGTAGGCTGAATTAATGGGCACTGATAAGCACTGATGATGCTGCACTGATGGGCAATGGTAAGGCTGCACTGATGGGCAATGATAAGGCTGCACTGATGGGCATTCATAAGCACTGATAAGACTGCATTAATGGGTACTGATAAGCACTGATGAGGCTGCATTGATGGGCACTGATGGGGCTGCACCTATGGGCAATGATGAGGCTGAAATGGTGGGCACTGGTAGGCTGAATGGATGGGCACTGATAAGCACTGATGATGCTGCACTTATGGGCAATGATAAGGCTGCACTGATGGGCAATGATAAGGCTGCACTGATGGGCATTCATAAGCACTGATAAGACTGCATTGTTGGGCACTGGTAAGCACGGATGAGGCTGCATTGGTGTTCATTGATAGGCTGCATTGATGGGCACAGATAAGCACTGATGATGATGCACTGATAGACACTGATAAGGCTGCACTGATGGGCACTGATAAGGCTGCACTGATGGGCATTAATAAAGCTGCACTTATGGGCACTGATGAGGCTACATTGATGGGCACTGATAAGGCTGCACTTTTGGGCACTGGTAGGCTGCATTTATGGGAACTGAAAGGCTGCATTGGTGGGCACTGATAAGCACTGATGAGGCATCACTGATGGCACTGATAGGCAGCATTGGTGGGCACAGATAGGCTGCATTGATGTGCACTGATAAGGCTTTACTGATGGGCACTGATGAGGCAGCAGTGATGGCCACTGATGAGGTGGCTATGATGGGCACTGATAAGCTGCACTGATGACCACTGATGAGGTGGCACTGATATGCTGCACTGATGAGCCTGCACCTATGGGCACTAATGAGGCTGCATTGATGGGCACTGACAAGCTTAATTGATGAGCACTGATAGGGCTGTACTTATGGGCACTGATAAGGGTGCACTTATGGGCACTGATAGGCTGCACTTGTGGGCACTGATAGGTTGCATTGGTGGGTCCTGATAGGCTACATTGATGGGCACTGATAAGCACTGATGATGCTGCACTGATGGGCACTGTTGATGCTGCCCTGATGGCCACTGATAAACTGCACTGATGGGCACTGTCGAAGGCTGCACTGATAAGGCAGCACTGATATGCTGCCCTGATAGGCACTGATGGGTCTTCACTCATGGCCACTAATGAGGTGGCACTGATAAGCTGCACTGATAGGGTCGCATTGATAAGGCAGTGCTGATATGCTGCACATATGGGCACTAGTCGGCTGCACTGATGGCCAATTATAAGGCTGCACTGATGAGCACTGATGAGGCGGCACTGATAGCCACTGATGAGGTGGCAATGATGGGCACTGATAAGCTGCACTGATGGGCACTGATGAGGCAGCACTTGAAATCTGCACTGATATGCTGCACTGATGGGCACTAATAGGCTGCATTGATGGTCACTAATGAGGCTGCACTGATGGCCACTGATGAGGCGGCACTGATGACCACTGATAAACTGCACTGATGGCCACTGATGAGGCTAAGGCAGCACTGATATGATGCACTGATGGGGCTGCATTAATGGCCACTACTGAAGTCACACCGATAAGCTGCACTGATAGGGCCACATTGATAAGGCAGCACTGATATGCTGCACAGATGAGCACTAATAGGTTGCACTGATGCCCAATTATAAGGCTGCACTAATGGCCACTGATGAGGTGGCACTGATGGTCAATGATGAGTCGGCACTGATGGCCACTAATAAACTGCACTGATGGCCACTGATGAGGCTGCACTGATATGCTGCCTGATGGGCACTAATGGAGCTGCACTGATGGCCACTAATGGGGTGGCATTGATAAGCTGCACTGATAGGGCCACATTGATAAGGCAGCACTGATATGCTTCACTGATGGACACTGATAGATTGCACTAATGGCACTGATAAGGCTGCCCTGATGGTCACTGATGAGGCTGCACTGAGAGCCACTGATTAGGCAGCAGTGATGGCTACTGATAAGGCGGCAAGGATGGGCACTGATAAACTGCACTGATGAGGCTGCACTGATGGGTACTGATATGCTGCACTTATGGACACTGATGGGGTTGCACTGATGGCCATTGATGGACACTGATAGGCGGCACTGATGGGTACTGATACAGCTGCACTGATGAGCACTGTTGAGGCTGCACTGATATACTTTATGTTAATATTGTTAAAGTTGTTGTTGTTAATATTTATTTTTGTAAATGAAATCTGCATAAAACATTTAACAGTGTCATTTCATGAGAGTTTACGAGGGCGTGTTTAGGATTTGGGGCGGGGCAGGGGTTGGATGGGTCAACTGCTGGTGATTAACTTTTAGGCCCCTTTCACTCAAGCGGACCGTTCCGACCCACCTGTCCGTTTTTCAGGCGGATCTGAACGGTCCCCCCCATGCATCTCTATGGAGCATTGGATGTCAGCGGAGACATGTCCGCTGACATCCGATCCGTCATATCCGGATGGATGGAAACCCTATTTTCCATCCATCTGGCGGACAGACGGTCTGTTAGAGTATGCCTGATAAAGGAGCACGCATGAATTACCCTGCTCATACCGGACGTGACTACATTTAGTGAGGCAGAGCTGCCGAAGATCCAGGAAGTGCTGGAAACTACCAGCACAGCCAGGGCCAGTGGCTGCCTACCTATCCTCCTACTCCACGTCCACAGAGCAGATGACAACCACTTACTTCTCTGTGCATTCTTACCAACATCCTATGAGTTACATATACTGTTTGCTCGATAAAATGGTTTTATACTACACTTAGATGGTGCTGCTCTTTTTCCATACCTTGTGTTCTTTACATAAGTCGATCCCCCACATAGAAAGCACCCCCTAAGGACACATTTAACCCTTTGATCGCCCCTGGTTGTAACCCCTTTCCCTGCCAGTGTCATTAGTACAGTAACAGTGCATATTTTTAGCACTGATTACTGTAGTGATGTCACTGGTCCCCCCAAAAGTGTCAAAAATGTCAGTTAGGTGTCCGAGCTGTCTGCCTCAATGTTGTAGTCCAGCTAAAAAATCGCTGATTGCTGTAATTTTTGCGCAAACCAATCAATATACTCTTATTGGTAGTGTTTTTTTTACCAAAAATATGTATTGGCCTAATGTGATTTTTTGTAGAGGTTCCCGGGGGCACAGCAGGAGCCAATCAGCAGATCGCCACTTGCAATCGTGCAGGAGAATGACAGAACGGCCTTCATGTAAACAAGGCAGACAGCTGTTCTGTCACAGAGGAAGAGCGAGATCTTGTGTTTCAGCTAAGCTGAAACACGGATCTCTTTTCCTGTAGCACATCTTTCCCCCACACGGTTAGAAAGCATTCCCTAGGAGTACACTTAACCCCTTAACCACTTTAAGACTGGAAGATTTTCCTGCTTAATGACCAGGCCCTATTTTGCGATTCGGCACTGCATTATTTTAATGGACAATTGCGCGGTCATGCAACACTGTACCCAAATAAAATTGACGTCCTTTTTTCCCATGAATAGAGTTTTCTTTTGGTGGTATTTGATACCCTTTGCGATTTTAATTTTTTGTGATATAAACAAAAAAAGAGCGACATTTTTGCAAAAAAAAAAAAAAAACAATATTTTTCACATTCTGCTATATAACATTCCCAAAAAAATTTAAAAATCTAATTTTTTAACATCTTAGGCCAATTTGTTTTCTGCTACATATTTTTGGTAGAAAAAAACACAATAAGCTTATTTTGATTGGTTTGCGCAAAAGTTATAGCGTCTACTAACTTTGGGAAAGATTTGTCATTGTTATTGTTTTTTTTTTTTTACTAGTAATGGCGGTGAGCTGCGATTCTTTGTGGGACTGCGACATTGCGGAGGACAGATCGGACCCAAAACTGACATTTTTTACACTTTTGGAGGTACCAGTGACATTAGTACAGTAATCAGTGCTAAAAATATGCACTGTTACTGTAATAATGCCATTGGCAGGGAAGGGGTTAATACTATTGGCGATCAAGGGGTTAAATGTAAGCCTAGGGGAGTGATTCTAACTGTGGGGGGGTTGGGCTTGTAAGATGATCACAGAGACATGCGATCCTATATAGCAGGATCACAGGACCTCTGTGATCTATGCAGGGAAAAGGACGGATGGCTGTGTTTACATCAGCCGTCCGTCCTTCTCTGTCAGCGGGGAGAGATCGAGGGTGTCAGGCGGCAATCAGAGCCGTCTGACACATGCACTGGCTCCCCAACTGAAGAGCGTGAGCACGCTGCCGACGCGCGCTCGCCCCCTAGCCTCCTGAGAGCGCCGTTTTGCCCAGGAGCGGCGGCCTGCTGCAGTAAATCTTCAGCGGGTGGTCGTAAAGTGGTTAATCACCCCTGGTATTAACCCCTTACCTGCCAGTGTCATTTATACAGTAACAGTGAATTATTTTTTTTCAGCAATGGTCCCCAAAAAGTGTCACTTCATTTCAGATTTGTCCGCCGCAATGTCGCAGTTCCGCTAAAAATCACTGATCGCTGCCATTACTAGTAAAAACAAAAAAAAATGCCATAAATCTATCCCATAGTTTGTAGATGTTATAACTTTTGTGCAAACCAAATAAAATACACTTATTAGGATTATTTTATCAAAAATATGTTGCAGAATACATATTGACCTAACTTGATGAAAAAAATTAGATTTTTTAAAAGTTTTTATTGGGAATATTTTATAGCAGAAAGTAAAAAATATTGTTTTTGTTTTTTTTTTCTAAATTGTCTGTCTTTTTTTTTTATAGCGCAAAAAATAAAAATCTGCAGAGGTTATCAAATATACAGGTAGTGCTCCATTAGCTTCTTCCCAGGGGAAGTGACACCATAACCTATAAGTAATATTTTACACATTACTTCCAGGTTCATTCTAGCTAGGGAAGATCAATGAACAGATGTTCACTGGTGTACCAACCAGTGGCGGCCGGCCGATAGGGGGCGCAGGGGTGCCGCCCCCCCCCCCCCCAATAATAAAAAAAAAGGAAAAATCATCTTCAAAGAAAAAAAAAGAAAAAAAAAAACAATTTTGTCCACTATGGGGTGCCGGACTCATTGCTGGCTATGGGGGGGGGGGGTTGTCAGAGGCGCCAATTGGTGGCCGTTCTGGGTGTCACCGGGGGCGCAAGCAATGCGCCCCGACACTCCCCACTAGTCCTGTCCTGGCTTATGATTGGTCCAGACTCCAGCCTGGACCAATCATGATTTAGGACATCCCTGGTGACGTCGTTGTGGCGGTGCCGTTGCGTGCATCAGTCACTCACCGTCACCGTCCCGTCACCTTCCCGCCGAAGAATGAAGAGGAAGAGCAAGAGGAGTCTCGAGGCCCGCGGAGAGGAGAAGCCGCTCACCTTCCCGAATCCCGCCAGTTCCCGACGCAGAACGAAGAGGAGAGGAGTCACTCTCGAGGAGAGGAGAAGCCACCCGCTAACCTTCCCGCCGCCGCAGAACGGAGAGGAGAAGCCGCTCACCTTCCCGCCGGTTCCCGCCACCGTCATAAGAGGACTCGAGGAGGAGAGGAGCAGCCGCCGTAGACCGTCGTCAGCGGGAAGCCGCTGCAGCGATGCCATGACCTGTGACCTCTGACCTGTGACATGACCTGTGACCTGACCTGTGACCTGACCTGTGACATGACCTTTGACCTGACCTGTGACATGACCTGTGACATGACCTGTGACCTGTGACCTGACCTGTGACATGACCTGTGACATGCCTGTGACATGACCTGTGACATGACCTGTGACATGCCTGTGACATGACCTGTGACATGCCTGTACCTTGGCCTGTGACATGCCTGTGACATGACCTGTGACATGCCTGAGACATGACCTGTGACATGACCTGTGACATGCCTGTGACATGCCTGTGACATGACCTGTGACATGCCTGTGACATGACCTGTTAAATGCCTGTGACATGACCTGTGACATGCCTGTACCATGACCTGTGACATGACCTGTGACATGACCTGTGACATGCCTGTGACATGACCTGTGACATGCCTGTGACATGACCTGTGACATGACATGTGACATGCCTGTGACATGCATGTGACATGCATGTGACATGACCTGTGGCATGCCTGTGACATGGCCTGTGACATGCCTGTGATATGACCTGTGACATGACCTGTGACATGCCTGTGACCTGACCTGTGACATGCCTGTGACATGACTTGTGACATGACCTGTGACATGACTGTACCATGACCTGTGACATGACCTGTGACATGCCTGTGACATGGCCTGTGACATGACCTGTGACATTCCTGTACCATGACCTGTGACATGACCTGTGACATGCCTGTACCATGACCTGTGACATGACCTGTCACATGCCTGTGACATGACCTGTGACATGCCTGTACCATGACCTGTGCCATTCCTGTGTCATGACCTGTGCCATGACCTGTGACATGCCCTTACCATCACCTGTGACATGCCTATACCATCACCTGTGACATGCCTGTACCATGACCTCAAAGTCACGCAATTTTTTACCGTGTTTTTTGCCGCGAAGCAATACCTATTACACTTTTCTTTTTGTGCCCCCCACCCAAAAAATTTTGAGCACCAGCCGCCACTGGTACCAACCCTTCATCCAGTCACATCTGCCATCCAGGCCCCAGAACTGTAGGTGGAACAGCGGGGCCCATAAAGCATGCTGGGAGGGTTGGGATGGGGGATAAACTCCTGAGGTCACAAGAAGCATTCCAGTGGCTAGACAGCCAGCAGATTGCTTTCATTAGAAAGCTGATAGTTGGCTTGTGGAGTGTACACACACTCCCGATTTCTGCAAATATTAATTAATTTATTTATTTTAAATTGCTGACTTGGACTTCATTCCAACTGCTTGCATGCTTCAGCCACTGTTTTAAAACTTTTACTTTTGTTTCTGAAATAACTAATTTGCATTCTTTTTTGGTTCATCAAAACTACTGCCTCTGCTCTTTGGGCTGACATTTGGTTCAGGGTTTCTGCTGCTGTATGTAATCTAGACAATTATGTAAAAGTAAAGTAAAAAAATAGACATGAAAGAGATGTGGTGCTAGAATATGTTCTATAATTTCCCATACAGCTTTAGACATTAACAAGGCATGCTATTTAAGAATTGCATATTTTGCAGTGCCCTTTCAGCTGCTCTGAAATGATCTCTCCCTGTTGAGTGATCATTTACTTGTTTTTTCCTTTTGATGTATGTCCCCTAGGTCAATGGTAGGCCCACATGTCCTTTCCATGTTAGTTCTTTGACTTTTAGCTTAGAAAATAACCATTATTGAAAAAGAAAGTTTGGGCCCCCCATTGTTTTCAATGGGATTCAGATTTTGAATCCAATCTTTGATACCATTCGCTGAAATGATCCCGGTTACCTTCGGCTCATCACTATTTAGAACAAGGTTTAGCAATGGCTTATACAGTAGAGACTTTCAGTTCAGCCTCATCCACAGATATGTTGTTTCTGTAAACAAAGAATCCTGTGGCATTAATGAACTTCATCACTGGGCTACCATGGTAAAGCTCAACCCCTAGCCAGACGTATGGTTACCTGTCGAATATGTCTATCACTCACTTATCCCTGTCACTTTGGGGTACCATCCTACTGACTGAATAGTAAAATACTAAATTTGCCTTTTGCCATTGATGCCCTGAGTTGGTTGTGCATGTTCTGTGAAGTCATACACTCTTGGGTGGACTTTCTTGGATAGTAATGGATAGTCGTGATGTCAAACTCTGTTTTATGTACAGTAATTATTTTTGTGGTAATGCATCAATATGTCATTTGTACAATGTCTAAACATACAGTAGGTAAGATAACTTCTTAAATCATGAGTTAGCAGTCTTTCTACACCTAAAGGACAATGGATAAACTGTGTGTTGATTTAGTATACATTTTTTGACATAAAGGACTGATAGTTCCAACAGATTTTTGTTTTGCAGAATGAAAATGCCCTTCAGATATAAATCCCTTTCTTTACTTCCTGTATTTATGCATTTTACAAAGGCCTATTGAAATAAAGAGTAAGGCCTCATGCACACAGGGCGTTTTTATAGCTGCTTTTAGGAGCGTCAGGTGTTTTTTTTTTTTTTTTTTTTTGCAGCTTAAAAACACCCCTCCATGTTATTCTATGGCCTCATGCACACAGGGGCTTTTAGGAGCTGCAAGTGGCAAAGGCGTTTTTAGGCTGTAAAAAAAACCCCAGGGGCATCGTTCTGGAGCATCAGCGTTAAGCTGTAAAAACGCCTGACGCTGCAAAAGGCTTCTTAACGCTGCATACAGCGTTAGGTCACATCAGACGTTTTTAAGCTATAAATGTGATAATATACTGCGCTAACCTCAATTAATCCCCATAAACCCTGATAAGCAGCCAACACAAGATCCTGACTATAATAGATCAATAAAGCAATAAAAATAGGTGTAGCGCAAAACACATAACAGAAGGTCAGTGTCCATATCCAAAAGAGAAAGATAAAAAAAAGAGAGTATCCAAATAATTGAAAGGTTTTCTGCAAGTAGTGGAGGAACCATCACCAGCACCCAATCATAAAGCCTCTTACCAGATCACATTGACCCTTGTTACAAAGGTCAAAATAGGGTAGGAACTCCTATATGCAGAAGGTATGGTCGTAAGGTTCTCCCAACATTCACTCCGTAGTTCCTCTCTAATAGTGATGATCACAACACCCCCCGGTTCGGTTTGCACCAGAACACCGCAAACAGAGGATAAGTTTGTTTGAACAAACGAACCCCATTGAAGTCTATGGGACTCAAACCTCGAAAATCAAACTGCCTCATTTTGAAGGCTTAAATGCAAGTTATTGCCCCAAAAAAGTGTATGGGGGTACGGGTCCTGACCTGGGGAACATGTAGCAATGAGATACTGATTTTAATGATTTAATGATGCTTAACCACTTGCCGACTGCTCACATGGAGCGTACTGCGGCAAAGTGGCTCGTTATCGTCCAGCGACATAGGTCTACTTTGCTGGACTCCTCCCCTCGTGGGCGGCGCGCGCGCCGCCGGAGGCTCGCTCCCGCTGTATTCAGACACAGCGGGAGTCGGGCCAGGGGAGGAGAGGCGGTGATCACTGCCGCTCTTCCCCGATCGTCGGGGATCGAGTGAGGAGATCCACCCGCTTGTGTAATCTCCTAATCTCCTTGTGCGGATCTCCTAAGAAACAGGCAGGGACAGATTACAGGATTCAGCATAGCTGAACCTGCGATCTGTGCCTGTGTCACACAGTCCCCTCCCCCCACACATGTCAGTAAGCACCAGGCATACATTAACCCCTTGATCACTAATAAAAGTTAACCCCTTCCCTGCCAGTGTCATTTTTACAGTAACAGTGCATATGTATAGCACTGATTACTGTAGTAATGTCACTGGTACCCCCAAAAGTGTCAAAAATGTCAGTTAGGGGTCCGATCTGTCGCAGCCGCCATTACTAGTTGCTTTTTTTTGTTTATAGCGCAAAAATTAAAAATTGCACAGGTGATCAAATACCACCAAAAGAAAGCTCTATTTGTGGGGAAAAAAGGACATAAATTGAATTTGGGTACAGCATCACACGACCGCGCAATTGTCCATTAAAGTAACGCAGTGCCGAATCACAAAATATGGCCTGGTCAGTAATGGGGTAAAATCTTCCGGTCTTAAAGCGGTTAAAAATACGCTCATTGAGAATTTTTTTGTCAAATACATGTAGCTAAATACATTTTGGCCTAAATATATGACAAAAGTTGAATATATTGCATATTTTTTAACTGTCAAAGTAGAAAAATATTGTTATTTTTTCAAAATTGTCGCAATTTTTTTATTAATATCGCAAAAAATTAAAAGCGCAGAGGTGATCAAATACCACCAAAAGAAAGCTCTGTTTGTGGGAAAAAAAGGACGTAAATTTCGCTTAGGTATGGCGTTGCATGACCGCGCAATTGTCAGTTAAATTCTCACAGTGCCGAATTGCAAAATGTGGCCTGGACATAAAGCAGAAAAATCCTCCGGTGGTAAAGTGGTTAAACTGGAACCAAAAAAATGAAAAATTCCTTTAAATATCATGCCTGTGGGGTCCCCTGAATGTGCCTGTAAATTAGTGCATCTCTACGATGTATGTAGCCTGCTGCAGCAATACTGACATTTCTAAAGCAAAAAATGTCATATACAAATATACATACATATTTCAAATCACATGTACTTGTCATACGGGTGCAGAAAAATTGGGCCTTGTTTTTTGGTGGTGCCTGAACACTGTAACCCCTCGCAGTTACTCTTGCTGGGCGCAGGAATGGGCCCTGCTGCTAAAAAATCCATACAAATTTGAAATCGCATGTACTTGTCATACAGGTGCCAAAAATTGGACCCTTGCTGTTGATGTTGCCTTAACACCGTAACCAAGGCCTCGCAGTTACTCTTGCTGGGAGCAGCAACGGGACCTGCTGGTAAGAATTCCATACAAATTTGAAATTGCATGTGCTATACAAGTGCCAAAAATTGGCCCTTTGCCATAGGTGGTGCCTGAACACCGTAACCAAGGCCTCGCAGTTACTCTTGCTGGGAGCAGGAACGGGACCTGCTGATAAGAATTCTATACAAATTTGAAATTGCATGTGCAATACAAGTGCCAAAAAATTGGGCCTTTGCCGTAGTTGATGCCTGAACACCGTAACTAAGGCCTCGTAGTTACTCTTGCTGGGTGCAGGAACGGGACCTGATGGTAAGAATTCTATACAAATTTTAAATTGCATGTGCTATACAAGTGCCAGAAATTGGGCCTTTGCCGTATGTGGTGCCTGAACACCGTAACCAAGGCCTCGCAGTTAGTCTTGTTGGGAGTAGGAACGGGACGTGCTGGTAAGAATTGCATACAAATTTGAAATTACATTTGCTACACAGGTGCCAAAAATTGGGCCTTTGCTGTTGGTGGTGCCTGAACACCGTAACCAAGGCCTCACAGTTACTCTTGCTAGGTTCAGGAACGGGACCTTCTGGTAAGAATTCCATACAAATTTAAAATTGCCTGTACTACACAGGTGCCAAAAATCGGGCCTTTGGTGTTGGTGGTGCCTGAACACTGTAAACCCTCACAGTTAGCAGGGCACAGGGACAGGGCATGAAAAATTACACATGATATTTAAATTGTATTCACCTGTCATACAAGTGCAGAAAAATTAGGCCTTGGGGGTTGGTTGAGACCTAAACCAAAAATATTGTTGGAAGCTAGCAGAATAAAGGTAGAGGAATAGGATAGGCAGCATATGCAGTCTTCAAGGGATGGCAGACCCCTAGCAAATGCAATCAGTGACATCAGTATCAGGGGCCCGATAGCTCTTGTTGATCCAGGACTGGTTCATTTTGATGAAAGTCAGCTAGTCAACAGAGTCTGTGGACAGACGCACTCTTTTGTCCATCACAAAACCTCCAGCAGCACTGAACATCCATTCAGAAAGCACGCTGGAAGCAGAGGCCAGTAGCTCCATTGCATATTGAGCAAGTTCTGGCCAGTGGTCCATCCTCAAGACCCCGTAAGCCAGTGGAAAGGTCTCCAAGTCTGCTCTTGCGCCTAGATAATCATGCATTTAAAGGCATCGGTTAGCCGGCCGCCTTCTCCACCACTCCTCCTTTGGCTGAACGATGCCTCAGAAACACGTCCAGAGAATGTTGACCTCCCAGTGTCTGGAAAGGCGGTACACAATTTTTTTTTCAAGGCCTCCTTAAGATGTTTCATCCTCTGCTCCCTCTGGGAAGGCAGGATGAGCTCTGCAAACTTACCCTTGTAACGTGGATCAAGAAGGGTTGCCAACCAGTAATTATCCCTCTCATTGATAGCACCAATCCTTGGGTCCTTTCCCAGGCTTTGCAGAATCAGGGAGCCCATGCAATATAAGTTGTAGGAGGCATGAACTTCTGAGTTCTCTGGGTCACTAAGGATGACATTGTCAGTAGGAGCAACCTCTCCCCAACCACATACAACTCCTAGGGGTTTCTGAGAAATCAAAATTATCCATTGAAGAATGCTGTATGCTATCCTCTTTCTCTACATCCATGCTGCCGAAATCCTTATCCTCCTCCTCCTCTTCCTCCTGTGTGTTTTGTGGCCCTGCATGTCAGATAAGCGAGCACTGGCATTGAACGAATGGCGGAAATGGCCATAGACTTTCCTGGCCTGCCTCAGGAGATCTTGGAAGCCTGGGTATCTGCTCAAGAAACGCTACATCACCAGATCCATAACATGTGCCAGCTATGGAACATGTGTCAAGTGTCCCTGTCGGAGGGCAGAGAGAAGGTTGGTTTCATTATCGCATACAACCATTCCTGGCTCAAGCTGTCAACCATCTCTGAGCCTGCCCCTGCAGAGCTGACAGAATCTCTGCATCGGTGTGACTCCTATCCCCTAGACAGACCAACTGAAGCACAGCATGGCATCTTTTAGCCTGACTGCTTGCATAGCCTCTTGAACACTTAGGGAGCACTGCTGCTGCAGAGGAGAATTGAGCAGAAGAGGACATGGAGGAGATGGAGGAGGAAGAGGAGGAGGAGGAGGTGTTGGAGTAGCCAGATGTGGCAGAACCAGCACCAGCTTTTTGGCGGTGTGGTGGCAAAACAAGCTGCAACACCAATCCCTGTCCTGCATCCTTCCCAGTTGCCAGCAGAGTTACCCAGTGCGCCATGAAAGAAATGTAATGTCCCTGCCCATGCCTGCTGGACCAAGAGTCAGCAGTAATGTGCACTTTCCTGCTGAACGCTTTGTCCAATGAAGCTAAAACACTACCTTCCACATGACGGTAGAGAGCCAGAATGGCGTTACGTGAAAAGAATGCCTTTTTGGGACCTGCCACTGTGGTGCAGCACATTCCACAAATTCGCAAAAGGGAGCAAAGTCTACCAGATGAAAAGGGAGCAACTGTAATGCTAGCAATTTGGCCAAGCTAGCATTAAGATGCTGAGCATGTGGATGGCTGGGACAGTATTTCTTTCTATGGTTCAAATACTGGGGTAGTGAAATTTGCCTGTTGCTCAAATCAAGCGGCGGTGTACTGCTAGAAGATTGGGTGCAGGGTTCGTGTTTTGGGAATATTAATGACTTTCATTCAAGTATAAGGTTTTATCGTCTTTTTTTTTTACACTCATTTTTTATTAAAGTTTATCACATTAGTAAGTTAAACAGTTAGTGTTGCTGAACAGGTACAGTAGGTAGATATAAATAACGACAATTTACCTTTTTGACCGCAAAACATCAGGATAAACTCCAAAGATAATCAGACAATCATTACAAAACCAGAGATTGGAAGTGAATATAACTTTTAAAGGGGGGGTAAAATAGGGGATGAGAGAGGAGGGGGGGATAAATGAGCTACCATTTGAGTCAACCAAAGTACCAGTTAGAAA
The DNA here is from genome assembly GCF_965119305.1 of Pelophylax lessonae. Classification (NCBI taxonomy): domain Eukaryota; kingdom Metazoa; phylum Chordata; class Amphibia; order Anura; family Ranidae; genus Pelophylax; species Pelophylax lessonae. The sequence goes on along the minus strand of NC_138772.1, from coordinate 146,308,255 downwards.
TGCTGAGACTAAAAAAAAAAAAACAGGGAGCATATCATGGGAGATGAGAGACACAATGGGGGGCTAGTATCTCGTGTATAAACGTATGCTTGGAATGAAGAGGCTAGAATAGACTAGGTCCAGTGGTCCTCAGGTCGAGGATGTTGAGTTAGGGTTTGAAGTGTTGATGAAACGGCTCCATTTGCGTTGAAAGGCCGCTGGACAAGGCTGTTGTTAGAGGGTGAGGTCCAGGGGTTCCTTTCATAGAAGAGCATGGAGGTCAGATCTCAGTTACGTTATTGAGGGGGGAGATATGTCCAGCCATCACCTAAGTATGATTCTGCGTGCTGCCATCAGGCAGGTGAGCAACCATTGTTTATTCCTAAGAAGTATGGGTTTTTGCTGTTGTGGCAATAGTCCAAGTTGAAGGTCTAAGTGACCAAAGAGAAGGGGGTAGATATCCTTTTGGAGTGTGAGTCCCAGCGGCCGAGTTATAAAACCAAAGGTTTGGTCCCAAAAGGCTGAGATTTGTGGGCATTCCCAAAGCTTGTGGAGCAGAGACGGTTGGTGAGTTTTACACAAGGTGCACAAGTAGTGTTGCAGATCCTGAGAACATCTTAGATGTGGAATGTAAGCCCTGTGGAGGATTTTGAATTGTTGCTCCCTCCAAAACTCATTATGAACGTAGAGACATGTGGCAAATTAGCCCTTTAGTATATAGTGGTTAGCTTCAGACGAGTGCAGGATTTTTTTCCAGGGTTTGGCTATCTGTTGCGAGACTCATTTGAGAAGCTCTTCATGTAGTGGTTTGTAGATATTTTATGCTTACCCTGCGAGATCCAAGAGTCAATTAGTGCCTCTAAAACGCTGTGGTTTGGAGTGGCAGAGAGAGTCAATGAAGCTCATACATTGTTAAAGAAGTAGGTGGTGGCTAGGAGGGATCACATATAGTTGAGATATAGTGGTGGTGCTGAGAGGTTTACCAGTTTGTATATCAAATAGTTGTGAGAAGACCGTCAAGGCCTTAGTGGCTCATAAATTAAAGGCTGAATGTTGTTGCGCCTGAGGAAACAGAGGGTGATGTTTGATAGGCAGGTAGCAGGACAGACGTTGGGGAACTCCCGACTTTTTCCTCACCTCCCTCCAAGCCGCTACCGTATCTCTAATCAATTTGTTGGATTTCAGAGAGGGGGGTAGGTCCCTGATTCCACAGTGCAACAAAGAGACCAAGTCATGGAGGGCGACCATTTGTGTTTCTAGTGTGAAATTAGTATACCTAGAATTGTGGCCTATCCAGTCCAAGCGCCCACGTAAAAGACATGAAATTTTGTAGACTCTCACATTTGGGAGACCAATCCCCCCTTCCTGTTTAGAGAGGTAGAGTTTGTGGAGGGTGATTCGAGGGCGCCGACCGTTCCAAAGGAAGGTGTTCAACACTTTTGTTAGTCTTTGTTAGTATGTCCGTGTGTTTGAGAAGAATAGAAATGGTCTGTAGAGAGTAGAGTAATTTAGGGAAGCAAGACATTTTAAATAGGTGGTGGAATGATTGGCGTTATTATATACATATTGTTATATACATCCCATCTACTTAATAATATTTTAATTTTACATTTTTAATTTTTATTGTATTTTAAAATTACATTTTAAAATTAAATAAAAAAAAAAAAGATTTTTTGCCACTTCCTAGTGTATTTTAATATAATCTTATAGAATTAATTTTACCCCATATCCAATTAACTCAATCATCATCCATTATGTCGTATTCTGATTATACATAAGATATATACACATATTCAATTTTAATTTTTAATCTTTATTTTTTGACTCATCAGAAGTTTGAGCATTGTGTTATATAAATTGTGCCCTATATGGGCCAAAAGGTTTAATATTACATTTTAATAATATCATATTGAATACTATTATTGTTGTATATTTATACTGTGTTTTAATGGATTTTATATGTATATTTGGGTATACAATTCCCTTTGCTACCAATCACCTATATATATATATATATACTTTGCCATTAGTTTCTTATTAATGAATTTATTCAGCTGATGGCTAAATGGATTAATTTATTGTGACCATCATGTAAAATTCCCCCTTTTCTCTCCGGAAGTGAGGAGTTAGTTGGATGTTGTCACTGACATCCTATTCGCAGATCGCAATTACCCGGATATTCACAGTAAGGGCGGAATGGAATCTTATAGGAAAGGTACTTGCCCTTCTTCCGGGATATTGTGATTATGCCGTCTGGTTATGGAGACATAATTTCCGGTGGGCGTGCATTACTGATCTGTCCTCCTTCCGGGATAGTGTGATTATGCTGTTTGGTCATAGAGACATCATTTCCGGTGGGCGTGCATTACTGATTTGGCTTGGGCTGATTGGTTGAAATAGGGGGTTGGAACATCTACTTAAGTTACCAATAGAGTGATTGCGACCACATGACCCTTGATAATGACGGCCTACGTGCCGACGAAACCGGTCGGGAGCATTGGAGCGCAATCACGCTGTTTTTTTGCCATTTCCGGGACCGGATGATACGGACTGAGTAACACGGAACCGGCACGGATTCTGATATGAATGCCCATTTTACTGTTTGTGATGTAAGTGTGTCTACCTTATTTTCCTAAATAAATTGCTTGAACGTACTTCACCATTCTGGCCATTCCTTCATTTACATACTGCTGAGGAGCGTTAGGATGGTGGAGGAGTGTGAAGTTTCTGACATACAGGCGATTATAAGGTGGATGCTTCAGGAGGGCTCGGTCTTTCACTCCGGATTCTGGTTATTCTGATACCATTCTGCTTGCACTGAACCCCTATAATTAAGGGGTCGGTGCTTTCTGGTAAGCATTCCCACACATTGGGTGTCCTTGTATTGAAGGGAGTGAAGATTTGTTTAATGAGGAAGAATCATCCCTTGATTATTGATGCACTTTATATTTGCTAATGCACTTTATATAAGAATATTATCTTTGATGCACCTTTTATTTGATTATGCACTTTATATTTAAAAGTTTGTGATTTTTACTCTACTATATTTTGCATCATTGGCCTTGGTATTAGCTGATGCACTTTACAATTTATGCACTTTATATCTAAGAGTTTGTTGATTTTATTCCAAATATTTAATCACATACTGCACTTTTAGGTGAGCGCAGCTTTGTACACCATAGGTGTATTATTTACCATTTTAAATAGGTGGCATATTCCGAAGAAGGATACAGGGAGAGTTTGCCAATTGTGCATTTCCGCTATTATCTTGTCCAGGACTGGAGAGAAGTTGAGTCGGTATAGCGAAGAGGGGTGACTTCCAATTTTAACCCCTAGGTACCTAATGTATGTGCTTGTCACGTTTAGTGGAGAGGAGCTGGCCCAGGAAGGTGTGCATGTGGTGTTTAGGGGCAGGATTTCACTCTTTAAAAAATTAATACATAGTCCTGAGCAGATGCAAAAGTCACCGAAGATGGATTGGATGATGGGGAGATCGTGTCAGGGATCCGAGGTGAAGATAAGCACGTCATCCACAAATAGCACCAAGCTCAGTTCTTGATTTCCTACATGAATCCCCCTCAGCTCAGGGTGATGTAACAGTAATCTGGAGAGTGGTTCTATTGCCAGATTGAACAGCAGAGGAGAGAGTGGGCAACCTTGCCTAGTGCCTTTGAACAGGCGAAAAGTGTGGGAGGTGTGGCCTGCGTCAACTACTTGTTCCGGTGGAGAGGGATACATAGCATGTGCAAGATTTAAAAAAGAGCCAGAAAAGCCTAGTTTAGATCTGTGGGCACATTCTATGATTTTTTGCTGTTTTGGAATAAAAAATATCTAAACCTAAAGTTTACAGGACACTTGAGTGACAAATCTATTCCCTTTTTGGGTGCGGTTTTCTACAGTAAAGTGGGTAATTTTGTATCCAGTTTGTATAAGACACCCCTCTGTGGAAATAACCTCCTCTGTGCTGAATCTGGGCACCCTAGTCATGTGACGCGGGGCATACCAGTTTGTCAATTTCTGAGGTTGCGCAGGATTTGCAGTGAGGAGAGAGATTTTCAGCAAGAGAGAGACAAGATGTGCTCCAGATTTTGTGACAGAGGTTATCAATCTAATACTATTAGTAGAGCAATTAAAATAGCAGTCTACACCTAGAGAGAAATTATTACAAGATAAGTGATGCAAATCCACTTAGATTAAAACCTCTATTTTTTCCATCTCGTACAGTATGGAGTATAACAAAATCAGAAGAATTGTGGAGCAATATATACCCATCCTGTATGAGGATTAATATTATGCCAAAATTTCACATGGGCACCATTATTGGCTAACACTTTGTCCCCTAGTGATTTTAGTTCCTGCAATCAGTCTAGAACGTGGCTGGATTTTGTAGGAACATTTAAGTGCGGTGCTGATCGCTGCCCATGTTGCCCTTGGGTTATCAAAAGTGACCAGTTTTGATTACCTGTAAAGAGTGTGCAATCCGATTTGTAGGTTGCACAACTAGGAGGCTCCGAGATCGTTTGCGCGATTATGTTTAGGATATCGAAAAGGGCACAGCACTAGTGTTGCTAGACTTTTTAATAAAGTTCATGGAGGTGACACCTCTTCATTACAAATACAGGAAATTGAGAAAGTTGTCAGCCCCCAGGAGAGGTGGAGTTAGCTTCAGAATTCTCTGTAAATGTGAGATTTATTGGATATTTTTTCTTCATACAAGAATCTCAGAGAGTTTGAATTTTGAGTGGCATTTGACTCACTTTTATGAATAAAATTTTTTTGTAGACTCTCACATTTGGGAGACCAATCCCCCCTTCCTGTTTAGAGAGGTAGAGTTTGTGGAGGGCGATTCAAGGGCGCCGACCCTTCCAAAGGAAGGTGTTCAACACTTTTGTTAGTCTTTGTCATCCCACACATGTGAGGATCGCTGCAAACGTCAGATCGTGGGCAATAATTCTAGCAGTAGAACTCTTCTGTACTGTATATGTAAAGTGGTAACCTGTAAAAGGCTTTTAAAGCATCGCCTATGGATAGTAAAATGTACATCATTTTTTGCCACTAAGCTGCACGTGCAATTTTAAAACGTGACATGTTTGGTATCTGTTTACTCGCTGTGACAACATCTTTGATATTTTACTAAAAAAGTGTTGTGTTTTTTTCATTAAAATTTTAAAAACTGTATTTTTCACTAAAAACTACGTTTGAAAACACGCTGCTTAAATACTGTGTGATATATAAAATTGCAAAACCCACCAATTTATTCTCTAGCGCCTCTGCTTTAAGAAAATATATAATATTTTGGAGTTCTAACTATTTTTCTAGCAAAAAAACAAACTGGTTTTACATGGACACAAAATGTGCCAGAAAGTGGTTATACTGTATTTCTCTAGCGCTCATCGACAGACGTAGTCCTCGGTGATACACCACCTTCGGGTTATGTTACCTCCGCAGGAGCAGGACTAGACAGGAAATTAAAAAGCTCTGGCCACACCCTAGGGGCAGTCCCAGAGGGTATATCCTCTCTCTCTCTGCCTCAGCAAATCAGTTATTTTCTGTCTAGTTAGGAGTAAGGACCTAGATACCTTGCTGGGATCTTAGGTCCTGGCAAGAATTTTTTTCTAAAAGGATTTTTGGACAGCTTTTTTTCTCCAGTGTTCCTGTGAGATCTTCAAGCAAGAAAGCTGAACTGGGCGACGGGCTGGATGTTGAGATCCGGTGGTCACCCCAGTTCAGCCTACGAGCGCGTGCAGGCCATAGCTCCGCGCTGGGTCGGCCGCGACAAAGTCCCATTAAAAGGACTGAACCCGCGAGTTAAACGTCTCGCTGAAACGCCAAAGACCATGAGTCACGGAGTCCGTATCGGTCGACAGCCCTCCCGCCCCGGTGGAGAGGGGTACTGTCAGGAGTTGGTGCCCGCCTGGTTCCGGTATGGTGAGTAGTATGTTCCCCCTTTTTCCCTGACGGGTTTTGTGGTGAACGCGGGCCCCTCTCTGTATGGTAAGAAAGAGTTTCTTTCTATCCTATAACATGTCACAAATCCTCCTACTTTGAGTGTGATTTTATGTGTACAAAAAGCCAGGAGGCTTGGTTTGGGAGCTAACAATCTATTGTATACATGTTTTTAAAAATGTAATCTGTGGCATTCTGGGAATCTTATGGGTTAAGTATAAGCTACCTACCAGTCAGAAGCCATGGACATGTAGACTGCCTTCCAAGTCAGATCTCCAGCTAATAGCAGGCCTCCCGAATGGCCATGCGGTCCGCCAGGGCCGGTACCGCCAACCACGCCATATCCCCATGCAGAGAGAGTGTTGTGTGCCTGCAGCACACCGCTAGTCAGCACAGGCCGCCGCCATTTTTTTTTTTTTGCTGGATCGCACGAGCCGCCATTTTGGCGTAGCCTCGTGTCTCCAGCATGGGGGCGGCCATGTTTTAGGTGATTCTACACCTCGTGGAGCTTGGGGGAGGCGCCGGAAGGCGTGCAGAGGGGCGGAGCCGCCTCCTTTCTTCCTGGGCAGCCAGCCAAAAGACTTCCTGTTTGTCTAAGACAGCGCTGTAAGCTGTTGCAGTTCAACTCTGAACATCAAGTGGTGAGCCTGGGGGTCTATCTCTCTCTCTCTCGATCGATAGGGATCCCTAGCAGGTAACACTAAGGGGTTTTTTTTTTTTTTGTGGCGCTGAGGGTCAAAAAAAAAAAAAAAAAAAAAGTTTTTTCTTTACTTTGAATTATATCATCCAGGAAGTAACTGGAGTTATTATGGACCCTGCCACACATATTCCCCCACCTGTTTCCCTCGAGGGGGCCTCAGGACCCGCCGGTGTACAGAGTATAGAGTCATTTACAGCAATTTTGGAGTCTATGGTGGCTCGGGTGGAGGCGGCCTGTCAGGGACGGGGGTCAAGGAAGCGACCCCCGCCTACCCCTATACTATCTGACACCTCTGACTCTGATTCAGAGATGGTCACTGCAGTTGCAGGTTCCTCTGCAAGGGCTGTTATCCCAGGTAAAGCCCCCTCAGACAGTGAGGAGGACGCTTCTTCTCCTGCTATAATTCAGGAAGAAGCATTGGTGGACGCACTAGTTGTGGCAGTGCAAGAAACCTTAAAACTTGAGGCTTTACCGGCAGAGGCAACTGAAACAGAGAGGCCTTTTGGGACTAATAAGCCCATCAAGACGGCGAAGGCTTTTCCTGTACCTAAATGTTTTGGAAATCAGATTAAAGGAGAATGGGAACATTCTAAACGTACCTTTACTATTTCCAAGCGTATTGCTAGACGCTATCCGTTTGAGGAATCCATCATTAAGAAATGGACGGTACCACCAGTCGTGGATCCGCCTATTTCCAGGCTGAATAAAGCCACGGTTATTCCAGTGGAGGACACTTCGTCCTTTAAGGATCCGGTGGATCGAAAGATAGAAGCGGAGTCCCGCACTATCTTTTCTCTGATAGGGTCAGCATTTAGACCAGTAATTGTTATTGGTCTAGTTTCCCAGACACTTACAGAATGGGCGAAAATGGTACGCCAAGATCTTAGGGGAAAAGATATTCCCCAGGAGACATCTGATTTGATAGAACAGATCATACAAGGGCTACGGTTTATCTGTGACGCAGCCTTGGACACTACTCCCTTGTTAGGGCATGCATCTAAGTTAGCAGTGATCCTCAGACGTGTGCTGTGGTTAAAATGCTGGTCAGCTGACCTAGGTTCCAAAAAGACTTTGACCAATCTCCCTTTCCAGGGGAATCGTCTATTTGGAGCCAACCTAGATGAAATCATTAAGGATGCCACCGGGGGCAAGAGTACTTTTTTGCCACAGGCTGCAAAAGCTAAGGAACCTCGCAACAAGCGAGGACCTTTCTTTACCGCCCATAAAGGGCGCCCGGCTGGTACTTCCGGGAAAGGCAAGACTCCTCCAGGAGGGTTCAAGAAGGGCTGGTCGGACAAGCAGAGGACCAACCCAGCCAAACCCGAAGTAAAGGAGTACACAGCCTGAAGGTGCGCCCCCACCCGATTTCAGGGTGGGGGGACGTTTTCACCGGTATTCAGGACATTAGATCGAGCATCAACCACTACTACCGGTGCGATTCTTCCCTTCCAACATTTAAGTACAGGAAGCGGTAGTTACCGTTCCCTGTATAGATCTTTTCCTTTACCTTTTCCTAAGATTAGTCCCGATACCTCACAGGAATCGGATCTGATTGACCAGATAGGCCAAGTAGCCTCTAGTCGGGTGACTTCGGTCCCTGAGGTTCAACCAGAAAAGATCACCTTTCCTGATAACTATCAGGTATCTGATAAATGTGTGGGAACAGAAAACGACCAGACTTTCTCGGATGGTCGGGGCCAGATAGCTCTAGGGACGCCTGGTTCAGATCCAATCAGCGCCAGTGGTCCTAGAAATTCTAGGCTGGCCTCTTCAAGCCGGCCTGGCCGACTTGGACATGTTAGTCGCAGACGTTCCGTGGGAACTTCGTCTCAGGGAGTGTCTGTAGTCTCAAGGACCTATTTACCTTCGTGCTTTACAGTCGCTGGTTTTAATGGCCTGGCCATTGAGACCCAAGTACTGAAGGACAGAGGTTTGTCTACTTCAGTCATTCCTACCCTTATTAAAGCAAGGAAAGCGACTTCCAGCAAAGTCTATTATCACACATGGAAGACTTATATTGCGTGGTGCGAATCTTTAGGATTTCCTCCACGTACCTATTCGGTGTCTCGAATATTGGCCTTTTTGCAACAAGGGGTTGAGCAGAAGCTAGCCTTGAGCACCATCAAGGGTCAAGTTTCAGCATTAGCAATCTTCTTTCAGAAACCTTTAGCTACCAAATCCTTGGTGCGGAATTTCATCCAGGGGGTGCGGCACCTGGCTCCTCCAGTCCGCGCGCCCTTACCGCCCTGGGATCTTAATTTGGTTTTGTCGGTTCTACAGAAACCTCCCTTTGAAAACATCAGGGAGATTCCCTTGCTTACTTTATCCCAGAAGGTGGTCTTCTTGGTGGCTATTACTTCTGCTCGCAGGGTGTCAGAACTGGCTGCATTATCATGCCAGTCCCCATACCTAGTGATTCATAGGGATAAGGTAGTACTTCATCCTAAGCCATCTTTTCTTCCTAAGGTGGTTTCAGATTCATCTGAATGAAGATATTGTACTACCTTCCTTGTGTCCTCAGCCCAAGCATCATCGGGAACATGCGTTGCATTCCTTGGATGTGGTTCGGGCAATCAGGGTATACCTGAAAGCTACGGAATCATTCCGTAAGACGGATTCACTTTTTGTGATCACGGATGGCCCCAGAAAGGGTTTGCCTGCATCTGCCGCGACCATTGCCAAATGGATTAGGCAAACGGTGGTACAGGCTTATTCTATTAAGGGTCAGAGTCCTCCGTTCCCTGTTAGGGCGCACTCCACTCGAGCGCTCAGTACTTCCTGGGCCTTTCGCCATCAGGCGTCAGTGGTCCAGGTATGTAAGGCGGCCACTTGGTCGTCGGTACATACCTTTACTAAATTCTATAAAATTGATGTGACGGCATCGGCGGATGCCTCATTTGGCCGCAAGGTTTTGCAGGCCGCAATTTGAGGAGACCGGTGGTCTACCTCGAGGGTTTTTTTCTGTTTGAAAATTTTTTTGTTGAGTCTCATCATTAAGGATGAGCATTGTAAACTTCTAGTTGGCACCGGTTGGGCCTTCTAGATTGGGATTTGATTTCCATTTTCCCACCCCTCAGTTGTGATACTGCTCTGGGACGTCCCGAAGGTGGTGTATCACCGAGGACTACGTCTGTCGATGAGCGCTAGAGAAAAATGGATTTTTGTAAAATCTTACCGTAAAATCCTTTTCTCTTAGCTCATCGACAGACGTAGTCCCCGCCCCTCTGTTTTGGAGTTGGGTTGGGTTAAATTCTCTAAGCACTGCTTTTTCACATAACTGATTTGCTGAGGCAGAGAGAGAGAGGATATACCCTCTGGGACTGCCCCTAGGGTGTGGCCAGAGCTTTTTAATTTCCTGTCTAGTCCTGCTCCTGCGGAGGTAACATAACCCGAAGGTGGTGTATCACCGAGGACTACGTCTGTCGATGAGCTAAGAGAAAAGGATTTTACGGTAAGATTTTACAAAAATCCATTTATACTATGTATTTATTGTTTTTTAAATTATTTTCTTTAAAATATTCATATATTCATATATATATTTAAAGTATATTGTATCATAAAATTACAACTTGTTGAAAAAAACAAAAAAAAAAACATTTTATTTACTATTATCATTTTCCAAAAAATTTGGCAAAAATTACAACTTCAAAAAACTTACCAAGTCTTTTACTAAATACCTTGCACTGTATACTTTCCAAAAAAAGGGTGTTTATATTGTCCTGGCCTTTTAGGGGCCTCAAGAAAAAAGATAGACAGTGAGAACATCAGGACTGATCGATTTTCAAGTGTGTAGACTCTACTGAAACTTTCACACAGACTAAATAACATACAGTGATACAGTAGAATACATTTTGGCCTAAAGTTATAAAGAAAGTTTATTATTTGCAAACTTTTATAACAGAAATTTAAAAAAAAATGTGTTCTTTTAAACATTTCAGAAAAAAAAAAAAAAAAACAGTTCTGAAACGGAAGGATTTACCCCCTTAATGACCAGGCACTGCCTTACTTTAACTGACAATTGCGTGGTCGTGCAACGCCGTACCCAAATAAAATTCATGTCCTTTTTTCCCCACAAATAGAGCTTTCTTTTGATGACATTTGATCACCTATGCGATTTTGATTTTTTTGTGCTATAAACCACAAAATGCGACAAATATTTTTTACTTTCTGCTATATAACATTCCCAAGAAAAACATTTTTGTCATAATTTTAGGCCAATTTGTATTCTGCCACATTTTGTTGGTAAAAAAAAAAATCCCAAAAAACGGAAAATTCCTATCATACTTACCGTAATTTTCCTTTCCTGATAGTCTCCATGGCAGCCTACGTGTGGGTTAACCCCGCCTCCACTCCAAGGGTATAGGACCCCCCTCCCATAAATTTCAGCTCTCAGGTACAGCAGGTGTTCCATATCTTAGCCGAATCCAAGACGAGAGGGTGGGTACTCCGGCTGCCATGGAGACTATCAGGAAAGGAAAATTACGGTAAGTATGATAGGAATTTTCCGTTTTCCTGTCTGTCTCCATGGCAGCCTACGTGTGGGAAATAACTAGCTCACTCCACACGGGTGGGAATGCTTTAGCAAAGAAAATTTTAATTCATGCTATTTGCAGACAAAACAGTCAAACCAAAATTAACTGAGGACAGAGAAGCAGGCTCTACACAATAGTGGGTCATAAAAGTATTGACTGATGACCATGAAGCCGCTCTGCAAATCACATCTGGAGCCACGTGCCGCGAAGCCGCCCAGGAAGTAGAGATACTCCTTGTAGAGTGCGCCGTCACCGCCTCCGGAGGAGCCAGCCCCTCAGCTCTATAGGCCTGTTGGATAGCTGCCACTATCCATGAAGCGATAGTCCTAGATGAAGCAGGTTTACCTCTGTTCTTTCCCCAGAACAGGACAAAGAGGTTGTCAGACTGCCTGAATGGTGCAGTTGCTTGAAGATAGGCTTTTAAGGATTCTCCTACATCCAACGGATGAGGATTGGACTCATTAGATGAACGGAAAGTAGGCAGGACAATCTCCTGATTCTGGTGAAACACTGAGGTGACTTTCGGATTTGAATTCAGCCTGGGTATCAGTACTACCCGATCCGGAAAAAAAAGTCAAGAATGGTTCTTTACATCCGAGAGAACTTAATTCAGAGACCCTTTTAGCCGAAGTAATGGCTACCAGGAAGACAGTTCGGATGGTCAGGTCCTTGATAGAAGAAGAGGAATCTATGCCCGATTTGGAGAGGGCATTTAGGACAAGAGGTAGATCCCATTTCGGGAACCTAGGTCTTCTCTGAGGATTGAGCCTGATTGCTCCTTTGAAAAATTGTTGGATTAGTGGGTGTTGGGCCCACATGACCCCGGAGAAGGCCGATAAGGCCGAAACTTGAACTCTAAGAGTTGCCACTGAAAGGGGCATATCCAGACCAGCCTGAAGAAAACTTAGTATTTCTTGAATCCCAGGGACTGAGGAAGACATACCTTCAGGATATGCAGACTCCATGAATCTTGCCCAGATTCTACAGTATACTCTATTAGTACTTGGTCGTCTAGCATTCATCAAGGTGGAAATGGCTGTAGATGGGCAGCCGAGCGATTCCAACCCTTCCCCCTCAAGAACCAGACCGTCAACCGGAGAATTGCAGGACAGGGGTGCACTGATGTTCCCTGAAGAAGCAAGTCTGGTCTGAGGGGAAGAGGGACCGGGTCCCGGTAACTCAGTTGTAGGAGTAGCGGAAACCATGGCCTGTTCGGCCAGAAAGGCGCCACCATCACTATCTCCACATCTTCCGCTTGAAGCCTTTGCAGGAATTTGAGAATGATGGGTACTGGAGGAAAGGCATAAGCCCTGCTGAACTCCCACCTGTCGGTTAGTGCATCTGTCCCGTAAGCTTGAGGACACTTGCCCCTCGTGACATACTTCCCCAACTTGTGGTTGCAAGGGGAGGCGAACAGATCGACTTCGGGAGATACTCCCAACGACAGAATCCATTTGAACGACTCCACATGGAGCGACCATTCGTTGTGGTTCAACTGGACCCTGGACAGAAAATCCGCTTGAACATTCTGTGAACCTGGGATGTAAACTGCCGAGATGTTTACTAGGTGAGTCTGGGCCCAGGACATGATCGGGTCTAATTCTCGTAGCAGAGAGAGACTCCGTGTCCCACCTTGTCTCTTCACATAAGACACTGCCGTGGTGTTGTCCATCCGAATCATTACAGATTTCCCCTCTAGCAGGTGTTGGAAAGATCGAAGACCCTGGTAGGCTGCTCGGAGTTCCAGTATATTGGAGACTGGAGTGTGTCTCTGAAAAGACCATCTCCCCTGTGTCATCTCTGTCAGACAATGAGCCCCCCAACCTGAGTTGCTGGCGTCTGTTGTGATTATAGTCCATGAGACTGGAACCAGAGAATGACAGTTGAGCAGATTCCTGCGTTGCAGCCACCAAAGAAGACTGTATCTCATGCTGGAGGAGATATGAATGTACTGATCTTTCTCTTCTGTGTTCCATTGTTGTAGGAACCCTTTTTGGAAGGGCCTCATATGCCAGAGAGCCCATTTGACCATTGGAGCCGTGGACACCATGGTGCCAATGATTTTGAGGCACTGAGAGGCTTTCAGCCGAGGAGAGGAAAGAGCCGGAAGGATTCTCTCCCTCACTACCGGTATCTTCTCTAATGGGAGAGAGATTGAATTCTCGACGGTGTCGAATTGCGCCCCAAGATAGACTAGGCGCTGAGTAGGCTCCAGCTGACTCTTTTGTAGGTTTAGGAGCCAGCCAAACTCTTTGAGGGTCGATATGACCTGATCTCTGTGTGCCAATAACTGATCCTTTTCTTGAGACAGAAGCAGAAGATCGTCTAAGTAATGATGTAGACGTATACCTTTCAATCTTATGAAGGCTACCACTGCTAGAAGAACTTTGGTGAATACTCTGGGTGAGGTAGACAGGCCGAAGGGTAGGCAAATGAATTGCAGATGCTGATCCCGAACACAGAAGCGAAGATATTTGTGGAAGTCGGTTGCCACAGGTACATGAAAATACGCATCCTTTAAATCTATTGAGGCGAGCCAATCTCCCGGCAGTACTGCCCTTTGAATAGTTGAGAGTGTTTCCATCTTGAATTTTTCGTTCATTATGAACTTGTTCAGGTATGTGAGATCTATAACAGGTCTCCAGGCCCCGTTCTTCTTCTGGACTAAGAAGAGGGGTGAGTAAACCCCTTGAAATTTCTCTTGTTCCGGAACCGGAGCTACCGCTCCTTGAGCCACCAAAGCGTCTACATAGGCGAGCAAGACTTCTCTTCTCTCTTCTAGACAGGGTAAATGAGTTGAGATGAATCTTGGAACTGGATCTGCCAGAAATGACCATCTGTGGCCTGTAGAGACCGTCCTGACGGTCCAAAAGTCCGTGATTGAGGCCGCCCAGACATGCTGAAAATGGAGAAGACATGCCCCCACCTGACATGCCTGGACGGGCCCAATCTCAAAAAGATTTAGTGGAATCTTGTCCAGCAGGCGCTGGATTTTTTGATGACCTCCGAGTAGAGGATTGACCACCTCTCCAGTTTCTTCGGAAATCTCTATTAGGCTTGTAAGAGCGTGCATCTCTTGATCTCTCCGTGTATTGCCTCCTAGGTTGAGGCTTCTTCTGACCAAATAGACGTCTGTCTTGCGGGAGGAAACCTGACTTTCCGCCAGTAGCCTTGGCAATGGCGCTGTCTAGTTTGTTTCCAAAAAGGGAAGTACCCTCAAAAGGGATCTTACACCATGCCTGTTTAGAAGCTGGATCTGCAATCCACGGGCGAAGCCACAAGGCCCTCTTTGCCGTTACTGAGGATAGCATCGATCTGGACAGAAGACGCAGAACATCAATAGATGCTTCTCCTAAAAACACTGAAGCCAGCTTGAGATCGTGAATAGGGGAACTTTCTACGGCTTCTTCCGAGAGACTTCCAAGTTTGGATTCTATATCGGAAACCCAGACTTCCATGGCTTTAGACATTGTTGCTAATGCCATCACAGGTTTGCAGGCCGCGCCGGCCGTCACAAAGATCCTCTTTAGGTCCAGATCTATCTTCCTATCCAAAGGGTCTTTGAAAGAGACCGCGTCATCTAGTGGCAAAGTGACATGCTTTGCTAATCTTGTAACTGCCGCATCCACAAGAGGAGCAGATTCCAGACGGGCGACATCTTCAGGTTTAAAGGGATATAATTTCCCAAGTTTGGAGGATAAGGAAGACTTACTATCCCCTTTACTCCATTCTTCAGTAATCACCTCTTGTAATTCAGAGAGGGAAGGGAAGTTGATACGCTCCTTACCAAGGTGCTTGAAGAACTTCCGCTGCTTTTTCTGAGGAGACACAGGATCCTCCCATCTGAGAGCTTCTTTAATGGCTCTGATCAGGGGTGAAACTAGGGCGAACTCAAAGCCGCCTACAGCCCCTTCTTCTTCCGAATCACTGTCAGATGACTTTGCAGAAGTAATACTCGGTTGAGAGGGGCCTTGATCTTCCTGCACTTCCCCTGGAGAACTGGATGTGGTGGGACCAAGTGGTGGGACTGTACCCCATTCTTTCAGGGACTGTTGTACTATTCTCTTCACTAGAGATTCCAATCTTTGATCCTTTTGCCCCCTCTCACCGGCTGCATGAGCAAAACATGGCTCACATAGGGACTTGTCCTCCGGGACATGCGCCCCACAACCCCAACAGGCTCTCTGGTGTGTGCGGTGACTCTGGTATCGTGTATGGTGTCTGGGGGAGGAATTGGAGCTTCTCCCTTGTTGCCTACTCCCTGATGGAGATTCACGGCGTTTAGATCTGGAGGATGAACTCCCACGAGGTCTGACAGGGTCTCTTTCTTGTGTGTAAAACAGGCCTGGGAGAGCTGATGGAAAAAAAAGAAAATCGGGGAGACACTGGATTTAGCCATGACCTAGGGACCAGCAAGCCCTCCCCGCCCCCCCCTCTGAAAAATGCCAGCACCCACCTGTTGTGAGAGGGCTGGCCACAGGAGGGCGGTGACGCAGGATCCATACTTCAGGCCAAACAACCAGACTGATAAAGAAAGGTAATACATATCAGACACCATGTCAGTGATACATTGTGAGGTGACAACCCTCCGCCCCCCCCCCCCCCTCTGCAGTCAAGTCTCCATTGCACATACCTGTAGCAAGGAATCCAGAGACACTGGGAAGCTGCCGCAACGCCCACAGTACATTCCCAAAGTACGGGGGAATCGTCAGCTGTTTAAATCTCCCGCCGGAATGACGTCAGCGGTGATGCAGCCGCGATCGCTAATGCGCATGTGCGAACCAAGCCTCGACTTCGCTCGCGGCGCACTGCGCATGCGCGGGACCACGAAGCGTCTACCGATTGGACGCTAGAAGCAGAGGAGGAAGAGGAAGGGTTTGTTGGAACGCAGGAAGGGTTTGCTGGAACGCAGGAAGCGTTCCAGCGCCATTGGGCCAAACAAACAAATTGTACAGTGATAGAAAAAGAGACAAACAAAGTGTACATAAATAACAAATACCGCTGCCATGAAGGGAAGCAATGCGAATCTTCAGACCCATGTCAGAGAATGCCAATCAAGCTTCAGTCAACCGCAGAGAGCAGGGGATTTTAAATGTCACTCACCCGCCCGTGGCTGGGCTCTGGACATGCAGACACCATCCAAAGTATCCTAAGGTAAGCTGGACGTAGTAAGACATCAGAAGTGTAGGTCCTTGGAGGAGGACAAAAAATGAACACCTGCTGTACCTGAGAGCTGAAATTTATGGGAGGGGGGTCCTATACCCTTGGAGTGGAGGCGGGGTTAACCCACACGTAGGCTGCCATGGAGACAGACAGGAAAGTGTATATTGATTGGTTTGTGCAAAAGTTTTTGTGTCTACAAACTAGAGGAACGATTTATGTCATTTTTATTTATTTATTTTTTTACTAGTAATGGCGGCAATCAGCGTTTTTTTTAGCGGGACTGTGACATTGCGGCAGACAGATCGGACACCTAACTGACATTTTGACACCTTTTGGGGGAACCAGTGACACTACTACGATAATCAGTGCTAAAAATATGCACTATTACTGTACTAATGACACTGGCAGGGAGAGGGTTAACACAAGGGGCAAATAAAGGGTTAAATGTGTCACTAGGGGGTGCTTTATAACTGGGGGGGGGGGGGCTTTCTGTAAGAACACAGAGACCTGTGTTCCTAAATAAGAGAGAAACAGGATCCCTGTGTTTATAACTGACAGAACAGCGGTCTGCCGTGTTTACAACAGCAGACCACCGTTCTGTCTCCATGAGGAGCGATTGCGAGTGCCAGGCGGCAATCGCGGCTGCCGGATCTGATGATCGGCCTCCTCCATGGTGAATGGTTGTCCCACAAAGTGACATACATTTACATCTTTTCACAGGACAGAGCCAACCTGCTGCAGTAAAACTGTGGCGGGCAGTCTTTAAGTGGTTAAGTGGTTAAATACCACCAAAAGTAAGCTATATCTGTCTAAAAAAAAATTATATAAAATTAAAGTGTACGGCGTTGCATGACTACATGATTGTCATTCAAAGTGTGACAGCTCTGAAAACTGGGAAGGGCTTTTAACATGCTGATCTGCAAGGGGTTAATATGTGCTTCATTCCTCAGGAGCTCCTTTACACACCACCTTCTTTTCTCCTTTCCTATTGACTCCAATGCATTTCACAAAAATTTCACAAAAATCTTCTTCTTTTCCCAGAAATTTAGGGAAAATAAATTTCCCTATTTGACTCATTCCTTACTATGATGCAAAATTCAGTTTCACACATGAAAAATTATATATATATATATATATATATATATATATATATATATATATATATATATATATATATATATATACTATAGATAGATAGATATCATATTTTCTAATAGAGAAAACAGCATGTTTTATGTACAATAGACAAATGACCACATACTATATGATTATACGTTTAAATATTCTGTGACACAAAGGTCAATTTTTAATTTTGAAAAGGGAATAAAACCACAGCCAACCTACAAGAAATAGCTGTAAGTAGTTTTTAATTTCTGATTGTAATGGTAACAGTTATGTATTCAGCAATAAGGTTCACGTGTATAATTATGTTAAGTTTATTTTTAATGAAGGATTGCCAAGTGAGAAACACCCTATATGTAGCTTTGGCCATCTGTTCAAAGCATTGTCAATCAAATTATGCATTAATCCAGATTACATTTCATGCTGATCAATGTAATCTTTCAACAAATTCAGAGTATTGTTTTTTTTTTTTTTTTTTTTCTTGTATTTGGAACTGATCAACCCTATGCTTTCATGTGATTTCTAAGCTAACATACTGGGCAATAAAGAGCAATCAATACAGCACAACCATGTTCAACCAACTAAGTTTTGTTTTGCTAAACTAAGCAAAATTAGTTGAATGCCCTGACTGTAGCTGCCGTATTTTATTGTAAATTATTTTTTCACTTGTTTTTGTGTCTATGCATAAATTAAAAATCTGCTGAAATTTATTATTCATCGGAGATGTAATTAATATGCAAAATTATGCAAATGAGGATGCAATTAGGCTTCAATTCTCTAGTGGAATTTTCCATTATAATTTAATACAAAGTAATAGAGTAATTGGTGTCACGTGTAATTATAGTTACTCAAGTGTACTTGCAGACGTGCAAGTGATGTGGTATATGTTAGTTACCCTATGCAAATATGCTAGCCAGCCATTTAACACTGGGGGACAGTGTAAACAAAGATTGTATAAAAAATAGTATGAGTAATAATGACCCCCACTTTCTTTTCATTTTTAAGAATTGCATGAGTAATTTTAACTAATTTTCTGCATTTACTTACAAGATTTTAATTAGTTTTATACAGTGAGCTGTTTATTACCTTGAATTTATATGATGCAATTATTTTCTATTCAGACAGAGAAAAATGCATCAAAATAACCATAAAATAGAGATTATTTTTTTTCCTTGCATATATGCCAAATAACTATCTTCATAGTACACAATAACAGAAATCTAAAGGGAGTAGTAATGTTATACTTCCACTATATTTGTTAATTTTTGAAATACAACAGAGGACAGATATTTAAATTGCATGAGAGGGAAAAAAACAATGTACATATTACCTGGAGGGAGACCTTTTATGTCTTTCTTCAGAATTGTAAAATGAGCCATCTATGCATTTTCCAACACAGCATTGTTAGTAATTATCATTAAGTAAAAAAGTGAGTGACATTAGCTGAGAGCAGGTTGAGAGTGACATGAGGCAAATTTAATGAGTGCTATTGGAACAAAAGCTAAAATGATTTGTGGGTTTGTTAACTCTTTTTCTTCTGAAGAAGAGCATAGTAACCCCCAGTCAAGCAAACAACATTGCTCTCTAAGCAGTTAAAGGGCGATTAAAACAATTTGTCATTCAAAATTGAAAAATATCCCATTATGGAAAATCTGTCGCATAAGTGCTCAGATCTTTATTTTTTTGCTTTTATTTTACAAATACATTCTGCCATTGCTTATTACAATTTAGGCAGTTTATTTCATTTTCAATCTGTGCATCTTCTACAAAAGGCATTGGCCTTTACTTTAAGCTCCATAGAAGCTGCGCAGAGTCAGAGTTTTCTATAGTTCTCTGTAACTGTGAAAACTACATAATGCATAATAAAGCCAAACAGCTAAATAAACAGATTAAATACATATATGAATAGAACTGTATGCAATACTATAAGTTCCTTTTATGGCCATTTATTTTCAAGATATACACATTCCTGACAGACAGTACAGCCAGGGGGATGACACCACATTATTTGCTAAAGTTATGGACTGTACAAGGAATAAATAAATATCCTCTCTACACCACCAGTCCTCTGTTTGCATAGTAAAGCCCCTTTCACACATACAGACCGTTTGTCAGTTTTTCATCCATCCGTTGACGGATAAAAAAACGGACATCAATGCGTTCCTATGGAAAAAACGATGACAACAGATGATCATCTGTTAACATCCGTTTTCATCCGTTTCCATCAATATCTGTTTTTTTTAAATGGATAAAAGCCCCATTTTCTTCCATTAAAAAAACAA
Organism: Pelophylax lessonae; assembly: GCF_965119305.1. Lineage (NCBI taxonomy): Eukaryota > Metazoa > Chordata > Amphibia > Anura > Ranidae > Pelophylax > Pelophylax lessonae. The sequence continues at coordinate 146,288,531 of NC_138772.1, read as the reverse complement.
ATCAGACAAAAAACGGATGTAAATGAATAAACGGTCCATTTTTCATCCGTTTTTGCAATGGTAGTGGATGTAAAAAAAAAAAACGGACGAAAAACTGATGTAAAATGGATGAAAAACGGATGAAGGCCCCTTTCACAGAAGTCACTCCAAGAAAGGGAATGTGTACCCCCCCGGATGGGGAATGCCGCCATAGTGACTTCTGCCCTACTATTAATCCCTGCCATGTCAGCATAGGAGTACCTGCTCTATTACATGCGTCCTCCATTTTTGGACCTTCGTACCCTTTAAGCCTCCATATTTTGCACTCCTGACTGGTACTACAATTTTGGTTATATGGAGACAAGTGTTTGTTCTCCTAAAGATATAACCACTTACCTCTGAACAATTTGGGCGTTTCCCGGCAGCACACTCCAGAAGGAGAGGACCCCCTCGTTATTTGCTATACCTTCCAAAGTCTATTTTACTCCCATTGTATCCCCTCATTACCTGGTTCTTATCTTCTTGTACCAGTAGCTCCAGAGGAAGCTTGCTATGTAAGCGAAACATGTAGGGCAATCTGGCTACATGCAACGTCTGTCTACCAACGCTCACATAGGTGGAACTCAGGGGCGATTGATCAACCCCTTTGTAATCGTCTCTGAGGCCTATTAATATGGGATGTATTTTGTCGCTATTGTTTTCAACAACTCATATGTAGTGTCAACGTGTACGATATGTGTGACTATGTGATGTATGTTTATTAAGGCAATATGCCTGTATTATCAAGGTTTCTCATTCCTTTTTCCCTTTCTTTGTTTTGACTTTTAACCATTTTTCAATAAAGTTTACCATTTTAATTAATAGTGCCTATAAACTCCAACATTTTTTTTCTCCTCTATTTCCTCATATTCATTGGGATGTGGCACTTTCTTATGTTTACTGCGCCCAAGCTTACTGCGGCTTGGTAGCGCAATAACTAATTAATTGAAAGAAATTGTAACCTGGTACTGTGCAATACATATCCGTGCGAAATCAAGAGGAACAGATATAACATGTAAATAAGCATATATATCTATAACGTAAGCAATACAATTATTGATTTATAAAATAAATAAATAAAAAGCTGAATAAAGTTATGTTGTTTATATCTGCTGGAAGTATTTATTAGGGCTACACCTACAATATATTTTTTTGTTAGCTTCTTCCCTGTACATGAATTTCCAAAAACTAGCAACTCAGAGCAAGTGCAACATTTGTGGTGCATCTAGGGAAATTTTTCTGATGCCAGGAGGGATCTCGAAAGAAATAATTAGCATGCTCTGTGATGGTGAATTACTATTTGATGGTAGCACTTTGCACCAATTAAAAGAACAGATAAGGAACTATGGAGTTACAACATTTAGTAAATGTGTGTGTTGCTTGTTCAGATACAAGTTTATTAGGACGCTTTTGAGTGTGTGAACAGAAAAAAATAAATTTAGAGTATATATTGGCATACGTTAAAAGCTCAGGGATCTAACATCTGTATCACACCAAGAAAATAATATTTTTTGCTTTTTTAGGCCTCATGCACACTGGATGATATAAAAATGGCAGAATGAGCTTTGCAGCATTTTTGCGGTAGCGTTTTTCAGCGTTATTAGCTTTTTTTTTTTTTAACAAAACTATACTCTCACAAAACCTTATGGCTCAAAAACGCTGATAAATGCCTACAGCTGAGTTTTCTTAGCATTTTTAAGCTTTTATCAGAGTTAGAGCATTTTTAAAGCTGAAAAACTCCTCTTAAAACCCACTAATTCTGAGGGGTTTTTTTCCAGCCAGAAAACGCCCCTGTCAAAAAACGCTGATAATAGCCTACTGTGTGTGTGCATGGACACATAGGATAACATGCTAAGGAGTTTATTGGTTGCAGAAAAAAAAAAACCATCATTGATACCTTCTTTTTTTAAGTGACCACACACCCTCTTTTCTCAGGAGCTCAGAGAGCTGAGGGGAGGGGTTGTAAACAGCAGTACATTGATTTTCCCAGTGGCTGGGCGGTGGGGGGGGGTCATGGCAGCACAAGTCTAATCATTATAGGAGAGCTGGCTGAGTTCTAGAAAGCTGACCACGCTGCGCTCTCATGACTAGTGTTTGTGGAGGATTGGCAGGATCACCAGGTATTTTACACAATGGAAGCAATACAAAGAGAACAGGATACTTTTTCATGCAAGTACATGGTATAGCAGGCACATATCAGGAATATGAAATGTTGAGTTAACATATTCTTTAACATCAGTAGCATGGTTATATAAATATATAGAACATATGCACATAGGCATATTCTAGTCAAAGAAAAATGTTAAAGAGGGCACTTGCTTTGCAACTAATTGAATAAAAATTAGGAGTATTATTATAAAGCAGTAAATGTGACATACACCAAAAATTTACTGCAAATGCATCTTGTGCATTTGTTTTAAGTGAAAGTGAATGATTAACCACCTGTGAATGGATGGTCAATGTCACATTCACTGATTATAAAATATGCCCCCCAGTATGTTCTAAGCTTGTTGAAACTAGTTTACTATTGTTTAACCACTTAAGGACCGCCCCATGTACATTTACTGCGGCAGGGCGTCCCTTAAGCACAAAATCACCTACCTGTACGTGATTTTGTAAATGGGCTCTAGAGGGCGCGTATGCACCGCCAGAGTTGTTCTCCCGCTGCGATTGGGCACAGCGGGAGCCAATCAGCGGGTCCGGTGGCCACCCGCGATTGTTCAGGAGAATGACAGAAAGGCGGTATGCCTATGTAAACAAGGCAGACCGCTGTTCTGTTAGACAGGAAAAGAGAAATCTTGTGCTCCTACTAATCAGGAACACAGATCTCTCTCTTCCTGCAGTCAGTCCATTCCCCCCACAGTTAGAAAGCATTCCCTAGGAGCACACTTAAACCCTTGATCGCCCTTGATGTTAACCTCTTCCCTGCCAGTGTCATCTATACAGCTTTTTTTTTTAACACTGATCACTGTATTGGTGTCACTGGTCCCAAAAAAGTGTCACTTAGTGTCAGATTTGTCCGCCCCAATGTCGCAGTCTCGCTAAAAATCACTGATCATCGACATTACTAATAAAAACAATAAAAATAAATAAAAAGTCAAGAAATCTATCCCATAGTTTGTAAACGCTAAACTTTTGCGCAAACCAATCAATACAAGCTTTTTGGGATTTTTTTATTTTACCAAAAATATGTAGCAGAATACAAAGTGGCCCAAATTGATTAAGAAATTTGATTTTTTTTTTAAATTTTAATGGACGTCATAGCAGAAGGTAAAAAATATTGTTTTTTTTTTTTTTTTTTCAAAAATGTTGTTTTTTTTTTTGTTTATAGTGGAAAAAATATAAACCGCAGAGGTCATCAAATACTACCAAAAGAAAGCTTGTTTTGTTGGAAAGAGAGGGCATCAAATTTATTTGGGTACAATGTCACACCACTGCGCAATTGTCAGGTAAAGCAACACAGTGCCGTATCGCAAAAAATGGCCTGTTCATTAAGGGGATAAAATCTTCCAGAGCTGAAGTGGTTAAAACATGTTAATTTGAAAAGAAATGACCCAAAATCGTATCCCTAAATATTGTTTTAATTTATACCAAGCATGTATTGTATATCAAAGCAAAGTCTTAGAATAGTTTTCTTTTGCACTGATACTTTTACTTGCTATTTTCCCATGTTGTAATTAAGGGGTAGGTGCTTATTTCTGAAGGTTGTATCATCGTGAAAGGCCCTGTTTTTATTTGTACTGTAATGAGGAGGAATAATAGTAACCTGTAATACATCAATTTACTCACTTGGACTCATCTCTGACTGGATATCTGGAGTATGTGTCCTCTCTACACAGCCAAATGACAGAGAAAGTATATACAGTATACAGTTCAAGCTCCTTAGAAGGTTAAACAGTTCTGACACTTGTCAGGTTTACAACAAATTCAGAAACATTATTAGGTAAAACACTTACTAGACAATGATTCCTAATGAAATGAATAATAATTAAGTCAATAGAAATGTGGGGCACCACTGAGCAGAAGGTACAATTTAGGATAAAGTGTGTGACTTGCTGGTTGTCAGTGACTAGTCTAATTAACCTTATTTAAACTCACACAGCGTATAGGCTTCAAGGTTGTGAATAATGTAGGCAAATAAATAAGAGAATGACTCAAGATAAAATTGCAAAATGTTAATGCAGTATTAAACTGCCACTTATGCTTGGCATATTTCCATTTTTGTAACTTAGGGCATGTTTTTATCAATTACAACAGGAGAATTTTGATATGTACTAGTAAAGCAATATGAGTACAATTCACAAAGCTGTTATATTTAGCTTTAAAAAAAAAAAATACTCTCAGCTTACAAGTATGCCAGCGCACATTTGACAAATTCACCAACACACACGGGAGGTTGATTTACTAAAGGAGTACTAAAAGTACTAAAGGAGTCGAGGCTGTCCACTGAGCAAAGTGTATGTTTACTTTACAAAGTAAATGTTAGCAAATAAACGGAATCTGTGTTCAATGCATTGATATTCAATTATGCGTGGGGAATTTAAACAAAAAATGCACTTTTAGTACGCCATGATTGGTTGATTAACCACTTCTGGACCGGAAAGATTTGCCCCCTTAATGATCAGGCTATTACTGCATTATTTTAACAGACAATTGCACAGTCATGCGATGCTTTACCTAAATAAATTTAATGTCCTTTTTTTCCCTACAAATAGAGCTTTCTTTTGGTGGTATTTGATCACCTGTGCGATTTTTATTTTTTGCGCTATAAACAAAAAAGTGCGACAATTCTGAAAAAAATATATATATATATACAAACCTGATTCCAAAAAAGTTGGGACACTGTACAAATTGTGAAAAATAACAGAATGCAATGATGTGGAAGTTTTAAATGCCAATATTTTATTCAGAATACAACATAGATGACATATCAAAAGTTTAAACTGAGAAAATGTATAATTTTAAAGGAAAAATAAGTTGATTTTGAATTGCATGGCATCAACACATCTCAAAAAAGTTGGGACAAGGCCATATTTACCACTGTGTGGCATCCCCTCTTCATTTTATAACAGTCTGCAAACATCTGGGGACTGAGAAGACAAGTTGCTCAAGTTTAGGAATAGGAATGTTGTCCCATTCTTGTCTAATACAGGCTTCTAGTTGCTCAACTGTCTTAGGTCTTTTTTGTCGCATCTTCCTCTTTATGATGCACCAAATGTTTTTTATGGGTGAAAGATCTGGACTGCAGGCTGGCCATTTCAGTACCCGGATCCTTCTTCTATGCAGCCATGATGTTGTAATTGATGCAGTATGTGGTCTGGCATTGTCATGTTGGAAAATGCAAGGTCTTCCCTGAAAGAGATGACGTCTGGATGGGAGCATATGTTGTTCTAGAATATGGATATACCTTTCAGCATTGATGGTGCCTTTCCAGATGTGTAAGCTGCCCATGCCACACACACTTTTGTAACCCCATACCATAAAATATGCAGGCTTCTGAACTGAGCGCTGATAACAACTTGGATTGTCCTTGTCCTCTTTAGTCCGGATGACATGGCGTCCCAGTTTTCCAAAAAGAACTTTAAATTTTGATTCGGCTGACCACAGAACAGTTTTCCATTTTGCCACAGTTCATTTTAAATGAGCCTTGACCCAGAGAAAATGCCTGCGCTTCTGTATCATGTTTAGATATGGCTTCTTTTTTGGCCTATAGAGTTTTAGCCGGCAATGCCAAATGGCACGGTGGATTGTGTTCACCGACAATGTTTTCTGGAAGTATTCCTGAGCCCATGTTGTGATTTCCATTACAGTAGCATTCCTGTATGTGATGCAGTGCCGTCTAAGGGCCCGAAGATCACAGGCATCCAGTATGGTTTTCCGGACTTGACCCTTAGGCACAGAGTTTGTTCCAGATTCTCTGAATCTTTGGATGATATTATGCACTGTAGATGATGATAACTTCAAACTCTTTGCAATTTTTCTCTGAGAAACTCCTTTCTGATATTGCTCCACTATTTTTTGCCGCAGCATTGAGAGAATTGGTGATCCTCTTCCCATCTTTTTTTACACTTATAAATTTTATTAAGGGTTTGAGATAAGTCTGTACAACAAAAGTATAATATATAATTATATAATTTAACAATGTAGGAAAAAGTAGGGTTCTTACATCATTTTGAATACAAATATATAACAATCGCAATCTCTTATCCCAATTTATCTGCAGTAACCTACTTCTATTCCTATACAACCAACTTGTCTTCATGATAAAGCTACACAATTTTCCTTCTTTTATACCTACATAAACAACCCTCAAAACCCAGAAAAAAAAAAACCAGAGGGGAAGGAAAGAGGGGAAAGGGGAAAAAAAGAAAAAGGGGGGGGGAGGATATTGATCCCTTCCATTTCCTGGCGGGCAAGTGTTATCTCTACCCAAAGAAAAATACTCAACGCTTACATCATACTTCCATTCAATTTTTCAATCTAGTAGTGCTATACCTTCTCTCAATAAGATAAATAGATTTCATGCTCCCCACGTCTCTATATATTTTTCCCTCTTATGTTGAGCTGTCATTACTAAATCCTCCATTTTGTTTATTTCCTTTATTTTCCGAACCCAACCTGCTATTGTTAGAGATGTTTGTTTTTTCCAGTTAAGGGGTATACAAAGTCTGGCCGCATTTGCAAGATGACATATTACCGATTCTCTATATTTTCTCATTGATTAGTTATTTAGTTGTTGAAGAAAAAAGCCGGATCTTCCGGAATCTCAACTTCTGTAAACTTTTGCATGATCACTCTAACCTTTTTCCAAAAGTCAGTCAATTTGGGGCAGGACCAAAATCTACCGAGCAGCGCCAGCATCGATCCAAGTTATTAATCAAGATTTTGTGTAATTTATATGGAGTGTAATACTCTTCCCATCTTGACTTCTGAGAGACACTGCCACTCTGAGAGGCTCTTTTTATACCCAATCATGCTGACAATTGACCTAATAAGTTGCATATTGGTACTCCAGCTGTTCCTTATATGTACATTTAACTTTTCCGGCCTCTTATTGCTACCTGTCCCAACTTTTTTGGAATGTGTAGCTCTCATAAAATCCAAAATAAGCCAATATTATATAATATTGTGAATAAAATATAAGTTTATGAGATTTGTAAATTAGTCCATTCCTTTTCTACTCACAATTTGTACAGTGTCCCAACTTTTTTGGAATTGGGTTTGTATATATATTTCACTTTCTGCTATATTACATTCCCCAAAAAAATAAAATTTAAAAATGTATTTTTTTTCATCCTTTTAGGCCAATTTGTATTCTGCTACATATTTTTGGTAAAAAAAAAAAAATCTCAATAATCGTATTTTTGATTGGTTCACCAAATGTTACTGTGTCTACAAACTAGGGGGAGGATTTGTGATTTATATTTTTAATCATTTTTTTTACTAGTAATGGCAGCAATCTGCAATTTTTAGAGGGAATGCAACATTGAGACGGACAGATCGGAAACTCAACTTACATTTTTTACACTTTTGGAGGGACCAGTGACATTACTACAGTAATCAGTGCTAAAAATATGCACTCTTACTGTAATAATGACACTGGCCAGGAAGGGGTTAACCCAGGGGTGATCAAAGGGTTAAATGTGAGCCTAGGGGAGTGTTTTCTAACTGTATGGGGGAAGGACTTGTGAAATGAACACAGAGACCTGTGATCCTATATAGGAGGATCACAGGCACTCTGTAATCATTTCAGGGAGAACAACGGTCTGCTGTGTTTACAACAACAGACCGTTCTTTTCTCTCAGTGGGGAGCGATTGCGGATGCCCAAGGGCAATCGATGCCGCTGGTCCCATGGATCGGCATCCCCACTACTTAGTGGGGGTAGAGGCCCGCTTGCTCCCAGGAGTGCTCCCGCAAACTGCTGTACAGGTACGGTGATTCGCGCAGCTGAGCCAGCCTGCTGTAATATATATGCGGAGGGCTGTGGGCAAGTGGTTAAAGAGAGCACAGCCTTATGTTTATTAAAGCGTTTGTTACCCTAACATTTTATATTCCTGATATGTGGCTGCTGTAGCATGTACTTGTAAGAGAACATATCCTGTGTTCCTGCCAGTCCCTCTACTTTCCTTTTAAAAACTGACCACACTAGGGGTCAGTTCCCTAGCTATGCTGAGAACTCAGTGTACTCTCCTCCAGTGATCAGACTTTTCCTGACACGCCCCCGCTGCACGGCCATTCACTGGTAAGGTCAGTGTCCTTCTGTTTCTCCTCCCCCAGGTCTTATGCAGCTGAGAACAGAGGGAATGTAATCATCTATAAAAAGACGCTCTCCGTTGAAGTCTCTGACGAAACGCGTTAGGGCGGTGGCTTGCGCGGTCACCCAGGCAACGGGACGCTGTCTAGCCACGAGGATTGGCAACTTCCGGGACGCTGAACAGCGGGCGGGAGACCGGTAAGCGGCCCGGCAGGAACCGTATCGCCTATGATTTGATGCTGTGTATTTTCTTGTTAAACGTGAGTGTAATGGGAGGAGGTTTTATTTAATAAAGGTGCGTTGTTTATCCAAGCAATATTGCCCTATGTGCATCTTTATTCTCTCATACACATGACGGTTTTTGGGGATATCGCAGCTGTGAGTGTTACCAGTGTGTGCTGAGTCTGGGGACAACCTATGGGAGAACATCACTGATTATGGGCTTACTATACAGAGAAATCTGGTAAGAGTACAACCTTGGGGATGAGCACGTGGTGAGGTGGAGGAATATTATCGGCATCTATATAGTGTCTGTTCCCTTCTCACAACCCCATTGGAAGCTATTTTTGGTGATGGCCTTTTGTCATACTGGACTTTAACACTTATTTATATGCACGGATTACGTATAAGGAGAGCTTTATTTCACGTAGAGCTATATGTTCTGGTTTTATAGTTACATAGCGCTGCTTGTGTATATTAATTTATTGGTACGCACCTTTTTCATGTTTTGTTTCTTTTAGGCAGCTGCTTTTAAGATTTTAAAGTTTAATCGATTGTTTGGTCTATGTGCACATGAGATACTGTCGCATTTATTAGTAAGCGCTGGGTGATTGAGTTATAAGCTGGTTCTTAACACTCGGTCCCTTTTTCACATATATATATATATATATATATATATATATATATATATGTATATATACATAGATACACCATATACATATATACATATATATATATATATATATATACACCATATATATATATACACTATATACAGTATATATACTCATACAGTATACGGTAGTAGTAGTGGGTACTTGCAGAGATTTGCTTGTAGGCACTCTGTGGCTGAGCCCAGGAGGAAGCATGCGGCTGAAGTATAGAGCAAAGCCGCTGCTTCCTGTGTATGACTCCTCCTGTCACAGGCGGAGTGCATCTAATATCACTTCGCCTGTGAGCCGAACCTACACAGGAAGTAGCGTCTCTGTTCTAGTAAATCACAACTGAGCTGGGAGTTGGGACACCGCGGGGAGACTCGGGGACACCGCAGGGAGATTTGGGACACCATGGGGAGACTCAGGATGAGTGTCGGCGGACCCGCCCGGTAGGGATTTAGTCAGCATTCACTCCATAAGACACAAAGACATCTCCCCCCATTTTTGGTAGGGGGAAAAGTTCATCTTTTGGAGCGAAAAAATACGGTAACCAACTCTCATCACATTCTATCTCCGTTACAAAAGTCACCAGGACAAATAGAAAATGTGAATCTAGTTAGCCTGAACAGAGGCAGCATTAAAAGCTTGACAGGGGTTCTGTCTGTTACCTGCTCTTCCAAACATATAAAATGGCTCCAAATACACTTTAAAAGCTAGAGTTAAATCTCTTTACTTGAATTTGCATTGACTAGTGTTGAGGGTGTATTTCTGAATAGGAGACCTGTTCTGAAGTTCCCAAAAGATATAAGAAGCCGGTGGCTTATACATTCCACTGATTTCCACTAGAAACTGATATTACAGTTTTGGGAAGACTCATTTTTTAAGATGTTAATTTAAGTGTTACATTAAAGTAACATATTCCCTAACTAAAATTAGCTGTAGGTTAAATCAAAATATTCTGGAAAAAAAGAACAAAAAAAAAACACACCTTGGTATCATAAACCGTTATACAAATATGCTAAAGTTTAAGATGGCTATTTCCAGATTTGTTTTTGTGAAAGTGAACATTAATATTAGTATCGTTCAGTGTATACTGTATTGCATTTTACACCTAATGAATATTCACCCAAAATAATGTTTTACATTTTCAAGTATATCAGAGGCAAAAGTGGAATGAATCAAACAAGGACGACTCATTTACGCTCATAAATTTTAATCACTGCGCTGAGCGCAGTATATTTTCAACTCTACTTACTCTTGTTCCTTTGAATATTCTAACTGCACTAATGCAAAGACTTTTTAAGAAATCTCTTAAAATGTATTATTAGTTATTCATATCACACACTCTGAGATCTACTGATGAAACCTCCTGTCACATGACTTCCACCTGTTCACCCAGCTATATTGTACACATTTACCATCACTGCTAATTACTGTGTAATCAGCGCTATTCATGTTTCTATCAGTCTGTACAAGTGACATTTATTATATACAATAAGCAAAATTATTAACCTAAACAACATCTATTATGGATCAGTTATGCTGCCACTAGTTAAAAAAAACCCATGCATACCTTTCCAAAACAGTAGCTAGTTGATAGAACTCTGTGTCATTATTATAATCTTTGTTTTTTCTTAATTGATAAAGTACTATCTTCAGATGAACTCTCTTGAAATGATAAGTTCCTAAGGTCAGTTTTGTTAATTTAAGATAAAATCATAAAAATTCATAGCAAGTTTTCTTCTGTTATTAAGAATCGAATATATACAGGAAATGTGCAGATATTTTAAAGGAAATTGCTAGTTATTCAATTAATGCATAAAGACTTAAAGGATACCTAAAACAATGACAAAAATGTAATATATTGGAGCTTATGAGTCTGTTGATGTGATCATTGCATTCGTTTTAATTTTCTAAAGCGAAGAAAATCTTCACCAAGTATTTTTTTTACCATATGAATGTACAGTATATAGTGACAACGGTTTACACAGCTATTTATATACATAGTATTGTACATCCACATCAGTCACAAAATACTTGTTCATCTTGCCAGAAATGGAATGTCCTTGTTACTTTATGTGTACAGAACTGAAAGCACAAACAATGTTATCTTGCTTCTATAAACTAATAGTCCCCAAACCCCCATCTAACAGAGTGTCAAAGATAAATAGAGAAAGTTTGTATGCAATCTTTTCTTTTAATGGGATTTTATGGGCAACTAAACAACTGTATATAATACATTTATCATTTATTTTTCATTCTAAAATACATATATCAAGCTATAAAACATTTTATGGAACTCATTGTATATGAAGTGACAAATAATGACATGGTGAAATACATAGAATAAGCATGAAATAGTGGTATTTCCCAGCTACCTAAAGCTTGGTTCCATCTTTAGCAGATAGAAAACAAGAATGGTTCCAAGAGGGTGGGGGTATCCAACGCATTTCGCATGAATACAAACAACATCTTCTTCAGGGATATCATAATAACCACTATCTGCAACACAGAACAAACTGACTTAGAAGACAAAATAAATGAAAATTTACATTCACTTCAAATTATTTTTACAATCTATGCTGACCTTGGCCAAAAAGCTCCCAGAGCCTCATAATGTTAACGTCATACAGGACCGCTGGATATTAATCCATAAAGGTTTTGACACCCCAACTAAAAAAAAGGGAAAAAAAGAGAGTGATTACTTTGAGGGGAATATAGATATTCCAATCAAAATTTCCCTTGTATATACAAAGCCCCAAAAATGAAGAATAATAAGTGAACTTACATAAAGGTGCCTGCACATTGCCTGCTTAATGGTAGAAGGAAGAAAGATTTATTCCTCAATGTGAATTCCCGCAGAAGTGTAAAATAACTGTCAGAGAAAAGTATGCCTGTCTACTCCCAGCATGTGAGTGAAAAAAACGGCATCCCCAACATATACCGCATGCGCATCGTGATGACGTCATGCGTTCAATCGATGGAAGTATGCAGTTGCATCACTTACGGTTACCCAGGTAGGAGTATCTGGATACCGAAAGGCGCAGTGTTGGAGACTAAATCACTGCTAACACAGGAAACCTGTAGTGTCTGAGATGTGGGAAAATAACCCCCTGCACCAGGGTATTGCAGCCCCCCCCCCCCATATGTATTCAGTGGGCTTTCCTGTGCCAGGTAAGATAGAGACACAAAGACTATAGCAGTGCATTGAGAACAGAAGAAGCTCGCCTTGATCATAGCACAAGATAAAGATAAAAATACATGTTTGAAACTCAGCTTGGATGACAATCAAAGTTCCCTCTATAGATATTGTGCAAGTGTAGCAGCAGGAGTTCAGAAAAAGAAAGGCTCCTCCTGAATTCCAGTCACATTAACCCAACTGATGGAGGACTTTCCCTCACTATGAATTTATGAATTTATTTATTTATTGTCTTGGTGAGTGGGTTTCATGGTGGAGATTAGATCTGTATTGGGGGGCAGAGCTGTAGTGAACTGCACTGGAGGGGAGGAGCTGTGCCGGGGAGGAGATCTTTACTGGGGAGGAGAGGCACACTAGGGAAGAGGGAGATCTATACTGGGTGGTGGTGGGGGGGGCAGAACTGCATTTGGGGGAGATTTTTACTGGAAGGGAGAGCTGTACTAAGGAGGGAGATCTGTACTGGGGGAAAAGCTGTACTGGTAGGAAGATCTTTAACGGGGGGATCTGTAATGTGGGGAGAACTGTACTAGAAAGATAACTGTGCTGAAAGAAGATCTGTAATAGGGGAAAACTGTATCTTGGGTAAGTTGTACTGGGGCAGAATTTGTAATGGGTTGGAGAATTGTGCTGGAGGGAGATCTGTAAAAAGGGGAGCACTGTGCTGAAGTGGGTGGTCTGCACTGTACTGATTTATTAAGGAATGGTATTTCAGACCGTATCAATTAAACATGCATATATTTAATATCTAAAGCCTGCTCTTTATATCTGATCATCATCTCAATTATAGAAAACCGAGATGGCCAGTCATTAGAAAGTTAAACATTATCTTCTTGAGTGATGTAATAACAGGCTTAGATTAGTAGGGGCATGGCTTGCTGTTCTCGCTGATGGCTGCTTAATCCCACTGATCCACTTAATAACCGTCTCATAATGGCTCTGTTAAGCAGTGATTGGGATCATAACCATCCAAGACACTTCCCCATGGACTGGACATCATCCAGGCACAATGTCAAAGTGAAGAAAGCAGCTGAAGATCCCCCAGAAGCTGACAAATTTCTTCTCTCCAGCTGGAGCAGGGTGCAGCCATCAGCAGATCAGCATCTACACCATGTTGAAAATAAGGTATCTAACCTCCTCTCCACTCACAATGATGTAGTATAGATATGTACAGAGCATGAAAATGAGCTACAATTGATTAACCTCAAACTGGTGGATTTAGAGGACCAGTCCCACTGGAACAATAAAAAAGTTCCACAATATACTAAATTGGTGCAGCAGGCTAAACTGGTGCGATTTCAGAAATCCTTCATGCACACTCTTTAACCAGAACTGACTGACAGGGACCTGGAAATTGATAGAGCCCACAGATTACCAAAGCCTCCTCATCTTCCAGCAGAGAAAACATAAGATGTACTAGCGCACATCCACTTCTACAAAGCTAAGGAGAAAGTGATGCTGGCTGCGAAATGTACCATAAAGTTGCCGAAGCCCTTTACTGCAATTGCCCTGTACACAGACCTCTCCAAGGCGACTATGGAGAATCGCTGAAAATTGGCCACTATTACGAAGGTGCTTTAGAACCATCATATACCCTACAAGTGGGGATTTTCTACTAAACTGCTGATCCCCCATCACAGCAAAACTCATGCACACACCTGTGTGCATGCTCTCAGCTGGCCTCCATCTCCTGAGATCCTAGGGAATACTCCCCAAGGACAGTCTAAAACCACCTTCTCCTCCTGCTACTCAAATGGAAGCTGACCGGTGCCTGCAGAATGCCTGACATACCCTGCCCACGTCTAAGACCCCAACTTGCCATCTTTGCTGGGTTGTAGCGGACCATTGCCTTCTCCAAGCCCAATCTTTGTCTCCACTGGTTCTGTCTACTTAGACATCCCTGAAGGAAAACTCTCCCCATCTAAAATTTAACCGCAGTATTTCTGCTCATTGAACCCATATTGTTGACTGGTTCCCCTTTTTTATTCATCTTCCCTACCCCACACCAGCTTTGACTGTTCACTGCTTCAACCTGAGAGAGACACCTTAGACTACACACCTCTATGAGAAGCTGCTTCTATGGAGTGTCCAGCCTGTAATTTGTAGAACTTTTTTACCCCCAAGTGACCACACCACCTACTTCATAATGCCCCAGAAGAGAGCTAAAAAAGAAGTGTCTAAACAACCTGCTGACAAAATATTTATTCAGGAGATGCATTTCGCTGCATTGAAAACCCCAACACTCAAGCTCAAGGAGTACAATGCTTTCTTGCCTTGGGTCAAAAGAAGAAGAAAGGAGTATTGACAGCTATTCTAGATACCCTTCAATTCCAACACCATGCCACCTTTGCATATCCACTGGCCCGATATCTAATACTGATATGCACCATTGCCCAAACCACCTTCACTCTGGTTAATGTATTAGGCCCCAACTCCAGACAACTTTGTTTCATTGGACGTCTCTTCAAGAAGGTCGCCAGCCTGAAACAAGACAGTATCATAATAGGTGGTGACCTTAACATAGTTGGTGATTCTTCTCTGGGCACCTCCATGAAACAACACTGCTACAGATCAGCCTTGAATCCCCTGCTCCTGGCTTCAGATCTTTTTAATGTTTAGGGAGAGCAACATGGATCTGAACATGACTATACCTGCTTCTCTGTCAGGGTGCCAGGAAACCAGACCACACGGGGATGCAGGCAAAATAAAGCAGTTTATTAGAGCAAACAACAATAAATGCACAGCAAGAGTGAGGAAGTGGGAGCAGGAACAAGACGGGGTCAAGTCCAGAAGCGGGTAGTCATCCAAGCCGGGGTCGAATCCAGAAGCAGGTAGTCTGCCGATGCCAGGTCGTCTGCCGATTCTGGGTTGTCTGCCGATGCCGGGTCGAGAGCCAGGAGAGTCGTTATCCAAGCCAGGTCATACACAGAGGAACACAGAGAACAGAAGACTGCTAGCACAGATGCATCTCGGAGCACAAACACAAGGGCAAGGACTGCAACCCATCACGTGATAGATATAGTCAAGGGTGCAACATCATCACTGTGAAACCCCCAGGCAGCAGGCAAGTGATGATGCAATCAGACTTTATAAGAGGCAGCAGTCCGCACATGTCCAAGATAACAGCCAACAGGGGGGCAAGGAGAGACCCTCCCCTCAACGGCCCCTCCTCAGCAGAGCAAATAATGGTTTCTGAGGAAAGTAAGCATGGAAAGCGCAGGGAATGGCGGGAGCATGAACAACAGCAGAGGGAACCCAGGAGCGCTCCTCAGGACTATAACCCTTCTAGTGCACCAGGTATTGAACCTGATCTCGGAACAGATGAGAATCCAAGATGCTGCTAACCTCATACTTCTCATAATTGCCCACAGGAATGGGATGAGGATGAGAAAGTGAAGAAGTATAGCGAAATAGACAAATTGGGGCACCCTGAGGTTGAGGTTGAGATTACGAGTTGACAGCCACGCCCTCTCCCCGACCCGCCCGAGGTAGCAGATCAACCCATCTGTCCTGATGGACAGAGAATTGGCAGCAGAGAAATTGCTCCAGAGCTTGGTTGGAATGCTCAGCGGAACCAATGGACTGCGGATGTTAGGCCGAAGAGAAGGAGAGTTGAATACCCAACTGGGAGCAAAAGGCACACCAGAACCTGGAGACAAACTGGCTCCCATGGTTCGAGACAATCTCCTAAGGCAGCCAGTGTAAATGGAAGACTTCCCTGGCAAACACCGTGGCAAGCTCCTGAGCGGTAGGCAGCCGCCTAAACGGAACACAGTGGCACATTTTGGAGAAGGGGTCAACAATAATGAGGATAATCATGTAACCTTGAGACGCAGGAAGTTCCACAATAAAATCCATAGCCAGGCAAGATCAGGGATGCTCTTAATTTTGAATGGGAGGCAGTAGGCCCAAGGGAAGGTGCAGAGAAGATTTGTTCTGGGCACAGACCAAACAAGAATCCACATATGCAGCAACATCAGTGTGGAGAGATGGCCACCAGAACTGACGGTAAATAGCCTAGGACATCTGGTTCTTACCAGGATGATGGCAGTCATGGAATTGTGGTACATGCGCAACAGTCTGATCCACAACCCCTCAGGTACAAAACATTTGCCAGCAGTTCTCTCTGTGGGAGCATCAGGTTAGGCAGCCAAGATCTGTTCCCCAAGAGGAGAGCTTAAGTTGGTGCAGATGGCAGCCAAGATATGATCTGAAGGTATGACCAGTGTTGGCATGGAGTTCTCCCTGGAGAACTCAGAATACTTACAAGTCTTCCTTATAAGGTTATATGCCCTTAGGTCAAGTTTGGTAAAGACCGTTGCTCCCTTGAGGCGGTTGAACAATTCAGTAATTAACGGAATCGGGTATGCATTCTTGACCATGATGCAATTGAGGCCCATATTATCGATGAAAGGTCTCAACTCACCCCCTTTTTCTTTTCGAGGAAAAAAACTGCACCCGCTGGACTTGCGAATGTTCCCCCCCGGGCAAGAGCATCCGCAACGTACTCCTCCATGGCCTCATTCTCCACAGCAGAGAGAGGATAAACCCTGCCACAAGGGGGGATGGCACTAGGATGCAAGTCTATGGCACAATCGTATGGACGATGAGGAGGAAGATTACCAGCATGCACCTTGTCAAATACATCTTGATACTCATGATATTCAGTAGGTAACACTAAATCCGAGGAGGTACAAAGTACCTTAACAGACCTATGGAAACAAACAGCGCCACACATTGGAGACCAAGGGAGGATCTCGACCGACTGCCAATCAAAGGTTGGATTGTGTTTCTAAAGCAAAGGGTACCCCAAAACAACGGAGTA
The DNA here is from genome assembly GCF_965119305.1 of Pelophylax lessonae. Taxonomy (NCBI): domain Eukaryota; kingdom Metazoa; phylum Chordata; class Amphibia; order Anura; family Ranidae; genus Pelophylax; species Pelophylax lessonae. The sequence goes on along the minus strand of NC_138772.1, from coordinate 146,271,362 downwards.
GTGTGGTGTTGAAATAACCCAGAAACAGGTCGACTCCCTGTGAACAGACCCTATCGCCATATCAACCGGAACATTCTCGTGGGTAACCTGTGCCGGTTGCAGGGGACTGCCATGAATCACCTCGATAACTAGTGGAGAAAGATGGGGCTGCAAGGGTATGGAATTCGCAGTAGCAAACGTACTGTCAATAAAATAACCGCCAGCACTGGAGTCCACCAACGAACCCGCTGCCCAGGAGAGGGGCAGGGGCAACTGTGATTATCAGGTTATCTTTACGGGAAACTGGGGATGAGGAAATTCCACCTAAGATCTGCCCCCGACAGGACCTTAGGTGCGAGCATTTCCCGGACAGGTTGGACAAGATTTCAGGAAATGTCCACTAAGACCTCAATACAGACACCAGCCCTTCCTCCTTCTAAAGACCCGCTCTGAAAACTTAGGAATCAACCTGGTAGGAGGTCTCCGCAGGTGCTCCTTAAACGATGGTCTCTCCCTGAGCCTGGTATCGATCAAAATCAGGAAGGAAATGAGAGCCTTGAGCTCATCAGGGAGATACTTGGCCGCAATCTCGTCCTTCGATGCATCGGAGAGACCATGAGAGAAGACAGCCACCAGAGCCTCAATATTCCAACCCACCTCTGCAGCAGGGGCACAAAATTCGATGGCATACTTGGCAATGGTTCGAATATCCTGTTAAATGGATAGGAGCAACTTGCAGCAGAGGCAGAGTGGGCAGAAACATCAAATTCCCTACGAAAGGAGACAACAAAACTTGAGTAATCGAGTATCAGAATTATCATTCTCCCATAAGGGATTCGCCCAGGCCAAGGCCTTGTCCGGGAGCAACGAGATGAAGAAGACCACCTTGGACCTGTCAGAAGAAAATGCCTGAGGAACCATCTCATAATAAATTCCCACTTAGCTTAGGAAGCCACGACACTGACTCGGTTTACCCCCATATCGCTACGGGAGGGAGGCTGAACCAGTCATCCCTCTGGTAACAGGGAGACTAGCTGCAACTGCAGGAGCAGGAGCAGGAGTGGCAACAGGAGCAGCAGCAGGTGCAACAAGAGGATGAACCACTAGCCTAGCAGCACCAGAAGGGAGGTGCGCTGTGCATGCAAGCAACGTCTGCAATGCCTGAGCGAACTGACCCAAAAGGTGATCTTGTTGATCAAGCCTGGTAGAGGTGCGAGAAAACCAGACCACACGGGATGCAGGTTAAAAAAATAGAGCAGTTTATTGGAGAAAACAACAATAAATGCACAGCAAGGGTGAGGAACTGGGAGCAGGGACAAGCCGGGGTCAAGTCCAGAAGCGCGTAGTCATCCAAGCTGGGGTCGAGTTTAGAAGTGGGTAGTCTGCTGATGCTGGGTTGTCTGCCGATGCCGGGTTGTCTGCCGATGCTGGGTCGAGAGCCAAGAGAGTCTTCAGCTAAGCCAGGTCATACACAGAGGTACACGGAGAACAGAAGAATGCTAGCAGAGATGCACCTTGGAGCACAAACACAAAGGCATGGACTGCAACCCATCAGGTGATATATATAGTCAGGTGTGACACCCAGGCAGCAGGCAAGTGATGATGCAATCAGAGTTTATAAGAGGCAGCAGTCTGCACATGTCCAAGATGGCTGCCAACAGGGGGAAAGGTTAGACTTTGATGTTCTCTCACTCTCATCTATCCTATACGCTCATTGATGTCTTCTTGGTGGACAAATGGACCCTCCAGAACATCGCCCAGTCTGACATTGGTCTTATCTCATGGTTGGACCAAGCTCCCAACTCCATCATTCTGGGAGACCTACAATCTAGACCGCTGAGTCTTTGGAGACTAGACTCTTCCTTACTAGAAGACACAAAAGATCAACTAGAGATTGAGGTTGAACATCAGTCTTTTTTCTAACTTAATGACTTGTCAGATACAAACAAATTTACACTTGGGTCAGCCTACAAAGCTTATTTACATAGTATCCTTAAAAAACTGAGTAAGAGAGCTAGACATTAAAGGACCTAGCAAATTGGCGAGGTCTTCTAGAGCTGAGAAAAAATTTCACACCCCAGGGCCGTCTTACCGCATGGGTATGCTGGGCAGTTGCCCAGGGGGGCCCCACCTCCCAGTGACCTAGCCTCAGCCAAGCATTAGTCCTGACTCCCATGTGCATCCCGCCGCTGAACTTAGCAGGTGACAATAGACATCCCAAGTCTCCCGCGTGGTCCGGAAGTCTCCTGCATGCAGGCTGCGGCTCCCTGATACTGGCAAGTGCCATGTGATATCCCAGCTGTCTGTGTCAGCTGTCAGAATGGAGCCGATGCTTCCTGTATATTTCCAGCACCGTCCTGTTACAGGTAGTGTGATATCAAATGCACTCCACCTGCAATGACACAGAGAGATACAGAAATCATTGGCTCTGCAAGTTTCCTCCAGCTCCACTCCTCACACTCTCCACCAGCATTTCCTGGCTGCAGTACCAGCCAGCGATTCCTGGCTGCAGTACCCACCATTAGTACCCACAGCAGTACCCACCAGCAGTACCAGCCAGCAGTACTCGCAGCAGTACCAGCCAGCAGTAACCACCAGCAGTACCAGCTAGCAGTACCAGCCAACAGTACTAGCCAGCAGTACCCACCAGCAGTGCCAGCCAGCAGGAACCAACAGCAGTACCCACCAGCAGTAACCACCGGCAGTGTTCACCAGCAGTACCAGCCAGCAGTACCAGCCAGCAGTACCCACCAGCAGTACCTGCCAGCAGTACCAACCAGCAGTACTTACCAGCAGTACTTGCCAGCAGTACCAGCCAGCAATACCAGCCAGCAATACCAGCCAGCAGTACCCGCCAGCAGTACCTGTCAGCAGTACCAGCCAGCATTGCCCACCAGCAGTACCAGCCAGCAGTACCAGCCAACAGTACCCACCAGCAGTACCTGCCAGCAGTACCCGCCAGCAGTAAATCACATGTGCTAGGGGTGCAACTAGCCCCCAGCACATAATTGTAAATATCCCAGCATGTGCAGTGTTTCTGACACCTACCACCATGACCACTTCAAATCACTGAAGTGGTCATGGTGGTTAGATTGTTCCTTTAAAATCTCTCAGAAGAAGTAAACCTCTGTATACTAATTGCATTTTATTTGATCATCCTTTAGTTGTGTAAATTTGGTGGGGGGAGAGGGGGGCGCAAAGTGCCACCTCCCTGAAATGAGTTTTTGCAGGTTGGGATGTCGGATGTGTATGTTCATCGGACCCAGCCGCCAAACTTGGAAGCTGTCATTAGCCTGGCACTGCTGTCAGGCTAATCAGGCCATGGAAAGGTAGAGCCCTGCATGGGACTGTTTTATTAAACCCGCACCCGCCCACACCCGCTAAATGTATGACCAGGACTGCCCACACCTGCAATGTTTGTGTTCCACTCCCGCCCGCACCCTCAATGTTTGTGTCCACACCCGCCCGCACCCGCGATGTTTGTGTTCACTCCCGCCCGCACCCGCAATGTTTGTACACTTTTGTACATTTATCGCAACTCCTTCACGTCCCTATTAAATATTTTAGCCCGCTGGATGTGCCCTAATATGTACTGTACTTCTGTGTATTCTATTATTGCATACAAGGCCTGCTTGGATTGGCAAAGGTTGTATAACCCCGCCTCAGCCAATCCGAGCAGGCTCTGTATGCATTAATAGAATACACCACTTGCCATGATTGGCTCAGCATGGTACATAGAGTATTACAGCACAGGGATGTTCTGTAAGTTGCTGAAGTTACTGTATACATATCCAGTGGGCTAAAATATTTACTAAGGACGTTCTGTAACTAGCTTAAGCTACAGTACCTGGCGTATAAGATGCCAAGGGTATCTTTTTTATAATAAAAAAGGGTATCTTTTTTATTATAAAAAGTCATCTTATATGCCAGAAAATACAGTACACCAAATTGCACCGTTCCCCGTGGGTTTCCCACAAAATTTTGTGACCGCCCACTCCGGCCCGCAGCAGAGATAAAACTGCCCACTCCCGCGAGATTTGCATTGGGTCCTGCGGGAGCCCAAACCCAATGCAGCCCTCTATGGAAAGTCACCCACAGCAGCAGGTTGTGCCTGCCTGCTTCCAAAGTCTGCCAGGAGACAGGCACACACCAGGACAGCCGCAAGGGCGGGGGCACTGCTATAGAAGTCTAAAGTGGAAGCCAGCATGGCAGAAAGGAAAGAAAGACAGAAAGGGTAAGTACTAACTTTTTTTGTGCAGAAATTAATATTTTCTTTGTATATTCAAAAAGCAAAAAAAACATCTGCATGTCACTTTCATTTTCTATACAATTGATGCTCAAATGAATACCAGTGCATTTTATTTTTTTTGCTTTTTTGAAAAAATTATTTATTAACTTTTTTAAAACTTTTTTTTTAATTATTCATTATTTATTAATTTCATGTTTTTTTTTTTCATCCAAACAAAAATGTTTATTAAAGATATAGCACCATTACATTGCCAGCAGTTCATATCAATACACAGGTATAGCAAAATACCACAATATCTTGTCAAACATTACGGACAAAAGAAAAGCCATCGTTTAATACTCATCTTAGGAAACAATGTGCACAAATTTTAAAGTTGTATTGCACTATACATATTGGAGCCTACAGTTGTATTTATGCATTAGGGCCAAGTAGCCTATCCATCGTTAGATCCACCTGGGCGAGCCCCGGAGTATCCAACCATAGTTACATAGTTACATAGTAGTAGAGGTTGAATAAAGACAACAGTCCATCCAGTTCAACCTGTACAGGTGTGTGTGTGTGTCAGTGGCGTGATCATTTCCCATAACCCTGAATGCTTTGATCTGTGAGATGCATGTCCAAGAGTCTTTTAAAAGTAGCCATACTCCCCGCAGCTACCACCAATTGTGGAAGAGAGTTCCGCATTCTCACTGCCCTTACAGTGAAAAACTCCTTACGCAGCTTGAGGTTAAACCGCCTCTCCTCTAATCTCATTGTGTGGCCACGTGTCCTCTTGCACTCCTTGAGACTAAATAGTTTTTTCTCCTATGCTGGGATCACCATTGAGGTATTTGTAAATCGCTATCATGTCCCCTCTCAGGCGTCTCAGGAGAATAAATTAAGCACTTGTAATCGCTCCTCGAAATTATGGTCCTCCAATCCCTTAATTCCTTTAGTTGCCCTTCTTTGGACTCTCTCCAGTTCCAGCATATCGCATCTAAGGATTGGCAACCAGAACTGGACAGAATATTCCAGGTATGGGCAGACCAGGGTTTTATAAAGTGGCAGGATTATAGCTTTATCTCTGGAATATATCCCCTTCCTTATGCATGCTAATATTCTGCCGGCTTTGACAGCTGCAGCTTGAAATTGCATGCTATTGCTTAGTCTATCTTCTACTAGAACCCCCAAATCCTTCTCCATCTTGGATTCCCCCAGAGGTTCCCCCCTAGAGCATAATTTGCGTTTATGCTTTTTGCCCCCAAGTGCAATATCTTTCATTTCTCTACATTAAACCTCATTTGCCATGTAGTTGCCCACTCTGTTATTTTGTTCAGGTCATTCTTTAGGATTTCTATATCACGACGAGAAGTTATTGCCCTGCCTATTTTTGTGTCATCCATGAAAACTGAGATTGAGCTAATGATTCCGTCCCCTATGTTATTGATGAATATATTGAACAAAATTTGTCCCAGGACTGAGCTTTGGGGGACCCCACTTACCACTCCAGACCAGTTTGAGTACACGTTATTTATCCCCACCCTTTGGACACACCCATGGAACCACCCTTTGGACACGCCCATGATGCTCAAACTTTTTCAAATTTGGAATCATTACCCCTATGCTGGCATATGACTTTCTCCATTCTCAGCACACTGCCTACTGTGTTGATCCATTCTCCTAATGTTGGAGGATCTTCTGACTTCCAGTGTACCATAATCAACCTTCTTGCCTGAAACAAGACTCTATGGACAGCCTCTTTCGTGTACAGATCCCAGTCATACTCTCCCAGCAACTCCAGCAGGCACTCCACAGAAGCCAGCTCTAAAGTCACATGGGACACTGCATTAATTGTCTGTACCACCCCCGCCCAATAAGGATACAGCTTCGGGCATCTCCACAGTAGGTGAATTAAGTCTCCGTGATCTCTCCGACATCTCATGCAAACAGGATCAATTTGAAGACCCATCAAGTGTAGTCTATGGGGAGTATAATACTGTATACCCTCAAAATTATGTAGAGTTGGATCAATCTTTGAGTTACATTAAGTGAGCAGGTAACTACTGTCTGGAAAGCCTCTTCCCATTGCTCATTATCCATTCAACCTATATCCCTTGCCCATCTCTTCATCACTCTCAGGGGGTGCTGCCTTAAATAGAATTGTAAAAGCATTCTATAGCTTTGTGATATGAAACCCTTGGACAATTTAGCATCCCGTACAAGCCTGAAGATCGGGGTCGGGGACAAAATCGATTCTGACAATTTACTTTGAGTTTTTTCCTGCATGCTACAACTGCATGTACAGGAATCACACGGATAATGGCAAGTTGTACCTGGCCTGGAGGCCTGTGAATGACAGGAATACCCCCTTATGAAAAATTTGCTTAAGGTGTGTAACACCATATTCCCTCCACTTAGCACCCAATTGCAGCTTGACTATCTCAAATTAGCCAAATAGGACTGAACTCAGTATAACCCCCACTCCCTGCAGATATTTAATTTTATTCCATATTTTTTGGATGAGATTGTATGTTGGGTAGAGTTTATGTGGCTTTCCAAAAGCTTGTGCCTCCAAAGTAACAGGACCTCTGCGGATAGTATGCCTCATCACCACTAAAGAGGAGCTAACCTCTGTACCCTCTACTCCTTCCTCTGTGTTCATAGTCCCTATCAGGTGCTGTAGTTGAGCTTCCTAGTAATACAGCCATGGGTTGGGCAGAGCAAGCCCTCCCTCATCTTTGGGCCTCTGTAAATGTTCTAGTTTTATTCTGGGAGTATTATTTTTCCAGATTGAAGTACAAGGGAATTCATTATCGTGAAGATTAAGGGGACCACCATAGGGGTATTGTGGGGCAGGCAGAGCAACTTACATATTTACATAGTTATATAGTTAGTGAGATTGAAAAAAAAAACATCAGTCCATCCAGTTCAACCTATGATGTGTGTGTGTGTTTGCTGTTAACCGTACATTGTATACCCCTGTATGTTGTGGTCTTTAAGGTGCCCATCTAATCATTTTTTGAAACTATCAATGCTCCCTGCTGATACGACTGCTTGTGGAAGAGAATTCCACATCCTTACTGCTCTTACAGTGAAGAACTCCTTGCGTATTTTAAGGTTAAACCGCCTTTCCTCTAGTTTTAGTGAGTGGCCACGTGTCTTATTGTATTCCCTTTCTCTGAATAGGTTTTTCCATATGCTAGGGTTGCCAGTACAGTATTTGTACATTGATATCATATCCCCCCTCAATCGTCTCTTCTCCAGAGAGAATAGGTTCAGTGCTTGTAGTCTTTCCTCATAGCTGATGTCCTCCATTCCCCTATCTATTTTTGTTGCCCTTCTCTGGACTTTCTCCAGTTCCAGCACATCCTTCCTGAGGACCGGTGCCCAGAACTGGACAGCATACTCCAGATGTGGCCGGACCAGAGTGGGAGAATAATCTCTTTATTTCTGGAGTTTTTTCCCCTTTTTTATACATCCCAGTGTTCTGTTGGCTTTGCTTGCAGCGGCTTGGCATTGCATGCCACTGCAAAGCCTGTTGTCTACCAGTACCCCCAGGTCCTTTTCCATCCTAGACTCACCCAGATGTCCCCCCCCCCCCCTAATGAGTAGCTTGCTTTCTGGTTTCTGGCACCTCTAGTTTTAGTGAGTGGCCACATGTCTTATTGTATTCCCTTTCTCTGAATAGGTTTTTCCATATGCTAGGGTTGCCAGTACAGTATTTGTACATTGATATCATATTCCCCCTCAATCGTCTCTTCTCCAGAAAGAATAGGTTCAGTGCTTGTAGTCTTTCCTCATAGCTGATGTCCTCCATTCCCCTATCTATTTTTGTTGCCCTTCTCTGGACTTTCTCCAGTTCCAGCACATCCTTCCTGAGGACCGGTGCCCAGAACTGGACAGCATACTCCAGATGTGGCCGGACCAGAGTGGAAGAATAATCTCTTTATTTCTGGAGTGAATCCCCTTTTTTATACATCCCAGTGTTCTGTTGGCTTTGCTTGCAGTGGCTTGGCATTGCATGCCACTGCAAAGCCTGTTGTCTACCAGTACCCCCAGGTCCTTTTCCATCCTAGACTCACCCAGATGTCCCCCCCCCCCCTAATGAGTAGCTTGCTTTCTGGTTTCTGGCACCTCTAGTTTTAGTGAGTGGCCACATGTCTTATTGTATTCCCTTTCTCTGAATAGGTTTTTCCATATGCTAGGGTTGCCAGTACAGTATTTGTACATTGATATCATATTCCCCCTCAATCGTCTCTTCTCCAGAGAGAATAGGTTCAGTGCTTGTAGTCTTTCCTCATAGCTGATGTCCTCCATTCCCCTATCTATTTTTGTTGCCCTTCTCTGGACTTTCTCCAGTTCCAGCACATCCTTCCTGAGGACTGGTGCCCAGAACTGGACAGCATACTCCAGATGTGGCCGGATCAGAGTGGGAGAATAATCTCTTTATTTCTAGAGTGAATCCCCTTTTTTATACATCCCAGTATTCTGTTGGCTTTGCTTGCAGCGGCTTGGCATTGCATGCCACTGCCAAGCCTGTTGTCTACCAGTACCCCCAGGTCCTTTTCCATCCTAGACTCACCCAGAGGTTCCCCCCCTAATGAGTAGCTTGCTTTCTGGTTTCTGGCACCCAAGTGCATTACTTTACATTTTTCAACATTAAACCTCATCTGCCATGTAGTTGCCCATTCCATTATTTTGTTCAGGTTCGCTTGGAAGGTTTCCACATCCTGCCCAGAATATATTGGCATGCTTAGTTTAGTATCATCCTCAAATACCGAGATTTTACTCGATATCCCTCCTCTAGATCATTTATGAATAAATTAAACAGGATTGGACCCCGCTTTCCACAACCGCCCAATCTGAGTACTCCCCATTAATCACCACCCTTTGCAACCTCCCCTGGAGCCAGTTCTCTATCCAGGTACTCACCTTATGGTCCATACCTACCTTCCTAAGTTTGAACAGTAAGCGTTTTCGGGAACGGTGTCAAAGGCCTTTGCAAAGTCCAGATACAGCACATCCACAGGCTTACCTTTATCTAGGTGGCAGCTCACTTCATCATAGAAGGTTAATAGATTGGTCTGGCAAGAACGATTTTTCATGAATCCATGCTGATTACTACTAATAATACTGTTTTCATTACTAAAGTCTTGTATGTGGTCCCTTAACATCACCTCAAAAATCTTGCAGACTACTGATGTTAGGCTGACCGGCCTATAGTTACCCGGGATATATCTCGGCCCCTTTTTAAATATTGGTACCACATTGGCTTTTTTCCAATCAGCTGGCACCATACCCGTCTGAAAACTATCCTTAAAGATCAATAATAATGGTCTGGCAATCACCTGGCTGAGTTCCTTAAGAACCCTCGGGTGCAAGCTATCCGGTCCCAGTGATTTATTTATGTTAAGTTTCTCTAGTTTATCTTCTGTTAGCCATGGCCGTATTTCCTGGGGTGTGTTGTTTAGTTTGGCCTAACAAGCTGGGTTAGATGTCTTCTTTTGTGAAGACTGAAGAGAAGAAATTATTTAACACTACCGCCTTTTCCCTGTCCTCTGTGGCCAAAACTCCCTTATCGTCTTTTATGGGGCCAATGTGTTCTGGCCTCGCTTTCTTACTGTTTATATACTTAAAGAATTTTTTGGGGTTCTTTTTACTCTCTTCCACTATATGTCTCTCGTGTTCTATTTTAGCCGCCCTGATTTCGTCTTTACATTTCTTATTACACTCTTTGTAATGCTTGAATGCTGCCAATGACCCCTCAGCCTTGTATTTTTTGAAGGCCTTTCCTTTAGCATTAATATGCATTTTTATGTTGGAGTTTAGCCATCCAGGGTTTAGTTTTGCTCTTTTAAATTTATTTCCCTTTGGAATGCACTGGTCAATCCCTTTGTTAAGTATGCTCTTGAAGCAATCCCATTTTTCCTTTGTGTTCTTTGTTCCCAGGGTTCTATCCCATTTGATATTTTCTAGCAGAGAGCGCAGTTTTGGGAAATTGGCTCTTTTGAAATTCAGTGTTCTTATATTGCCCTTATGTTTCCTATTACTATAATTAATACTGAAATGAATTGACCTATGGTCACTGTTTTCTAAGTTGCCCCGTATTTCTATATCCGTGAGCAGGTCTGTATTGTTGGTAATCAGTAGGTCAAGTACCGCATTGTTTCTTGTTGGTGCGTTCACCATCTGACCCATGAAATTGTCCTGCAAAACATTTAGGAACTGCCGAGCCTTGGCTGAATGCGTGGTTCCTTCTGCCCAGTCTATATCTGGATAATTAAAGTCCCCCATTATAATGACATTTACCATCCTTGCTGCCAATCCTATCTGTAAAAGGAGGTCTGCCTCCCCCTCCTCCTTCTGGTTGGGGGGCCTATAGCATACGCCCAATACTACCTTCCCCACAGTGCCTTCCCTTTGAAGTTCTACCCATAGGGATTCTGCCTCGTCCATAGCTCCATTATTAATATCATCCCCCTTATTTACCTGTACACTGTTCTTAATATACAGACATACCCCTCCCCCTTTTTTACCTTCTCTATCACTGCGATAAAGGGAATACCCCTGAATGGTCGCCATCCAGTCATGAGAGCTGTCAAACCAAGTCTCTGTTATCCCCACAAAATCTAAGTCCTCCTCAAACATCAGTAGCTCCAGCTCTCCCATCTTGTTAGCCAGGCTTCTGGCATTGGTATACAAGCCTCGTAATTTTGACCGGTTACATATATCCTCATTTGAAGTTTTTAGGCTGCTCTTGTGATTTTTCCCCATACCCACCCTGGGTTTAGGAGCTCCGAACACCCTACCGCTAATGCCCCCATTTCTGCCCTCTGAATCTTGTTTTCCACTGGCTAATTCTACATCTGTACCCTAGGGCATGAAGATGTTACAGGCTGTGTTCTGTCCCCATTCAGCAACATTAAAGCTGACTTCGAGCAATTAATTAGGAGACCTGAGAATTTTCTGAATTCTGTAATTGCGATCATGGCTTCCTTAAGGGAGGCATCCGTGTCACCCAGGATAAGCATCATCAAAATATAACATCACCTTCTCTTGTGTGTTTCCATAACGAATAAACCCTCTATATCTGGATGGAACCTCACTTTAATCGCCAAGGGCTCAATTGCCAATGCAAAAAGGAGGGGTGATAAGGGGCAACCCTGCCTCTTTCCCCTCCCCAGCTCAAAGTAATGTGACAAGTTACCAAATGCCCTAATAGCAGCCTGCGGTTTAGCATAGAGAAGAAGATATATATATATATATACAGTATGTTGATCCAAATCCAAATTTCTTCATTACTGCTCACAAGTATTCCCAATCTATGCTATCAAATGCCTTTGCGGCGTCTAGTGATAGCAGTGCTCAGTGACCGGTGATTATTATATTTAAAAATAGTCTCCTTAAATTGACAGCAGTAGATTCATGGGGCATAAAACTGGCTTGGTCAGAATGTATTAAGGACGTAACGATCTCATTCAATCTGATTGCTAATACCTTCGCTAGGATCTTTGCATCACAATGCAACAATGAAATCGGCCTGTATGATTCCGGATCCACCGGATCTTTACCCGGCTTCAGGAGCAAGACCACATTCGCCTTGTACATAGAAGGGGGCAAAGCACCCTTCCCTTATCTAGCGACTCGTTAAAGACTATCAGCAACCTCGAGAGCGCCACTGCAGAGTATTGTTTGTAAACTTCCATAGGGATACCATCCTCCCCGGGCGCCTTACAATTGGGAAAAGAACATACTGCCTCCTGGAGTTCCTCTATAGTGAGCGGTGCATCTAGCCTTTGCCTCTGGGTATCTGTAAGTCTGGGGAAGGGTATGCTTAACAAGTATTGTCTCAGCTCCTCAGGAATATAGGAGGTATTCGGAAGGTAAAGGGTTTTGTTGAAACTTGCTAGTTCCCACATGATCTCATCCGGTGCTCTCACCAAGGACCCTGCTTGGGATTTAATCACCCCTGTAGTAGGGGAACGTTGGTGGGAGGAAGCCATCCTCGCCAAAAGGCATCCAGTCTTTTCCCCCTCCTCAAAAACGCCTGTTTGGAAAATAATCTCTTCCTCTCCGCCGAAGAGGTCAGTAGGTGACTGTAAGCAGATTGAGCCACCTGCCAAGCCCCCCTAGCTGAGTCAGAAGGATCCGCTATGTATTGTTGTTCCAACTCTTGCACCTTAGATTCCACTTCTGCTTTGAAACCCGTAGAGGCCCTTTTCACTTTGGTTATTTCTGCTATCAGCAATCCCCTCAAGTAAGCTTTAAAAGCCTCCCACTGAACTGCACTAGAACCAGATGAATCCTGGAATGAGTGGAACTTGCGTATATTCATCACAATACTTTCATGGGAACAGAATAGCTTCAACCAGAATGTATTAAATTTCAACGGGGCTTTGGATACTGTATTATATAGGGCCACCATAAGATATATTGCAGGGGGAGAGTGGTCAGGCACACTGCGAGGCCTATAAATTGCATCAGATACATATGGGAGTAAGGACGGGCTACTCATTCCAAGATAAATTCTGGATAGGGTACCATGAGTCTTAGAAAAGCATAAAAATTGTCTAGCTTTTGGATTCCTAGATATCCACCCAGCCAACTTCTTGGGCCAACCCCGCCATGGGGTACCCCTAGATGGAGGAAAGGCCTGAGGAGCCCGGTGTCGATCCATACAACAGTTGAAATCCCCAACCACCAGCAACGGTCTCGTATCCAAATATGTGACAAGAAGTTGGAGCACCGCCACCGAGACGGGCAGGGGGATATACACACAGGGTAAAATGCATTGTGAATTACTAATATGACATTGTACAAAAACCCAACAAAAACATAACGGCCCTCCTTGTCAGTTTCATTATCATACTCCTGGAAGTCCACAGCATTATGTACCAGAACATTGACTCCTCTAGAGAAAGAGGTGTGTGTTGACTTGAGTGGTAGGCCTTTGTACTTCAAGCAACTCAATGTGTCAGGTGTTAGGTGGGTTTCTTGAAAACAAACAATGGCAGGTTGCAGTTTGCTAATGCACATCAATGTCATGATACATTTCAATGGGGAATGAATTCCCCTAATGTTCCACAAGATTATTGGATTCTTCGCCATAAGAAATTCAAGAGTTGCAAAGGTGACAGGGGTAGCTGGATATCTCCACTAGCTGGGACCCCACTGGTTGTGAGTCTGGCCACCAATAGTCTCCGAAAGGTGATGTCTGCAGAAAGATAAAGGCATTTATACGTACAACTGTCTGCCAATATTAAAGGGCAACAAGGTGGCACAACTGTGCTGCTTATAAGGCTGGTGCTGTGATAAGTAGACCATGGCAAGGTTCATTCAATAATTAAAACCATCCACAGAAATACAATCCCACTTAGCGTGGGAGAAACTGCCAACTGGGCAGTTCTAAAGTCAAGAGTAGTGTCCGAACTCGCATGAGCCAACATTATATAGGGTGTAATCCACCAACAGTAGGAAACATTCACGTGCAGCTCACATCCTTTTCCACAGTATATTGTCCCCCAGCCAGAGAACTTTAGACTTTGGATAGGATGAGAGCATTACACAGTAAAAGCAAGGTATACCTTGCCATCGGGCATCAGATCACAAATTCCCAGTTCAGTCTCCCTCCACCTCTTCACCTTGATGTCAAATAATTTGCTCATTCCAGTCCAAGCCGCTGCGTCTCTTGTGGATTCCAAGAATTGTACCTGACCTTGTGCTGTAACACGGAGCTTCGCTGGGTAAAGCATAGCATATGGTAGTTGCAAAATTCTTAATCATCCCTTGACATCCGTGAATTTAGCCCTGTAGCGTTGGACCTCCGCAGAAAAATCCAGATAAAAAGACACTCTGGTACCATTAAATTGAACATTACCTCTATCTCTCGCTTGTAACACTGCTTCACAGTCCCTGTAGTGCAGTATTCTTGCCAGCATTGACCTGGGGGGATCCATAGTTGGAGGTGGGCAAGGTGGTACTCTGCTGTGGGCCCTCTCCACGATGAAGAATGGCGAGAGGGCCTCTTTGTTGAATACCTCCATGAGCCATTTCTCCACAAATGGCGTGGGGTCTCTCCCTTCAGCCCACTAAGGGAGGCCCACTATAGTTACATAGTTAGTCAGGTTGAAAAAATACACAAGTCCATCCGGTTCTACCAAAAAAAAAACAGTATTGAAAACCCAACCATACAATACCATATACACAATCCTATACCCACTGTTGATCCAGGGGAAGGCGAAAATAAACCCCAGCAAAGCATGATCCAATTTGCTACAGCAGGGGAAAAAAAATCCTTCCTGATTCCCCAAGAGGCAATCGGATATTCCCTGGATCAACTTTACCTACAAAAAATGTTAGTACCCATTTAAATTATGTACACCTAGGAAAGAATCCAGGCCTTTTTAAAAGAAATCTAGTGAGCTAGCCAGAGCCACCTCTGGGGGAAGTCTATTCGCAATTTTCACAGCTCTTACAGCGAAGAAACCTTTCTGTATTTGGAGATTAAATCTGTTTTACTCTAGACATAAAGAGTGCCCCCTTGTCCTCTGTGTTGACCTTAAAGTGAACACCTCAACACCAAGTTCACTATATGGATCCCTTATGTATTTATACATGTTGATCATATCCCCCCTAAATCTCCTCTTCTCAAGAGAGAATAAATTCAGTTCCTCTAATCTTTTCTCATAGCTGAGGTCCTCGATGCCTCTTATCAGTTTGGTTGCCCTTCTCTGCACTTTCTCCAGTTCCTCGATATCCTTTTTAAGAACTGGTGCCAAAAACTGAACTGCATATTCCAGATGAGGTCTTACTTATGATTTGTACAGGGGCAGAATAATATCTCTCTCTCTTTGGAGTCCATGCCTCTGTTAATACAAGAAAGGACTTTGCTTGCTTTGGAAACAGCAGCTTGGCATTGCATGCTATTATTAAGCTTATATAGTTACATAGTTACATAGTAGGTGAGGTTGAATAAAGACAATAGTCCATCTAGTTCAACCTGTGTAGGTGTGTGTGGCCGTAATCATCTCTCATACCCTTGAATGTTCTGATCCTTGAGATGTACGTCTAAGAGTCTTTTGAAAGCCACCATACTTCCCGCAGAAACCACGTCTTGTGGTAGAGAATTCCACAATCTTGTAGCCCTAACAGTAAAGAACCCCCTACGTTGCCTGAGGTTAAAACGCTTCTCCTCTAATCACGTTGTATGCCCTCGAGTCCTCATGCAATCCTTTCGACTGAATAGCTTTTTTTCTATGCTGAGATCACCATTGAGATATTTATTAATTGCTATCATGTCCCCTCTCAGGCATCACTTCTCCAGGGAGAATAAATCAAGCGATTGCAGACGCTCTTCATAATTAAGGTCCTCCAATCCCCTCATTAGTTTAGTTGCCCTTCTCTGGACTCTCTCCAGCTCCAACACATCCCTCCTGAGGACCGGCGACGAGAACTGGACAGAATACTCCAGATGTGGTCGGACCAGAGTTTTATAAAGTGGAAGGATTATAGATTTATCTCTGGAATACATCCCTTTCTTTATGCATGCTAATATTCTGCCGGCTTGACATTGCATGCTATTGCTTAGTGTATCCTCTACCAAGACTCCCAGATCTTTCTCCATTTTTGATTCCCCCAAAGGTTCCCCCCCTAAAGTGTATTGTGCTTTTATGTTTTTAGTCCCCAAGTGCAAAACCTTACACTTCTCCACTTTAAACCTAATTTGCCATGTTGTTGCCCACTCTATTATTTTGTCCAGGTCATTCTGTAGGATATCTGCTTCATGCTGTGCAGTATTTGCCCTGCCCAATTTTGTGTCATCTGCAAAAACTGATATAGAACTACTGATCCCGTCCTCAATGCTGTTTATGAATAAATTGAACAAGGTTGGTCCCAGGACTGAGCCTTGGGGGACCCCACTTACCACCTCAGACCAGTCTGAGTATCCGCTATTTATTACCACCCTTTGGACACGCCCTTTTAGCCAGTTCTGTATCCAAGAGCAAACCTTGCGGTCGATGCCTGCAGACCTTATTTTATTTTACAAATGCCTTAGCGAAATCCAGGTACACCACATCCACTGGTCTCCCCCTATCTAGCTCACAGCTCACCTCCTCGTAGAATGTTAAGAGATTGGTTTGACAAGAACGCCCATTTGTAAACCCGTGCTGATTACTGCTGATGATGTTGTTGTCTTAAGCAAACTCTACGGTATAGTCCCTTATCATCCCCTCCAAAAGTTTACATACTATTGATGTCAGACTGACAGGCCTATAATTTCCCAGGACATGCCTCTGCCCTTTTATGAATATCGGTATCACGTTAGCTTTCCTCCAATCCCCTGGTACATTTCCTGTCATAATACTGTCAGCAAAGATCAGGAACAGTGGTCTAGATAAAGTCTTACTAAGTTCTTTGAGTACTCTCGGATGTACGCCATCCGGGCCTGGTGATTTATATGTGTATATTTTATCCAGCCTTTCCCTAATTTCCCCCTCTGTTAGCCATAGCGGCAAGTCCTGTGTATTACTACTAACCATATAGTCGTGGTCAGTGTACCCCTCCTTTTCCTGTGTAAAGACTGACAAGAAAAAAGCGTTTAGCACGACTTATGATCTACCAGAACACCCAGATCCTTCTGCGCTATGGATTCCCCCAGTTCTACTCCACCTAGTATGTATGATGCATGCATATTCTTAGCCCCCAAGTGCATAACTTTACATTTATCAACATTAAACCTCATTTGCCACATAGTTGCCCAATGAAACAGTGCATTGAGCTCAGCTTGACTGAAATGCTACTTTTAATCCCAGACCCTATATCATTTATAAAGATATTAAAAAGTAAGGGTCCCAACACTGAACCTTGGGGTACACCACTGATAACTTTAGACTATTCAGAGTAAGAATCATTAACCACTATGTGCACATTATTTCTGCGGAGGCGGTTTTCCATATCCTCAGCTCTATCATTCGCCTCTTTTGCCAGTTGATAAGCAGACTTAGTGTCCTGAGTGAGGGAAGGCAGCTGATCTTCAATGTCGCTAACGTGGCTTTCCACCGATGTTGTTCTCCCCCGGATCTTCTGTAAATCCTGGTGTAGTAGGGAGACATCTTCCCTTAGACCCCCGAATTGATCCTTCAATATATTGACAGAGGCAGTGCAATTATTTACCGCTCTGAGTATATCTGCAAGTTTCGGCTGTTCCTGCTCTGCCCCTTCACTATCTTGCAAGGATGGGGATTGTGAATCTGCAGACAGGGAGTCAAAGCCAGGGGAAGATAAGGATGCCTGATCCTGCTCCCTAATCCCTGGTTCTGGAGGGCCCCCTGAAACATCCATCCGCTCTGTCCCCAGGTTCCCTGACAGCTTCTGAGTGAAATACAACATGTCCCTGGGGGGATCCTTACCGTGATCCCTCAGGGACTTTTGCGGTTTCATGCTGGCCTCACTTCCCTTCTCTGTGCCGTGTAGCATCCCCTTAAGCAAGGCCGCTGCGGCGACATCTTGGCAGTCTGGACCCGTCGCTTCATTCTGCCCCTTGCGTCATCCCCCTGAGTTCGGATGGCTGGCGGGGTGTCCACCATGATGTCCAGGGATGTATCTGGCTGTGTGAACTGGAATAGTGCCGGTTTGCAGGCTGGGGGAGGATCATTTACAGGATCAGAAGCAGGAGCTGTGAAAGATGCGTCCTCTCACATGCCGGTCTTGGCCATGCCCCCCCCCCCCATTAATTTAATGTTTAAACGCTGATTTTGTTGGAGGTACCAATAAATATAGACTTATCAATAATTTGCATTTTTATTCTCGTGGGTGATTGTGTAGGCAGGGCCCCAGTGCACTGCATTGTCCGGGGGCCTATAATGCTCTTAAGATGTCACTGTCGCACCCTCCTTCTATATAAATTTAAACGCAATCTTAAATATTCCAAAGCTAACTTTATGTGTTGGGCAATCATCTCCCTTTCCCATCCTACCTCAAATAAACACTTAAGAAACACACAAGACATTGCAAAGGCCTGCAGTGACTATACATGTCTTTGTACAACCTCAAAAATTATTCCATCACCCCTCAACCAACTGATGAGCGTATAAACGCATTCTTGGCTTCAATTATTTTACCTTTTATTTCAGAGGCTCATTTAGAATCCGTCTCCCAACCATTTACAATAGAAGCAATTCTCAGTGCAATTAGGGCTCTCCCCCTACCTAAATCCCTAGGAGAAGATGGGTTTACAAATGCCTTTTTAAAAATAATTGCCAATATTCTAGCCCCTAAACTGACAGACCTCTTCAATGCTGCTATATAATATTTACTATTCCTAAACCTGGAAAGGATTTCTCTTTCCCCTCCCAGTTATAGACCAATTTCTCTTCTAAATACAGATATCAAACTACTTGTTCACGTTATCGCCAATGGATTAATGGTATTCCTCCCTGGACTAGTCCATCCAGATCAAGTTAGTTTTGTCCCAGGCAGTCAAGCCCCAGACACAACTAGATGAGCAATCAACCTCATCCTTCATGCCGCACAAACTTGAATGCCTTCAATGCTTTGCACTCCTGACGCAGAGAACGCTTTTGACAGAATCCATAGGAAATTTCTTAAAGTGGTGCTTACTAAATTTGGCATAACAGGTTGGTTCCAAAATGCAATCCTCTCCTTTACTCCAACCCATCAGCTAAGGTCCTCACCGGGGGACTTTGTCCACCCTATTCAAAATATCCAATGGAACAAGCCAGGGATGCCCTCTCTCCCCAATTATTTTCGCCTTATTGATGAAACATCTGGCCTCCAATATCAGGTCCGACCCACATATATCAGGTATTTGCCACAATGGTATGGATGACAAAATCAGCCTGTGGTTTTATTGTTCACTGGCCCTCTTCAGTCTTTACAAACAATACAAGCTCTCCATCAATTCCACTCTGTATCATGCTATAAGCTTAATACCACAAAGTCCACATGGGCTAGTACATCTATCCCGTACTTAAGAATTCAACTCACTTCAAACCCAAACTGAATGTTCGACTTAAACTTTCATGCTTTCTCTCATAGCCTGCCTTCCCTCTTGAAATCAATATGTTGAGTCCCTCTAAACGTGGGTGCATTGCCACTCTCAAAATGATTGCACTGCCCAAGCTTCTCTATTTGTTTCACACATTGATTGTCCCTATCCCCCAATCTTTCCTAAACTCAATCCAGAGTCAACTAATTAAAATTGTCTGGAACACTAAATCCCCCAGATTTGCTAGCTACATCTTAAGTAGACCCCAGAGGGAAGGTGGTGTAGGTCTACTTCACCTTACATTGGCAACTATTACAATGCCTCAGCCTTAGACCAAATCTATTACTGGTTGCACCATATGCCTGAAAAGATATGGTCAATCATGGAAGCTCCACTCTCACAACCAGCTATCTTAACAGACTACCTCATTTAATCTGCTGCAGGCCCTCTTCTTTTCCATGAAACACCAACCCCACACTCTCAACCTCTCTATTAACATGAAAAAAACTACTGCATGCATACCCCTATAATTCACCCTCTCAGACACTACCACTCCCACTTAGGGACCTATCCTCCTGTATTCCAGACCTAAACCTATCCCGGTATCACCCTGCTGGTATCTCAACCATAGGCGACTTAGTCAGAAACAGCTCGGTGAAATCATTTGAAGCCCTCCGAAGTGAATTTAACCTCCCAAGCTCAGAAACCTACACATACGTCTCTAAACTGCCCTCCACAATATCCATCCCTGCACCTTTCTTTCAGTACTTAAACACGTCCTGCCCTAAGAAAGGTATATAATATAAAACAAACACAAAGAAAGGGCGCACCAGCCTAGCGCATTATCCTCAGCAAGCTTTTTAATAAAATAGTTTAAAATCAGCTACTCACAAACATGCATGGTAGGTCAGCATATAGATTCCAACGAACAGCATCAAAATAGAGAATTCGGATGTCACATATAAACGGAAGACTGACGCGTTTCGAGGCCTTGCCTCTTCCTCAGAGCCTTAGGGCCATGTCCAAGACAGGTATATCCCTGATGTACTCTAGCCTTGGGGAAGCTCAACCTTGCTCTCAAATAAATACTGTAAACAAATAGGCTGAGGAATTGAATACCTATATACCTCAAGACCAGTGGCTTTGGGCATTAAGAGACACCTTTAAAGCATCCCTTTACAGCAACTACTGGGAATCCCACCAGAAAACCATTCACAGATGGTACTTAACACCTTATCGGCTACCTAAAATGTATCCTAGCCGTTCATCTACTTGCAAATCACTTAGCTCCTTTTGGAAGCAAATATTTGCTATGATAGCCTCTATTTCAGTGACACCCTTGCCCCCAAATCCAACACTAGCTCAATTGCATGTCGGCATAGAAAAATACCCTCCTCAATCTTGTTGTGCTATTGTTCACATAATGTTAGCAGTTAAACTAAACATAACTAGATTATGGAAAGACCTCTGAAGCTCCCTCTATTTCTAGCACTATTGCAAATCTCAACTTCCAATGTGAAATGGAAAAATTTGTTGCATTTAGGGAAGTCCGCAACTATGTGGTCACATTGGCTGCAGCACCTTAAAATGTACTGTTCAAGTTTAACGCCATGTGTGAACTGTTCATCCCCAACTCAGGTTTGCTGATATTCCTCGTTTCCTTCAACTCCCTCCTCTACCCATTACCCCCCCCCCCCCCTCACCCCCATTTACTTCCATCTCTCCATCCCTCCCCTCTCTGCCTGGACCTCTCATTCACTAATGCCTATGTGCTATGTAATTTCACACAGGCAGCGACTGTTTACCTGTAGCTTGATATGGTAATATGTTGTACCTTTGTTCAGACGGAACATCTGTTTTTTTTTCAAATTCCATATTTATTAAGGATAAACAAGCAACAAGAACAGTGAATCTAAATACATCCGAACATCAAGGAAACATCTGAGGAGAAAACAGGAATTATGCGGATATAACAGTATGCAATACAGGACGATACACAGTTATTATAAGTATCTGCAGGATAACAGGTCCCAAGGGAAGAACCCCACCCCCACCGGGATCTGTCATATGGCCGGTATACAGGAGTGAGGAGGGCATCCCATGGGACCAGCCACCCCAACAGACCCCAAAAAGAGGCAATGATACGTATGCCGTAAGGGAGTGGGAAAGATTTTCGGAGAAGACGTATATAGTAAGAGAGGAATAAGATCAGGAAGAACCACGGAAGAAGGAGAAGTAGGGGGAGAGGGGAAAAGATGGAAGGAAAAAAAAAGGGGGGGGGGAGGGGGGTGTGAAGGAAGGGAATAGGTGAGCCGGTGGGGGTGAGGGGAGAGGGCCACCCAGAGTGAGCAAGTCATTCAGGCGACTAGATCTTTGTAAGCTGCGGAAAAACTGAATTCATGCCAGTAGAACCATCGTTTGAGGAACTTATCCCTAGTTCCGCGTTCGGCCGCTGTCAAGTCTTCCATTTCATTGATGAACGCTACTTTACGTAGCCACATTGCTACCGTAGGAGGATGGGACTGCTTCCAAAGCAAGGGAATGCAGCTCTTGGCTGCCGTAAGTAGGAGTGGCAGGATCGACTTCCGATAGGATGCCCTCGAATAGCCATGGTGGTGTAGGAGGAAGAGAGCCGGGTCCAGAGTTAGGGTATGATCCGTAAATTTTTGAGCAATGCGGAGGACCTCCTGCCAGAAGGATTGTAGTTTACTACAGGACCAGAAAATGTGGAGAAGGGATCCCACCTCTTCTCCACAACGCCAGCAGAGATCTGAGCAGTCAGGAAACATTCTGTGGAGCTTAACCGGGGTATAATACCACCTGTTCAGAAGCTTATATCCTACCTCCTGGTATTTAGAGCACGTGGAGGTTTTGTATGCAAAGAAAAGCATACGCTCAACCTGATGATCCGAGAAGGTAACCCCCAGATCGCGTTCCCAGAGAGAAATAAACGAGGGCCTGAAAGAAAGTTCGGGGGTCGTCAGGATACGGTACAGCAGAGAAATCGCATGGCGCACTGGGGGGTCCGTTGCGCATAATTCCTCGAAAGGCTAGAGGCGTCTAGTAAAAGAGGCCGCCGGCGGTATCGATTCGAAAAAGTGGGCAAGCTGAATTTTCTGCCAGAACGACAGAACGGCAAAAGTGCCATCAGAGAGGAGGGTCTGTCGAGAAAGCCAACGACCTCCGCTGATAAAATGCCTGGCCTGGTGGAGACCCTGGGCTCTCAGTGCGTGGAAGGCCAGGTGTAAATTCCGGGTTCCCTATCACCGGAAGCAAAGGGGAAGGCAAGGTCGTGAATCGACCATCTCTGCACAACCGGCGTCCCAGCAGCGGAACATCTGTTTTTAACTACAGTTTGGCTTTCTTTAATTGCTGTTCTTATTTAAAACCTCAATAAAGAACTATTGAATCTACAGGCTTATATTGGCATATTGTATGGCTATTATATTTTTCTTTAATGCAACCACTAAAACTGGTGCACACAGAATCTGGTGCAGCTATGCGTGGTAACCAGTCAGCTTCTAACTTCAGCTTGTTGAATCAAGTTTAGACATTTGAAACCTGGAAGCTGATTGGTTACTATGCATAGCTGAATGTCCCAGAGGTGTTCTATTGGATTTAGGTCAGACAAGCGTGAGGGCCATTCAATGGTATCAATTCCTGCATTCTCCAGGAACTGACCTGCATACATTCGCCACATGAGGCCGGGCAATGCCATGCACCAGAAGGAACCCAGGACCCACTGCTCCAGTTTAGGGTCTGACAATGGGTCCAAGGATTTCATCCCGATACCTACTGGCAGCCAGAGTGCCATTGTCTAGCACCTCACTGACCCACCACAAAACCGGTCATGCTGAACGATGTTACAGGCAGCATATGGTTCTCCACGGCTTCTCCAAACCCTTTCATGTCTGTCACATGCTCAGAGTGAACCTGCTCTAGTCTATGAAAAGCACAGGGCGCCAGTGGCGGACCTGCCAATTCTGGTGTTCAATGGCAAATGCCAATCAAGCTCCATGGTTGCCAGGCAGTGAGCACAGAGCCCACTAGAGGACATCGGGCCCTCAGGCCACCCTCATGAAGTCTGTTTCTTATTGTTTGGTCAGAGACATTCACCCTAGTGGCCTGCTGGAGGTCATTTTGTTGGGGTTCTAGCAGTGCTCATCCTGTTCCTCTGTACACAAAGGAGCAGATACTGGTCCTACTGATGGGTTAAGGGCCTTCTACGGCCCTGTCCAGCTCTCCTAGAGTAACTACCTCTCTCTTGGAATCTCCTCCATGCTCTTGAGACTGTGCTAGGAGACACTGCAACCCTTCTGGCAATGGTACATTTTGATGTGCCATCCTGGAGGAGATGGACTGCCTGTGCAATGTCTATAGGGTCCAGGTATCACCTCATGCTCTCAGTAATAACACTGACCCTAGCCAAAAACAAAACTAGTGAAGAACAGTCAGAAAAAAGAGTAGGGAAAAAAAAAATTTAAGTGGCCTCCACCTGTAAAACCATTCCTGTTTTGAAGGTTGTCTCATTGTTGCCCATCTAGTGCACCTGTTGTTGATTTCAATACCAACAAAGCAGCTGAAACTGATTACCAAACCCTCTCTGCTTCTTAACTGACCAGATCAATATCCCAAGAATTTAATTAATTTGATGCTGTACTCTGATTAAAAAGCGTTCCTTTAATTTTTTTGAGCTGTGTATATTGCATATATATGTACAAAGCATACATATAAAATAATCCAAAAAGGGAGTGGCACTCACGGGTTTTGAGAGGTGAATGCACAGTGAAGATTTTATTTCAACATATCGACAAAGCACAAGTTCATCTTCCTCAGGACAACAAACAAGTGAAGCAACACAACATACTGTATATACCCTAAACCCCACTCATCCGTACCATCATCAATGCAAAGGTCAAAATTCAAGCTAAAAACAATAACGGCCAAATGTTCAAATTTGGGAGAACTCAAAAACAACAAAAAAAGTACATGCAAAGTAGACAAAATAAAGTAAGAGGCCAAATCTAGGCACTAAATACAGATGTCAGACTCAAAAAAACTCATGACAGAGTATCATGCTGCCTAGGCAAGATGGCTGCCCAAGCTGAGTCAGGTCTGGAATAGGAGAACATGATGAACATGTAATTTGTATAGGAAAAAGTACAAGGGAGTAGGGTTGAGCGAACACAGACTGTATTATTCGTGTTCGTACCGAATAATTGGATTTTTGTTACCCGAACACGGACACGAACACTTTACTGTATATTCGGGTAAAAATCCGTGTTCGGTCGTTTTATTTCCGGGTTTTGCATGCTTTGGCGCGCTTTTCATGGCGGGCTTTCAACAGCCAATCAACAAGCGTTTAACTGGTGTGCCTAAGCCATCCCAGCCATGCCTACAAATGTATCAGTAGCTGTGATTGGCCGTCTGAAGCATGTGACCAAGTCTTTATAAGTTCGAGGCAGTGCCGCTGCGGCGTCATTCTGCTGTTTAGATCAGGGAGAGAGCACACATCAATGTGCTGGCTGCTGATTAGGGACAGACAGGAAAAAAAAAACATTTGTGTCCGGATAGAATTGAGGGACAGGTCGGAGTGTGTTAGGCAGGGCGAGTTGTAGGCATTTTAGGGAGAGAGTCTGCTGATTTTTTAGGGACAGTGCGTTCTACAAACTACAATCGACATTGCTGTGTGGGGTGGGGTTTGCAGTCACCCGATCTACGATCTTATCAATCCTGTTAGGGAGAGAGTCTGCTGATTTTTAGGGAAAGTGTGTTCTACAAACTACAATCGATATTGCTGTGTGGGGTGGGTTTTGCAGTCCCGATCTACGATCTTATCAATCCTGTTAGGGACAGAGTCTGCTGATTTTTAGGGACAGTGTGTTCTACAAACTACAATCGATATCGCTGTGTGGTGTGGGATAGGAGATAGGCAGGTGTCAGTGGTCCACATCCATTTTGCTGTGTGTGGGCTGCAGTGAACACAATCTTTTTGGGGTGCAGTGAACACAATCTTTTTGGGGTGCAGTGAACGCAATCTTTTTGGGGTACAGTGAACACAATCTTTTTGGGGTGCAGTGGACACAATCTTTTTGGGGTGCAGTGAACACAATCTTTTTGGGGTACAGTGAACACAATCTTTTTGGGGTGCAGTGAACACAATCTTTTTGGGGTGCAGTGAAAACAATCTTTTTGGGGTACAGTGAACACAATCTTTTTGGGGTGCAGTGAACACAATCTTTTTTGCCCACTGAGGAGGAGGGAGAAAAGTATTTTTCTATCAGGCACTGTGTGCAGCCTTTTTCCTTCAGCTGTGCTGTGCTGAGTGACTGATCATACACTGCTGTGTTCAGTTCACATGTGCTAATATTGAGTGGTTTCAAAAATCATACACTTTTTTTCTATTCCACTATTCAATATACAGCCTTGGGTTAAAAAAACTTAAATTGTGGCCTGCAGCAGAGCTGAATGATATTTGGGGGTTTTGGGGTTCATCTCATACTTCTGAAGATTTGAGGGTGCTGCCTGTTCCATACTCCTCCTACTCCTCATCCAGCCTTTTAGGGGTACAAACAATAGTAATTGGGGCCTAGTGTGGTTGTGTACGTGTGATATACATACACTTTTTTTGATCATATTTTCTATTCCGCTATTTAATCAAAAACCTTTGGGGATCAGTTAAATTGGGGGATAGTCTGTGTTGGTACGTGTGAGATCCACCTTTCCAAGTTTTTGGGGTTCATCTCATACTTCTGAAGATTTGAGGGTGCTGCCTGTTCCATACTCCTCCTACTCCTCATCCTGCCTTTAGGGGTACAAACAATAGTAATTGGGGCCAGGTGTGCTTCTGTACGTGTGAGATACATACACTTTTTTTGATCATATTTCCTATTCCGCTATTCAATAAAAACCTTTGGGGATCAATTAAATTGCGGGATAGTCTGTGTTGGTACGTGTGAGATCCACCTTTCCAAGTTTTTGGGGTTCATCTCATACTTCTGAAGATTTGAGGGTGCTGCCTGTTCCATACTCCTCCTACTCCTCATCCTGCCTTTAGGGGTACAAACAATAGTAATTGGGGCCTAGTGTGCTTCTGTACGTGTGAGATACATACACTTTTTTTGATCATATTTCCTATTCCGCTATTCAATAAAAACCTTTGGGGATCAATTAAATTGCGGGATAGTCTGTGTTGGTACGTGTGAGATCCACCTTTCCAAGTTTTTGGGGTTCATCTCATACTTCTGAAGATTTGAGGGTGCTGCCTGTTCCATACTCCTCCTACTCCTCATCCTGCCTTTAGGGGTACAAACAATAGTAATTGGGGCCTAGTGTGCTTCTGTACGTGTGAGATACATACACTTTTTTTGATCATATTTCCTATTCCGCTATTCAATAAAAACCTTTGGGGATCAATTAAATTGCGGGATAGTCTGTGTCGGTACGTGTGAGATACACCTTTCCAATTTTTTGGGCGCATCTCATACTGCCGAGGATTTGAGGGTGCTTCAGTCTGCCTCCTGCCTGTTCCGAACTCCTCCTACTCCTCATCCTGCCTTTAGGGTAGAAAAAATTGTAATCGGGGCCTAGTCTGTGTTTGTACGTGTGAGATACACCGTATTATAAAATTTTTCCTATTCCGCTATTCAATATACACCCTTTTGGAGTGTAAAAAATTAAATTACGGCATAGTCTGTATCGGTACGTGTGAGATACACCTTTTAAATTAGTTTGGCGCATCTCCTTCCCCCGCCAAGGATTGCAGGGCGCTTCAGTTTGCCTCCTGTTCCCAACTCCTCCTACTCCTCTTCCTCATTCTCCCTTTAGGGTACAAAAAAATGTAATCGGGCCTAGTCTGTGATTGTACATGTGAGATACACCGTTTTTTATCCTATTCCGCTATTCAATATACACCCTTTTGGGGTAAAAAACATTAAATTGCGGCATAGTTTGCATATTTGACTGTGAGATACACCCGTGCGATACTGTTGTTGTTTTGTTCCGCTATTCGATAAACACCTTTCTAGGGCAAGATCTTAAATTACAGAAATATGAGGAGACCGTCAAATAGGGGCCGTGGCCTGGGTCGTGGTGCTGCTGGTAGAGCTCCTGTTGCAAGGAGAGGACATGGTCGATCTGTGCCAGCTACACGCACAAGTGAAACACCTTCCTCAAGTGTGAGTAGGCGACAGAACCTGCATCAGTATTTGGTAGGGCATCATACGCCTCTAGAAGTGATGAGGCCAGAACAAGTGGAGGCGATAGTAGATTGGTTTGCTGCTGACAGTGCCTCCAGTTCCTTCACATTGTCTCCCACCCAGTCTACTGCAGAAAGGTCAGAGTTGGCACCTGCAGCCAATGTCCAACCGTCTTTCACCTCACCCCCTTGCAAATCAGGCAAGCAGTCTGAGCCCCAAGCCATACAGCAGTCTCTTCTTCTTTTTGATGACTCTGTCAGCAGGGTTTCCCAGGGCCATCCACCTAGCCCTGCCCCAGAAGTGGAAGAGATTGAGTGCAGCGATGCCCAACCACTTATTTCTCAAGATGAGTACATGCAAGGACCATCGCAGCACGTCTCCGGTGATGACGAAACGCAGGTGCCAACTGCTGCGGCATTCAGCATTGTGGAGACCAACAAGGAGGGCAGGGGTGAAGACTGGGTGGAAGATGATGTGGAGGACGATGAGGTCCTCGACCCCACATGGAATGAACGTCATGAACCTCATGTAGGTGACCTGAGTAGTTTGGAGGAAGAGGCGGTGGTCGCACAGAGCCACCAGCACAGCAGAAGAGGGAGCAGGGTGCAGAAGCGGAGCGGCCGTGCCCTAGACACTACGCCTGCTACTGCCCAACGCAGCAAGGGAACGAGCGCACCAAAGTCAGCTCAAAGGAGTTCTCTAGCGTGGAAGTTCTTTAGAAAATGTGCTGATGACAGGACACGAGTGGTTTGCACCCTGTGCAATCAGAGCCTGAAGCGAGGCATAAACCTTCTCAACCTGAGCACAACCTGCATGATCAGGCATCTAAGTGCAAAGCATGAGCTGCAGTGGAGTCGACACCTTCAAAACCAAGAAACGTCTCTGGCTCATCCTGCTTCCTCTTCTGCTGCAGTCTCGGCCGCTCCAGCCACATCTGTAGTGATACCGGCACCTGCCACCCCGCAAACAGACGATCTGTCAGCAACACCACCACCTGACCTGGGTCACCAACCATCTCCACAATGTCCCGTGGAAGCGTTCAGCTTTCCATCTCCCAAACACTTGAGAGGAAGAGGAAGTACCCCCCTACCCACCCGCGATCCCTGGCCCTGAATGCCAGCATTTCAAAATTCTTGGCCTTTGAAATGCTGTCATTCCGTCTGGTGGAGATGCACAGTTTTAAAAACCTTATGTCGGTGGCTGTCCCACAGTACATCGTGCCCAGCCGCCACTACTTTTCCAGGCAAGCCATCCCTTCCCTGCACAACCAAGTGGGAGAAAAAAATCAGGTGTGCACTGCGCAACGCCATCTGTGCCAAGGTCCACCTAACTACCGATACGTGGACCAGTAAGCACGGTCAGGGGCGTTATATCTCCCTAACGGCACACTGGGTAAATGCAGTGGCGGATGGGCCTGAGGCAGATAGCAATTTGGCGCATGTCCTTCCACCACCGAGGATTGCAGGGCGCTTCAGTTTGCCTCCTGTTCCTAACTCCTCCTACTCCGCTTCCTCATCCTCTACCGCCTCCTCATCCGGACAGCGTAACACCTTCACCACCAACTTCAGCACGGCCAGGGGTAAACGACAGCAGGCAGTTTTACAACTTGCCTGTTTGGGGGACAAACCACACACCGCGCAGGAGTTGTGGAGGAGCATGGAACAGCAGACAAATGAGTGGTTGCTGCCAGCGAGCCTCAAGCCGGCCTGGTGGTGTGCGATAACGGGCGAAATCTCATAGCAGCTCTGGGCCTAGCCGGTTTGACGCACATCCCTTGCCTGGCACATGTGCTGAATTTGGAGGTACAGAGGTTCCTTAAAAACTACCCAGATATGTCAGAGCTGCTGCAGAAAGTGCGGGCCGTCTCTGCGCACTTTCGGCGTTCTCACCCTGCTGCTGCTCGCCTGTCAGCGCTGCAGCGTAACTTCGGCCTTCCTGCTCACCGCCTCATATGTGACGTGCCCACAAGGTGGAACTCCACCTTGCACATGCTGCAAAGACTGTGCGAGCAGCAGCAGGCCATAGTGGAGTTTCAGCTGCAGCACGCACGCGTGAGTCGCTCTGCGGAACAGCACCACTTCACCACCAATAACTGGGCCTCCATGCGAGACCTGTGTGCCTTGTTGCGCTGTTTTGAGTACTCCACCAACATGGCCAGTGCCGATGACGCCGTTCTCAGCTTAACTATCCCACTTCTATGCCTCCTTGAAAAAACAATTCGGGCGATGATGGAAGAGGATGTGGCACAGGATGAGGAGGAGGAGGATGAAGAGGTAACATTTCCAAGGCTTTCAGGGCAGTCATTCGCAAGGGGCTCCGAGGGTGGGTTCCTGCACACACAAACGCCAGGGACACAATTGTCCAGCAGGGGCACAGTTCTGGAGGATGAGGAGGATGAGGAGGAGGAGCTGGAGGAGGAGATGGAATCATGTTCACAGCAGGGTGGCACCCAGGCCAGCTCATGGCCATCACTGGTGCGTGGCTGGGGGGATACAGAGGACACGGACGATACATCTCCCACAGAGGACAGCCTTTCGTTGCCTCTGGGCAGCCTGGCACACATGAGCGATTACATGCTGCAGTGTCTCCACAACGACCGCCGAGTTGCCCACATTCTAACTTGTTCTGATTACTGGGTGGCCACGCTGCTGGATCCCCGTTACAAGGACAACGTACCGTTCTTAATTCACTCACTGGAGCGCGATCGCAAGATTCGCGAGTACAAGCGCACGCTGGTAGACGCCATGCTGCTGGCATTCCCACCTGACAGCGGGGCCACAGTGGAAGCACAAGGCAGAGGAGGAGGAGGAGGAGGAAGAGGTCGCCAACGCAACCAGGGCACCGCCAGCACCTCAGAAGGCAGGGTTAGCATGGCCGAAATGTGGAAAAGCTTTGTCAGCACGCCACAACAAACAGCAGCACCAGCAGCTCATATGGAACGTCTTAGCAGGAGGCAGCATTTTACCAACATGGTGGAGCAGTATGTGTGCACACGTCTACATGTAGTGAATGACGGGTCTGCCCCCTTCAACTTCTGGGTCTCCAAATTGGGCACATGGCCTGAGCTTGCCCTTTTACGCCTTGGAGGTGCTGGCGTGCCCTGCAGCCAGTGTATTATCTGAACGGGTGTTTAGCACAGCTGGGGGCGTTATAACAGACAAGCACAGCCGCCTGTCCAGAGACAATGTGGACAAGCTCACGTTCATTAAAATGAACCAGGCATGGATCCCACGGGACTTTTCCATACCTTGTGCAGAATAGCGATGGATACCGACCTTACCCACCCATTGTTCCATTTTTGCTCTTTCTCACTCTTTTGGGGTGTACCCTCATTTAAAATTTGTGAAAAGAAGCAGTGTTGGCTACCTCGTCCTCCTCAGGGCCAGATTAACGTAGGGGCTATTGGAGCTGCAGCTCCAGGCCCCTACCTTTTATATAGGCCCCGGGTTGGCCATATTCACTGTTACCGCTCTTCTGTCACTTGTAAACACAGAAGTCTGGCTTCTATGCTCGCTTCCCCAGGCAGCTCCCTCAGAACCTCCCCACACAGCACGAAGGCCGGACAAGGAGGGACAGTTGCCGATGCATGGATGTGTTTATGGGCTTTAGAGACAGCATCCCATGTTGAATTAGGCATGCATGGCTGCACCCTTCCTCCTCTGTGTGCATGCCAAGGCACGGCCCTTAAGGCCCTTCAAAATCCTCAGCACCAAGCCCATGATGCTCTTAATCCGGCCCTGGTCCTCCTCCACCGCCGCTTCCACCTACACCGCCCATAGGTGTGCGCAGCCTATTGCATTAGGGTGTGCACCCCAAAATTTAAATACACATGCATGTGTTTGCCTACATGTACATGGCCCCGATACATTACTCTCCCTGCTGGCAAAGTGAAATAGAGCAGAGCAGGTCCGAGGGAGATCTTTCCCATCTCCTCACTGGCAAACAGAGCGATAATGCTAATGTGCCCTAGGTGATTAGGGTGTGCCCAGGCACACCCGGCACACCCTGTGCGCATGCCTATGACACCGACACATCCACCACCACCTCAACCTCCCTCCTACTCCATATGGGCCTCGTCCTTCAGAGATGAAGAACATTGTTTTATTTTTCTATTTTTTTTTGTTGTTTTAAGTTATTTCCCTATCCACATTTGTTTGCAGAGCACTTGCCATGCTCTTAAATACATTTTGCTGCCATTTGCAGCACTCTAGCCCTTTCCTTTGGTGTTTTAGAGCTATTTTAGTGCCTGAAAGTTTGGGTCCCCATTGACTTCAATGGGGTACGGTGTCCGGGAAAAGTTCGGCAAAAGTCCGGGACACGGACCCGGACTTTTTTTTAAAGTTCGGCCGAACCCGCCGAACACGGACATCCATGTGTCCGCTCAACTCTACACGGGAGTCCAAAAACTAACATGAACCTAGTGTAAGGGCTCAAAGGAGTTTAAAGAAACAGCTCATACAGGCTTTTAGGGTCTTTTGAGCTCCTATTTTTCTGCCTGGAAACTACCCTCCATGTTAACCAATTCATGAATACTATGGCTTTTTCCGGTGCTTTCAGGCATTTGCTCCTACAGGCACCAGAGAGAAGCCAGTGCCCCAAAGAGCTCAAAAAAATCAAAAGGGCTCAAAGGAGTTCAAAAAATCTCAAAGAAGCTCGAAAACGCATGAAAATGCGCAAAAACATTAGTTCCAGCCTTTTTTCTTAATACAGTAGGTAAGAAAATATTATCTAGAAAGGTTTGTGTAAAAAATAAAAAAAACACGTATGCTCAAAAATGCCTAAAGAAGAAAAAGCCTAAAAGCCTAAAGCTTGAAGAAGCTCAATAAAAATGTGCACAAGAGTAAAATAAATCACAAGCTTTTTCAAGTTGAATAAAAGCTCAAATGGCTGTAAAAGCTGATTTTTTTTAAGCTGCAGTGTGCATGAGCCCTAATGTCACCAAATTAATGTGGTTAACGTGAAATTAAACAGAAAAGTGATCCATTAAAAACAGTAAAGAGTTTGAGCTCAGAACAGGGAGAGTTCAGAAGGTGCCAACATCCATTGCAGAGTAGTCCCACTGGTCACAGAAAAGTACAGCACATAGGGATGATAAGGAGGAGAAACTCCACAGATCTGTGACAGGTATCATTAGAAAGTAGGGATGATGTGTATATATACATATATGTGTATGTGTATATATACCCCTATACAGAAGTTCAGATGTCATGCTTGCCTCTAAAGACGCCCAAAAAATGCCCGATAAACGCCTGCAACAAAAACGCCCAGGTGTGTTGTTGCAGGCGTTTTTTTGGGCATTTTTTTGGGCGTCTTTGGAGGCAGGCATAACATCTGAACTTCTGTATAGGGGTATATACACACACACACATATATGTATACATACACATACACACATATAGGTGTGATAGGAGCGAAGCCACATCCCTGCGCTAATAAAAATTCTAAGAAAAATTATTTTTTTTTCTGGTTCTGGACATGCTACAGAGCTGAAACTTCACAGGTACACTTTTTAGACCACCCAGACACTAAATCCGAAGAAATCTCTTTTTTTTTTTTTTCAATAATTTTTTCAATAATTGGCTCTCTATCAAAAATTACAATTTTTAAGAATTTTTTTTGTGTGATTAATAGTCCCTGGGGCATGACCCAGAACCCTAGGCACTTTTTCGGGGCATTTATTGGGTTTTAGGGCTTCAAAATTGTGTTTTTTGATTACCGAAGTTCGGGTCACATTGATTTCAATGGGGTTCTGGAAACTGGACACGAACTTTCGGGAAGTTCGGGTGTTCTGGTCGAACCAAACTTTTCAAAAGTTCGATCATCCCTATTAGAAAGGAGATCACTGGGGAAAGAGGAGGCTGGATCCAGGGCTGGAGGGAAGGCTCCAGAGTGAACAGCAAGCAGGAAGAAATGGATGAAAACAAAGTGTTCAATTCAATTCATAACAATATTCAAATCATAACAATATTTACAAGTTGTCAAGATCTCCAACTCTTCTTGTAACTTTTATGTTGTCCAGGGCCAGAAATTCTGGTTTCGACAAATTGTATCCACAATTGTTTAAAAACTCATTTGGAAAAAAAATAAATAAATAAAAACTCAAATCCTCCTATTCTACATAACCCTTTGTATGCCTTCTGAGCGTTTTTATCATAACCTCTTTGTCTTTCATAAAGTTTATCTGCTTTAAAGTCCTGTTCTGTTGTGCAGTTGTCTCAATGTAAGATATTGGCCAAATGGAATGGGTTTAATTAAAAGTTCAGGATAAGCACTAGAGCAGGGGTCTTCAAACTATGGCCCTCCAGTTGTTCAGGAACTACAATTCCCATCATGCCAATTCATGTCTGTGAATGTCAGAGTTTTACAATGCCTCATGGGATGTTTAGTTCCGTAACAGCTAGAGGGCCGTAGTTTGAGGATCCCTGCACTAGAGGAATAGAGCTCACTGTTACTAGCTGTTGTTTTCACAAAATAAAGCTGTGTCCCTATTAGGGACGAGTGGAACATACCTGGGTTCAGATCAATGCAGGTCCTGTGAACCTTACTGAAGTTCGGATCCCAAGTCCAAACTTTATTGAAGTCAATGGGAGCTGAATCATACAAATCAGTATCGGACATTTTCTAAGCTAATAGGCAAAGGAATGGCAGGCAAAGGGTATAGGTAGCTAGGCAGTGACTTGGGTGACATGTACAAATGGAAAAAATATATATGTAAATGTATTGTTCAGCAAGGAGAGGGTCTTTTCAAAGGGCTTAAAGGGCAACATTGAAAATGATACAAAAATCCTTCAAATTACATGCTTATGGGATGCCTTAAAACTGTACATGGTTCCACAAAACAATAGCATTCTCAAGGACAGCATCAGTAACTCTGTATTGTGCCATTACATAAATTGTATGTGTTATCATCATACAGCAACAGCAACCCAATATGACTGATTTGCACTCAAAGAAAAAGTATTTTTTTGGTAGTAGAACTTCATACACTTTGCCAAACAGTGTTAAAACAAGTCACATAGCATAGCTTGCAATTTTTTTTCAGTGCCATACTGTATATTGTGGTATTGTGTACAAAGTTTAAAAAAAGGCCAACCCACAACTACGTTGAAATCCCAATCCCACATTTCAGAGACTTGTCATGGTGTTGAATCATGGACGTCTGTGGAGGGACTCGCACTCCTGTGTTGTCTTTTTCTCCCACTGCGACCAGAGATGGTGGGGTTAAATTTTTTGTCCTGCCCTCCCCCTGGGTGGCATTTACCCAGCGTTGGGAGGGATCCTGTGATGGGTCTGTGGGACTAGTTTTAGAAGGGCTCAGACACCAATCTATGCAATGCCTCCCAGGTGTTTGGACACACACATTTTTTTGGTCAGCATTATTTTGATCCTGGTAGGTAAAAACCCTCTCCCTCTCTTATTCGTCACACATATTTAACTTTTTTGACTTGATTTGACCTTGCACTATTGGGGTATTCCCATGCACTGGTGTCACTGCCTCACCAAGTTGCATTTTATACTTTATACCTTATACTTTATAACACATAATCAGCTTCACATGTGGCTTCTCATTTAATTCAGCTGTGCAGATCACTTTCCTAATCCCGAATTGTACCATGTAGTTGCTCTTGATCATTCAATCATTACTTTAATATTTTTCACCAATTGTTTACCCTCTCCCTTAATTTTTTTTATTTTATTTTTCATTTAATGTGCACATCATCACCCTTACACACTCTTTTCTAGCCACCATCCTGGCAGGCCATGTTGGAAAGTTCTATTTGCCCATTTTTCCATTTGTTTCCATTTCCAGTGGCTGCCGGTGGGACTTTGGCATGTAGCATCCTACATCTTTGTGAGTATGTATCTCTTAGTCTGATTCCCAAATTTCAATTTACCTGATGCATTTCCATGTTTATTTCTATGCTATATTTTTTAACCATTTTACTTTATAGATTATGTCTATGCATCAACCCCTGAAGAGTGAGACTGAACTCACAAAACGCGTTGGGTCACCATAGGTGCTTTGACACATTTACCACAGAATATTTGAATACTGTATGTAACCATGTAATGGATTTGTATATGTGAGCCAACTGTTTTGTCATTTTAACACCTTTTCCCCATTTCTCTGGCTGTCATATACTCAATAATCCTGTACTATGTTTTGGTGCTTCATCTAATGTCCCAATAGGCAAAACTCTGCATTTATATGCACAATGGGAATGGAGGCACCTTGCAGGGTACTACCAACCATATTTTGTTTCTTAGACATTTCAGAGATGATGCAGTTGTTCATGAGCCAATCTAAACAAAATAACTGCGCCATGTTTTAGAGACCACAGCCAAATGTATAGCACAGTGGCTGGAGAATATGTACTGTAAGCAGTTTGATGGGACTAAACATGTAAAATTTCCAGATATTCTGAAGCCATTGGAAAAAAAACTTTTTCCCCCATTTTTTTTTTTTTTTTTTTTTAAAGGACGTTTTTGGAAAATTGAAAATAACATTCAATATAGAGTAGTTTTACAATTTGAAAATGCAATAAAAGAATAATGATTGAAATGTAGTTTGTTCAGTAAATAAACTAAACTTGCTTTTTAAAAAGTTATTTTTTATTACAAAGACTTGTATGTTAAAAACATTTCAACTATACATGAGAACAGGTAACCACCCCACTTTCCCTCATAATAATGTAAAAGCTTCCTGCCAATATGCATTTCCAGTTACTGAGTATGCTGATTCAGAACCATATACTCTATTGCTCCTGCACAAGAGCTTGATAAATGTTCTCCTGATTATCAGGTGTCATGTTATCCATAAATCCCATAAAGGGATTTTGCATTCTTGTGAGGCAGTGGATGACAACACTTCTTTACTTGAAGATGCAGCTGGTGAAGAAACATTTTGTGATGATCCTGAAGCAGCAGAAAGAAGACACGTTTTGGAATGAGAACTCTGGAGGAAAAAGTTACTTGCACTTACATTTTTGCACTTATCATTTCATTGCATAAATAATTTTTTAATGTCTTTAGGGCACCTCTGGCATGCAATGATGTGTTTTGTCATTCTTGTAGCATTTGGAAAAGAATATTTCTTCTCACAATATCTGCAAATTGCAGCTTAGCTCCCAGCAGAAATATGAGAGCAAACTCTCACCACTGGTCTCACCACTTTACTAAGAGGAGAAAAACAAAAAGCAATTTACCGAGCAGACTATAGATAAACATTATGCTATGATGGCGGAGAACATTAATAGGAATCATTAAAAGGTTAAAAATATGAACTAATTTGTCAGACAAATTTACCATTTTCCCTGTCAATTAAGGCCTGAAAGTACAGATCATCTATTGTATCCCAACAATCACCCAACTGTAGGAGGTACAAGATTGAGCCCACAAGCAAACTAAAATGGAGCCTATCCCCTGAAGTTCACCCTAGTGGCAGAAATTATTATTTCTCTTGTACTGTATGAGAACTGCAATGAGAAGTACAGTGTTACTTGAACTGTATTCCAGAATTTGCTTGTCTTCAGATGAGAGAACTTGCAATAATTTCAGACTTTACATACAGTCTCAGAAATCTTTCATTAAGATCTTCCTGTTATTTAGTTTGAAAACTATGCCATAGATATATTATTTATCATTATAAAAGAACACTTCTGTTTTTTTTTTTTTTCCTGGGAAAAGAAAAAGCTTTGAAAATAATAGGAATAAAACTTTTCCCCCAATTTTTCCAGTTATTGTTCTAGTCCTTCCTATCTCTAGATGGGACACAGGGCAGCCATGTAAAAGGCCAAGAAAAGTAAATTCTATGTCATTGTCAACTCAGCAGGGTCCCACAAGCAACCCACTTTTTTTAGAGAACCTTTATTCCCTTTTCATCATCAAAAGGGGGGGGGGATTGATGGAGAAGTTAGGGTCAAAGTCCTATAAAATGTTTTAGGTGGCTTGTGGGAGCCAGACCCTGTTGAGTTTAGGGATCCCTACCCTTTGGAGTCAGTTTTGGGAGCCGGCCACGGACAGACTGCACCAGCAGTGGGCTTTGTGCCATTTTGATGGCCTTTTTATTACAATGTTTGTAAATATGGAACTTTTTATGTAATAAATATTTGGATTCTTTATACTATACAAGATGTGTTTTTGTGCTTTTTAGCAGGGATGGAGGTAATCCTGCAGCAAGGAAGAGAGCATCTAGGAGATTGTCAGCCTCTAGAGGGAGCTGTATTCACATTTTTGCCAGAGGAGGTGCAATGAATGGCTGGTGAGCTCGACTCCAGAGGGTGTCTGTATGAGAGTAGGCTTAGTAAGCTGCAAAAACATACATAACACAAATTTCAGCACTAAATAAATGAAGTTCAAAGTAAATCATTAAAAAATAGTCCACAGATGAAAGTCCATTAAAGTAATATCCAAGGAATTTGTGATTGTTTAGATTAATATTCACCTGGTGCACCTCCATCATGATAATAAACAGGGTATGAGCTTACCAGATCTCTAGATTCCACATCATAGGAGTCTTGACAAGGGTTTAAATAATGATCAAGCACTCAAAGCGAATCTCTCAATGGTTAGACTGGAAAGGAAGGTAACATAGGAGGCCAAGCAAACCCATGGTGTTCCTTAGATGTGACCATTAAGGAAGAAAAAGGGGGTCCACATAGTGTAAAACTGTCAAAACACTTTTATTTTGATAAAAGGTTACCAAACACTTACAGAAATCCAGTGAATAGTCAGCGAATAAGAGAAATACAATTAAAGGGCCCCTTGCAATCCTGGATGCTGCCATACATGCTTCTATGACCTCTCTAGCTATATAGAAGAGAGTCCTTCCCTTCTGTTAAGTGTGGGTACACCTGGGGTGGGGGGGGAATGCACAGTCACTTCATTGGTGTTAAGAGGAAGCAGGGGATTTTCACCAATAGTATCCAAAGAAGCACGGACCACTTTATATTAAAGTGGTGAGAAAGCCTGCTTTGTTATTTTTACCTACAAGTAAGACTATATTAGGGCTTACCTGTAGGTAAAATGAATATCTCCTAAATGTGAAGGTCCAGCAAACCATACCCAGGAGTGATGTGATCGCGGCTCTGCCTACTGACAGCGCAAAAGAGCCCATGAACCTGGAAGAAAGGCCAGGGGAGGATATTAGCCCTCTCAGTGGGGACCAGTCAGCTCTGGACGGTCTTCATTCTAAGGTAAGCATTTCATTATGTGCTAGCATGTGATGCATACTATTATGCCATTGTCTTACAGGTTTTTTGTTTTTTATTCTGCAGTGGTTTACTACCACTTTAAGTTTGGCACATATGTTTGGACTTTATATTTGAATAAAGAGATTGTTGTATATTTCCGCTTTATTGCTGCTAAGAGGAAGTGGTGAATCTGAATTTACATCATTTAAATAATACGGAACACCTGATTATAAGTCTGGCACATACATTTGGACATTTATGTATTTTTTTTTTGTTGATGCTTTGAGGAGTATATGTAAGTGATAGCGTTGGATTCATTTTTTTTGTGCAATTTGAGTGACATGTCTTGATTAGTGATGAGCCGAACACCCCCGGTTCGGTTCGCACCAGAACATCGCGAACAGATGAAAAGTTTGTTTGAATAAACGAATCCCATTGAAGTCTACTCTTGATAGCAGCAGCTGCCACATGTAATACTGCATTTTCGCAGTTTCTGAGTTGTACATAGTGGGGATATATACTTTATATTTTTTGAGATCTTCAAACATGGCCACGTACTTCTTCCTGACTGCATTTCTTGACAGGCCACAATTTTAAGGGATTGAGCAGGCATATTGAATCTGGAAACGAAAAAAAAAATGTGTCTATTTATTTAAAATTTTAAAGGAACAAATTGCACAGATTTGTAACACACCCTTGAAGCTCTTTTAGACAGGCCACAATTTTTTAGAGAGGGCAGATTGCATGTAGATTTACAAAGCTAGTGTATTGTTTTAGGGACTAAAGTTAGAAAAACATTACAGATTTACACCCCCTGTATGGCCAGGCTGCAATTTTCCAGCAACTATTGCGTCTGAAAATGAAAAAAATTGTGTATTTGTGTTAAATTTAAATAATAAAAAAGAGCATGAGTCAATTTGCAGCACAGCTTTGAAGCCTTTATTGAATAGGTCATGAGACCCACATTACATCTGGAAAAAAAAAAATAGTCCTATTTTGAAGACAGGAGATGGGAAAAAGTTAGAGATTTGCATGACAGATATCAAGCCTGTATGGGAAGACTGAGGGCCCTTTTACACGAGAGGTGCGCATCTTCACTGGCCTCACGATTTTATTAGTTCACGATTATCATATGAACAATTAATTCGATTTGTCAATGCATCACGATTAATGCCCATGGTTTTCATCAAAAAAGTTCAAGCAGTCAAAAGAAGAACATTTTTTTTATTTTATCTGTTCTTAAAAAAAATTAAAAATAAACACTCCCTGCATGTAGAAAAGTCTAAATACAGCTGACAACAACTTAAAAAAATGAGCTCCAGGCTCCCCCCAAAATACTAGAGGAGATGGTCAGAGACTGCAGACATGCTACAGGAGAGAGTCAGAGACTGCAGACATACTACAGGAGAGGGTCAGAGACTGCAGACATACTACAATAGAGGGTCTGAGACTGCAGACATGATACAAGGGATGGTCAGAGACTGCAGACATGATTCAAGAAATGATCAGAGACTGAAGACATGATACAAGACATGATCAGAGACTGTAGACATATTAAAGGAGAAGGTCAGAGACTGCAGACATATTAAAAGAGAAGATCAGAGACTGCAGACATAATACAGGGGATGGTCTGAGACTGCATACATACTACAGGTGATGGTCTGAGACTGCATACATACTACAGGTGATGGTCTGAGACTGCAGACATGATACAAGAGATGGTCAGAGACTGCAGACATACTGCAAGAGATGATCAGAGACTTCAGGCATGATACAAGAGATGATCAGAGACTGCGGACATATTAAAATAGAAGGTCAGAGGCTGCAGACATGATGCAAGAGATGGTCAAAGACTGCAGACATGATACAAGAAATGATCAGAGACTGCAGGCATGATACAAGAGCAGGGCCGGTGCTTCCACTAGGCAAATTAGGCAGCCGCCTAGGGCACATTGCCACTTAGGGGCGCAGCCACGAGTCAGCAATCTTTCTCCATCCTTGGGAGCTGAGGGGAGGTGTGACAGTGGGGGAGGAAGAAGGGACAGAGGATGATGCCAGGTGTCTAGGGCAATGGCGAGACTACCAGGCCCTGGATTTCCACCATTGTTGGGGGGGCCCCAAGAGGCAGGAAGGGAGCCCATCAGAGTGCTGCCTGCATAATGATCCTCTTCATCTGGAGCTGAGCGGCCTAAACCCTGGGCAGGACGTGATTCTCTACACTGAGCTGGTGGGCACCTGTTCATTTCCCTGGGTCAGTATTAAGCAGGGAGCAGAGGAGAGCTGAACCTGAGCCAGAGCTCGGCACTGGAGGGTGGCACCTTTACTGGAGCAGAAGCGATGAGGTACCGGAATGGTCTGAGGAGGTTGGTGATGAAGTATGTACAGAGCTCTCTGACTGCTGCTTCTCCCTCCAAGAGGAGCCAGTTGGAGCTGTGGTGAGCACTATGGTCCTGGAGAAGAGCGTCCTGGGAGAAAGAATTTAGCAGGATCACAGTGAAGGAGGGCAGAGTGCGGGCCACTCTCTTCATACTGCCCAGTGAGTGTCCCCAGAACAGGGGATCAGGGTCCCTGGGTGTGACATGGATGATCCCTGGTGTGAAAGAAAATTGAGGTCACCAGGTGTGCCATGGGGAATCGGAATCATAAGGGAATGACATGGGGGATAGGGGTCACGAGTGTAACAGGGGTTTGGGGTCACCAGGTGTGCAATGAGGAATTTTGACCCCTTGGTATGCCATGGGGGATTGAGATCCCAGGTGTGACATGGAGGAACATCATGGTCCCCAGGTGTGACATGGAGGAACATCAGGGTCCCCAGGTGTGGCGTGGAAAAACATCAGGGTCTCCGGGTATGACATAGAGGAGCATCAGGGGCCCCTGTTGTGACATAGAGGAACATTGGGGTCACTGGATATGACAGCACGACATGGAGGAACACAGGGGTCCCTGGGTCTGACATGGAGGAATATCGAGGTCAGTGGGTATGACAGTACTACGTGGAGGAATAATGGGGTCCCAGAATGTGACATGGGAAAACATTAGGGTCCCTGGGTGTGACATAGGGGGACATCAGGGTCCCCGGGTGTAACATGGAGGAATATGGGGGTCACTGGGTATGAAAGAATTACATGGAGGAACCATCAGATCAGGGTCACTGAATATGACATAGAGGAGTTTTTAAACCCTTCCCTTTTTGTTTTATTTTTTTGGGGGGGCGCGATTAGCTGGTCTTGCCTAGGGCGTAAAATAGTCTAGCACCGGCCCTGTACAAGAGATGGTCGGAGACTGTAGACATGATGCAAGAGATGGTCAGAGACTGCAGACATGATTAGAGACTGCAGACATGCTACAAGAGATTGTCAGAGACTGCAGACATGATACAAGAGATGGTCAGAGACTGCAGACATGATACAAGAGATTTTATTTTTTATTTATTTATTTCAGGTTCTTATATAGCGCTGTCAATTTACGCAGCGCTTTACATATACATTGCACATTCATATCAGTCCCTGCCCTCAAGGAGCTTACAATCTAAGGTCCCTAA
Organism: Pelophylax lessonae; assembly: GCF_965119305.1. Lineage (NCBI taxonomy): Eukaryota > Metazoa > Chordata > Amphibia > Anura > Ranidae > Pelophylax > Pelophylax lessonae. Next base: position 146,229,214 of record NC_138772.1, on the reverse strand, counting down.
CTCACATTCATACATACATACATAGTAGGGCCAATTTTATACAGGATCCAATTAACCTACCAGCATGTCTTTGGAGTGTGGGAGGAAACCCACGCAGGCATCAGGGAGAACATGCAAACTCCAGGCAGGTAGTGTCGTGGTTGGGATTCGAACCAGTGACCCTCTTGCTGCTTGATACAAGAGATGATCAGAGATTGCAGACATATTAAAAGAGAAGGTCAGAGACTGCAGACTTATTAAAAGAGAAGGTCAGAGACTACAGACATAATACAGGGGATGGCCTGAGACTGCAGACATAATACAGGGGATGGTCTGAGACTGCATACATGATACAAGAGATGGTCAGAGACTGCAGACATATTACAAGAGATGATCAGAGACTGCAGACATGATACAATAAATGATCAGAGACTGCAGACATAATATAAGAGATGTTTAGAGACTGCAGACATATTAAAAGAGAAGGTCAGAGACTGCAGACATATTAAAAGAGAAGGTCAGAGACTGCAGACATAATACAGGGGATGGTCTGAGACTGCAGACATAATAGGGGATGATCTGAGACTTCAGACATACTACAGGATCACGCGTAGGGCCTCGGATTAAAACTACCACATACCGTAAGGCAACTTCAGCTAACACATTACTTCGAGCGGATAGCCACCATCCAAAATCGTTGATTAACGGCATACCCGTCGGGCAGTTCCTCCGTTTGAAGAGGAACTGCACGGAAGGTGCTGACTATCAAACCGAGGCTAGTGACTTGTATAAACGCTTCAGAGAACGCGGTTATTCACACAATACTATCCGGCGTGCGCGTAAGAAAGTAGGGTCCAGACAGAGGTCGGAATTACTCCTCACATACAGGGGTCCCCCACCTTCATCCGAATCAACCCAGCAAACCCATCCGAGGATTGTAACACGGTACGGTACGCAATGGGACCAAGTAAGATCTGTGATCACCAAACATTGGCAGGTCCTCACGCTGTCACCCTTGATTGAAAAAATTGTGGGACCCAGACCCCTAATTACCGCTAAACGGGCCAGAAATCTCAAGGATAGCCTGGTACATTCTGAATTTGTGAAAACTAAAACACCACGTAGTTGGTTAACTTCTTTGCCCCCTGTTAGAGGGATGTTTTCATGCGGAAAATGTTCTGTGTGTAAACTTGTGATAAATTCCAAGACTTTCTTTAGTTGTGATAGGAGTCAAGAGTTTACCATAAACAGTTTCATAAATTGCCAAACAGAAAGGGTCATTTACGAACTTAGATGCCCATGTAATAAAATATACATTGGGAAAACCAAACGTCAATTAAAAATTAGGATTTTGGAACATCTGGCCGATATACGGAACAAAATTGACAATAAAACAATTCCTTTGCACTTTTTGGAGTGTCACGGTGCCAATCCTGATGGACTTTTATTCCGTGGTATCTACGCCCTCAAACTATCTGCTAGGCGTGGGGACTTTGACACTGTGCTACTCCAAAAGGAAAAATTATGGATATATAAAATGGGGTCTTTGGCCCCTGCAGGCCTAAACGTCGAGTTTAGTTTGAAACCCTTCTTGACTTCCTAATGTATTCTTGACATTCCTCTATCTCCAGGATCGTGCTCTTTCTTGAGTCTTTTCTTGATCGCCACCTCTTTTTCCTTAATGCTCTATTTGTACACTAACTTACATGCTTTTTGGCCGTTCTGGCTTTCTATTTTCGAGTCTGTTATGATTGTCAAATAAGATACTTAACATAAAAATTCTTTAGCACACTAGGAGTTCCCCCCTCCTAAACACAGACTCGCGTTATCATCCACTTATATAATAAGATATTAAGGCCTTTCATCACCCATACCAGATATCACTGGTCATGCGGCCATCCGATATATTTTCTGGTGGCCTCGTGGCACTTTCTCTGTACGGGAAATCTGTCACCTACGGTGAGTTTAACGACTGCCATTTCCATTTTTGTTCTAGTCAATAACGCCATCTATATGTTTTTTGCTTACCTCCCAAGGGGATTAAAAATATAAACAAAACTATGTAATGAATGATTCAGCCCCCCAGAAATAGCTAGTCTCTTGACAGCTGCCTTATACATGACGGTTTCTAACTGATCTGATCTATGGGATATCTCTGTCTTAACCTCTTTTTCTTGACCATTTATAATCTATACTATTGGTTTGTATACCTCTGTACAGGGACATCTGCTGGTACCAGCAAGCCTGTGCGAAGGGCACACCAATCATAATTTTTGCGCAGGCAAGCACTATGTCACTTAGCATCTGGTGCAGCACTGGTGATATCTTGGTTTTTCTTGTTTTGCCTAATTTGTTCAGTTTATTCATTCATGCTAGTGTTAGCTCCCATGTTCTGGTCTGCTACATTATGCTAATTGTTGACCCTCATGTTTTTTCAATTAAATTGCTTCACCCCTGAGTTGAATCATGCTTTACTACACTGATTTACTATCGCCCACAAGAGTGAAATGCTGATTGATCTCGGGGGTGCAATATTCATAGATAAACGCCGGGAGGAGAAGGATGTTCACTTTTTAATTACTTAGGTGACACACTGACATTAAGTGGTCTAATCATGTCTGCATTCACCGTTGGTCTTCCCTTGATCAAAGGCACCTGTGTCTAATCTGCTGATAGACGACGGATTATCATAAAAGTGAACACCCATCCCCTCAGTAATCAGCTCTGATGAAACCGACGTCTGGTCGGTGAAACTAGTCAGCTCCAGCGTTACTTGGATTGCACCAACTAAACCCACCTCCTCGGGGCACTCTCGACCCCTCCATCACTGGCTCAACTTAGGCTCCCCCAGCGTACTGCTCGCCACACCGGATGTGATGTAGGGCCGACATCCACGGACCCATTCGTCGCTACTCAGAGCGAGGCTTGAGCCAAGTACAGAGGGGAAGACGCCGACGGAGGACTGTTGAAGCCGGAGGGGTCTTGCCACCGCATATGGAGGTATGAACTTTATTCCTACATAGCCCACATTTATAACGGTGCATACCGCCTCTCCTCAGCCCAGTACGGAGGACTTCATTACTGTTCATCCCCGCACACCACATGGTCTGTTAGTGCATCACCCAGGGGACAGGTGATATCTCATGCACCAGACCCGACGGCTGCCATTGGAGAGAAGTGCACTGTTTTTCTGGGCTGCCAGCATCTTCAGTGATATCACCATTCACTGCAATTCAACATCATCCCTGTTTAAATCCTTGCTTGTCTATCATGCCACAGTGATATAGTCCATGACCGGACAATCCTGCATTGTTGAATATTGATTTTGGACTTTTCCCAGAGGATTTCACTCTACTCCATTGGGTAGTTGACACAGCGCTACAGCCCCACCATTCCTATTTCCTAGGATTATCTTCCGCTGTGCAAACATCCCCATAATAGCCGAGTTTTTCTATGTTGTTTCATACAACAGGTGATTTCACCACATGCTGTGCAATATAATACTTCATCAATGTTTCTGGGTACAGTTGCTGCATATCCATTGTTTTTATGTGGTTTTAATTGATTTTATCATGTTCTGTTTTCACATATGTTATGTGTTCCTTCACCAGGCACAAGTGCCTAAATAAACGTTGTTCTATTTTTCACCATTTCAAACACCTCGGTTATTATTATTTTCAATGTATCATTGGCACCTATTTTTGATCACCTCTTTCTGGTGAATTGGTTTTGAATCCTCATCTTTTGGATCCATCCAATCCACATTCCCAAGTTTGTTTCAGATACTACAGGAGATGGTCAGAGACTGCAGACACCTTACAAGAGATGGTCAGAGACTGCAGACATTATATAGGGGAGGGTCTGAAATTGCAGACATACTACAAGAGATGATCAGAGACTGCAGACATGATACAAGAAATGATCAGAGACTGCAGACATGATTCAGGAGATGGTCAGAGACTGCAGACATGATACAGGAGAATGTCAGAGACTGCAGACATGATACAGGAGATGGTCAGAGACTGCAGACATGATACAGGAGAGGGTCAGAGACTGCAGACATGATACAGGAGACAGCCAGCAGGTAAGTATGACATCTTTTTTATTTACAGAAAAAATAATAATAAACTTTAGTATCACTTTAACAGATCATTTTGGCAACAACTTAAAATTAAAAATAAAATAATAAAATGCAGGCCAACATCACTGACAAAAAAAAAGGAAGTCATTCTATCTACAAGTACACTTCTTGCAGATAGGTGGATGTTTCCAGGTGGAAATGTTTATAGGGAAATCTCAGGAAGAACTAGACAGAAAAAAGCCCCATTGCGATAGGCACACAGTACACACAGACTGGAGGAACAGCAAAGGTGGGGGATGCGCCAGTTCTATACACTCGGGCTGGTCTCTCACCTTCGGAGCACTCCTACCACCCCTCCTCCTCCCCCCACAGCTCATTTCCTGAAGCAGATTCTGTGTCTCATCCCAGGGATGTGATGATAGCTGCACTGATGTGTGTCAGCATGGAGCGGCACCACACCCACCCATCAGGGAGGGGACAGAGCTACAAATCCTGAGGAAGGGGGAGAGCGTGGGTGGGGGGGGCGGCAAGCTGACATGCTGCAGCACCCACCTCCTGAGGCTACACCATCAAATGGGGGAACAGCGCCAGACACAGCCAGGCCACCAGCGCATGTCATTCCAGCAATGACATTTTGTGGAGGGAACCAGGATGACATCATGCTCAATCGCGAATAAACTGGATTCCGTTTCAATGCAGAATCCTAAAAGGCTGCATTGCGATGCATCGATGTGCCAATCATTTTCAACACCCCCTATTAGACATTGCTCTGTAGCAAAATGCGTTTATATCATGATTTTGCTGTGTTTCAGATGCATTTCTAGTTAGTTTCTGGTGCATTTTTTGGTTGTCACCTTCACGTTTTCATTGTGTTTTTCAAAACTGCACCAAAGATGCAGCAAGCACAGTGGTGTAAGGAGTCCCATAGGATTTAAAGGGAAACATTTTTCTTACGTTTTTTGCAAGGTTAAAACACAGGAAAAACATATCACTGTAAAGGGCACTGACTGAGCATCCATATTGCATCTGGTTATTTTTGTGAACAACTGAAAAGGTACACATTAAACAGAAATGCATTAAACTTGTCAAGCCTTTATTGAAATAGGCCACAATTTCTGAGGAAGGGAGTAGGTAGATTGCATCCACAAACAAAAAGTTGTCTCTCTTTTTCTCTTCCTTTGCTATCTGGAGATTCGGATGTTTCCAAATCTCTAAATCGCAATAGCAACAAATTTCAACGAATTCAAAATAATTTATAATGAAAAAAATAAATAAATTGTATTCGTTCATTTCATTCGGATGACATGGTGCGATGGTTCTGGCCTTTTGTTAATGTTTAAAGCATTCAAAATAACCTAATGAAATAAGGAATGATCTGAATTGATTCAGATCCATTTGTTTTTATCCTAATGAGTGTAGCGTGAACTATAAAAAGTGACTACATAATACACATAAAATGCAATAACACAATAAATATTTACAGTAAGGTATAAGAGGATAAGGATAAATAGGAGGATTCCTACCCTTTGTGTTTGGGTTGGATGGAGGTGGCTCCATCAGATTCTCTGAATGAATCTAAATAAATCTCTTCCAAAATAATTTCCGAAAATACAAATTGATTCGAAACGATGAATATACAAAATGAATCTAGGAAACAAATTCCAAAAACATTAAAAATATGACAAAACAAAATGATTAACGAATGAATCCAAAACAAAATAAAACAAATGTTTCTGTCATGCACATCACTACTAATAATATCATAATGTACACTGTCTTTCTGTGAATCTGCATAATGATTTTGAGCTTGTGAGAAAAGGCTTTATTGAAGGAGACATAA
>NC_138772.1:144983314-144990814 GCF_965119305.1 Pelophylax lessonae | reverse complement strand
GAATACTTAGGACCATGTGATATTTCAGTTTTTCTTTTTTAATAAATCTGCAACAATGTCAAGAATTCTGTGTTTTTCTGTCAGTATGGGGTGCTATGTGTTCATTCATGAGGAAGAAGAATGAACTTAAATGATTTTAGCAAATGGCTGCAATATAACAAAGAGTGAAAAATTTAAGGGGGTCTGAATACTTTCCGTACCCACTGTATATATGTATATATATATATATATATATATATATATATATATATATATATATATATATATACACACATATAGGTGTGAAAGGAGCGGAACCCCATCCCTGCAAATAAGTTCATTAGCGCAGGAATGGGGTTCCGCTCCTTTCACACCTATATGTGTGTATGTGTATATATACATATATGTGTGTGTGTATACATACCCCTATACAGAAGTTCAGATGTCATGCCTGCCTCCAAAGACGCCCAAAAAATTCCCAATAAACGCCTGCAACAAAAACGCCCAGGTCTGTTGTTTCAGGCGTTTATTGGGCATTTTTTGGGCGTCTTTGGAGGCAGGCATGACATCTAAACTTCTGTATAGGGGTATATATACACACACACATATACAGTATATATATATATATATATATATATATATATATATATATATATATATATATACACACACACACACACATACACACATATAGGTGTGAAAGGAGCGGAACCCCATCCCTGCAAATAATTTCATTAGCGCAGGGATGGGGTTCCTCTCCTTTCACACCTTTATGTGTGTATGTGTATATATACATATATGTGTGTGTGTGTGTATATATATACCCCTACACAGAAGTTCAGATGTCATGCCTGCCTCCAAAGACGTCCACAAAAAAGCCCAATAAACGCCTGAAACAAAAATGCCCAGGTGTGAAAGGAGAGGAACCCCATCCCTGCTCTACTAAAAATGCTAAGAAAAATGATATTTTTTCTCTGGCGGTCACCCTGACATGGATGAGTTCGGTCACCCTGGCATAGCAGTCAGTTCACCCTAAACTACACTATAGTCACCCTGATACTTAACACTTTCCCTACAGAAACTAGATTATTGAATCTAACTATAGTGGTGTATATAGTACCCTAACTACACTGCATATCCCTTTCATCTAATAATTGCTAAATGACACTTTTGCAGGCAGGAGTAACAGAACTGCTTCCACTCTCTTCCACAGCCCCTGTATTACAGTGCTAGAGATTTGGCGGGGCTATGTTATATACTGGGGGGCGTATTCACTACTGATTGGCCTCTGGACCCCCTAGTCACTCCAATCACATTCCTAGCATCCTCCTGCCCCCTCAATTGGCTTTTACTCACATTTCTGGTCCAATCACTGGCTTTTAAAGCCCAGTTCCTGTCCCATTGCATTTTGGGCAGTTCTGGTGCCGAATTCCGAACTTTAACCGCAAAAAGTTCGGAATTCGGCTGAATTTCGAACACCCGAACCGTTCGATCATCCCTAGTGATCACTATTATTATTAAAATTGAGTTTGGTCCCTACTTTTCCTATTTCTGAGCCTTCCTATTTAGGGTGACCAGATTAATAAAATGAAATCCCGGGACATATTTCCTTTATTTTTTTTATTGGCAAATGGTAAACTATTTTATAAGCATATATGATTGAATGAAATATACGTTATTTCCCACATTTCGCCCATGATATTAAAAAAAAATAAAAATAAAATTATACGTGTTAGAATTTTTTGGGATATGATTACCACATGTTAGGAAGATAAGATAGAGAAAAAACATTTCAATGCAATATCTCTATATACTGTATTTCCCTCTCTCCATACACTGTATCTCCCTCTCTTTATATACTGTATCTCCCTCTCTTTATATACTGTATCTCCCTCTCTCTATATACTGTATCTCCCTCTCTCTAAATACTGTATTTCCCTCTCTCTATATACTGTACTTCCCTCTCTATATTTACTGTATCTCCCTCTCTCTAAATACTGTATTTCCCTATCTCTATATTTACTGTACTTCCCTCTCTATATTTACTGTATCCCTCTCTCTATATACTGTTTTTCCCTCTCTTTATATACTGTATCTCCCTCGCTCTATATACTGTATCTCCCTCTCTCCATATACTGCATTTCCCTCTTTCTATATGCTATATTCCTCTCTATATATATACTGTATCTCCCTCTCTATATACTGTTTTTCCCTCTCTTTATATACTGTATCACCCTCTCTCTATATACTGTATTTCCCTCTCTCTATATACTGTATTCCCCTCTCTTAATATACTGTATCTCCCTCTCTTTATATACTGTATCTCTCTTTCTCTATATACTGTATTTCCCTCTTTATGTATAGTAGATCTATCTCTTTCTCTCTCTCTCACGGGACCCCCTTGAGCCCTCTCTGTTCCTCAACAATGTGGTTCTGGCTTTCCGCTGGTCACGTGTAGTCTCTCTGCAGGCTGCAGCCAAAGGTCATTGTGGTGTGACCCCTGAAGCTCCTCCCTGTTTTGTCAGTCTGGGCCCCGCCCCCTCCCTGCTCCTTCCTTCCATTCAGCAGAGCGGTCAGCACATCCGTGTGTGTGCCATCACTGTGCGCCGCTCGGGGGGAGGGGGGATCGGGGCTGGATTGGCACTGCAGGGGGAGAAAAGCAGTGGCTGCAGCCTGGGCCTGCAATCCATGGAAAAAACTAGGGACAGTGTCCTCAGTCCAGGGACTGTCCCTGGGAACCAGGGACGTCTGTTCACCCTATTCCTATTGATCAGTAAGGCTATTTATGATATTAATGGATTAAAAAGATGGCAGAGAGTACAGGCTGGGGGAAGGATCAAGCTTGACTTTTCCAGGAAAAGTCTAGTTTTCCGTGTGATTCCAGCTGTTATATCTCTGGATCCATTGATCAGTTTGTCTTGTCGTTTTCACGAAAGGTAACCTCTAATTATGCAACTTTTTTTCATCATGTACTCAGCTTGAATAGTTTGTGGCATATTTACTTTACAGGTTCTTAATGTAAAGGGCAAGTATGCAACATTTGTAGTACTCATGAAAGGAAAGGCACATCAAATTAAAAGCTATATTTGAAGGTTTTCTGCAGTATTCTGTAGCTGCATTACATTTAGAAAAATACAGTAACTTTATTTATATTATTTGAGTTTTCTGTAACCCACTGCATCCACAGCATACATAGACTACCTTCCTAAAGCATGTGCAGTGTATCTTTCCTGCTGTCTCCAACACCAAACGCATGTAAACTTCCAAAGCATGATTGATCGGATTGGTGGCAACATCTTATTACTTGACTCTTGACTTTCTGTAGGTGAGAAGAAGTGTATGGCATATTCCAGCATTGCCAGCAGGAGTGTTACAAGAATTAAGCTGGTTACACATTATACAATTTTCTTATTCAATTTCCTGTAGATTTACCTTTAGCTATGTAGTGCAAGGTCCTGTCTGATTGCATACCAATTGAAAGGGTTTAGGTTTGACCTCATATTATATGGTTTTGGTAAATATAACGGAAAATTGTATAATGTATGGCCAGCGGTACATATAAAAAGAAATGAATGGACTGGTGCAGTACAGTAATATCTGGTAGAAAAACGATCTGAAAATTGATCAATCCTGATGTACTGACAGCCTATTTCATTTCTTGAGGTCCAAAAATTCAAAACAGTACAGATATCCCTAAATTACCGATTTTTGGTGTATAGACACCCCAAGGTATTTAGTAAGAGGCATGGCAAGTTTTTTGAAGTTGTCATTTTTTGTCATAATTTTTTGCAAAATAAAGAAATAAAAAAATTAATTAAATGTATTTTTACATACTGTCACCAGTACAGTACAGCATCATTATATAATGCATGTGGTGGTAATCAGGGACACTGACTGGTGACAGTATGAAAAAGAAATTATAATTATTTTTTTTCAATTTCTTTTTTTTATTATATTTTTTCCTTTTTTTTACAATTTTTTAACACACTTTGACAAGAGCAATATAATGTTACCATAGTAACATTGGAATACTCTGGGAAAGTAATCTATATTTTATTTTATTTTTTACACAATATGTTTTCATATAGCAATAAAATTAATTGCTATATGCAAGCATTTAACTGAATGAAATCGATTTATTTAGTTTGTTTTGTTGTGATTAGCTGCGATTGGCCACAGCTGATCACATGGCACAGATGGGCAGGGATTGGGCCAGTCTGTACCATGTGATCACTATGACCAATAAAAGAAGGAAACCTCGCACTTATGGATCAAAAATATGAGTAATATTCTTAAATACGTGCAATTATTCATAACAATTATGAAAAATAGATGAAAATCTGCTGCTGACAAAAAAGGTGTATGTGCCTTTAAATGATAAAAAAATTGTGAATATCAGCGCTGCTTTATACTGTGTGATATCAAAAACACTTAAACCATGATGCTGATAGTGCCATGTGCAACAAGAAAGTGACCATGTGCAATAAAAAAATGTCCACAAATAAAAGAGTTCATAAAGTGCTGTTGTGATATTCCAAAAAAGTGCTGTAGTGCTCCAATACAATAGTGCTCAAGTCGTGCTCACTTGCTCCGTGCTCCCCTGATTTGTCCCTACTCACTGGAGCAATCTTAATTCAAGGCTTTTATTCTGGGGGTCGCACTCCAGTGAAGATATGAGCTGGAACCAACATACAGCTGTACCGAATTGCTATGCCTTGAAACCTCCTTACTTCTCCTCCATAGTGACACATAAAAGGGAGCGATTCTCCATAATGAAGTATGTAAATGCTTTATTCAGAAAACAATATCCACTTACATATAAAACAATAGTAGTCCTCTAAGCACGGTGGTTGATGCAGAGTGCGGCGTGCGTTCCACTGGCAAGACCAATCACAGCTAGCAACACAATTGTATACAATGGATGGCTTGAAAGGAAGCCATCCATTGTTTACAACTGTCATGTGACCTGCTGTGATAGGTTACAGCAGTCACATTGTACCGACAGCAGGCCAGTACAGTGATCAGTCATCGGCTGTGTCTGGTGGACGCAGCAGAAGACAGATCTCACCGCTGAGCACTCCAGCTCCACAGCCGTGCCTGGGGCGCAATCCGAGAGGATGTCATATGACGTCCACTCTGATCGATGAGAGGCCTACACAGCCTTTAATTTACTCTAGGCTGGATGGGAATGGGTTAAGGTACAGTTCTGCCTAAAGCTGCATACACACTTTCCAAAAACTGGTCGGTTCAGCAGGAAGAGACATACTGGAAACCAGCCAATGGCTGCAAGTGCTGATCAGTGTATTCTGCCAGCAAAGCGGAGGCCATCCCCACACCAACATCACTTGTATGATGATATGTCAGTTTGTTTTGTTCAACCCGCTGAATTGAACAAAAACAAAACTTGCAGTATGTACCAGGCCTAAAACTTTTAATATTGCTATCTTATATCTATAGATACTGTCGCTTTGCAAAACGGTATGCAGTCCAATTCTCTGAAAATGCCTAAAAGAACAAAGTTCCAGTGGATTGGTAAACTCAGTCTTTAGTGTTCTTTACTGATCATGCAGAGTTAATCCGGTGTTAGTACCAGAATGTGACTAAGCCCTTGTTCCCACTAAACACGGCTTCACCTGAACTCCCACGATTTCAAAGTCGCATTTCAGTCTGACTTCGGGGGCGACTTGAAAGACATCTGTGCGGGTTCATACACAGATGTCTACTGAAGTTGCCCCATAAGTTGCCAAAAGTAGTACAGGAACTACTTTTGGAAATCGGTGTGACGCCAATTTTGTGGGACTGGGACTCTTCCCATTGCTGGCAATAAGCTGCGATTTAACATGCCATCAGTGGCGGCTGGTGCTCCTTGGGCCAGGGGGGCGGCAGACGGACCACACCATACCCCCCCGGACCACACCAGCCCGCACACCATGCCCACTCCCCCCTGGCCACCACACGCCCGCACACCTGTCGCTGGCTCACTCACACCTCACCCTGGACATGTGGACAGGCAGCAGCAGCGGTGGCAGCTTCCCCCTCAGTCTTCTGCGTCTCCTCCCTCCTGCTCCTTGGCCAATGGCATGGCTTCTCCTCTCGGCCAATCGGGAAACGGGTCTCAGGATCCGCTTCCTGATTGGCCAGGAGGAGGATCCATGTGACAATAGCAAATATTCATTGGCTATTGTCACACAACTGGGTGGGCTCAAAGTGCAGTGCTCTGCACCCTGAGCCCTCTCTTTTTTTGAAGCCTATTCGAGCCTCTGGCTCTAATCACGTACTTTAAAAAAAAAAAAAACATTGGTATCCATGCGTCCGGCACCCTGCATGTAGATTAAGGGGCCGGACGCATGGATATGGGCTGCCACTGCATGCGATTTGACCTGTCAAATCGCACCGATGTGAACAGGGGTTAAAACACAGTCCTTGTGTGAAAGAAAACCAGTCTATATTGTATAATGGTAATAAATTGTTTCCAAGTGCTTACAAACAGTTCAGAAATCCTGACATATGTAGCTCCTTTCCAGCACACTTGCCACAATGCAAAGCTTCCTATAACTTCATTTGACTTTCCTTTTTTTTTACAGGTGTATATTCCAAAACACACATGTGTGGCCAAGTTTAACTTTTAAACGATTGTACGTTGTATGGGAATTTTGTGGTGATCATCATCTTATCCATATGCAGGGCCGTCACTCTCTACGTCACTGGTTAGCACATCTTACTGTTATGAATATTAACCAGTAATGATTCATTCATGAAGGACATTGTCAGCACTTTAGCCAGCTGTGGACTGCATCACAAGCGGCTGAAATGTTTTATAAGCAACAAAATGATGTCATTGTTTACTTCTTAAACCCTTTCAGAGTTTTCCTCAAATCAAGGATTATTCTTTATAAAAGCCTCTGTGGTTAGAATTTCACATGCTCCTCTAATCAGCTACTGACTGACCCTTTATGGACAGTTATTTGCATTGACTGATGTTACATTTACAAATCTGTTCCTAACCAAATTTCAGATAAAATGCAGATTTAGTAGGTGACAAAAGAAAGTCGCAGACACAAAACTGTTTGAAAGTCAAGGAACCATTATTATTAAAGCAGAACTCCACTTTTGAACGTAAATTAAAAATGACATGGGGGGGGCATCTACTTTGTAGCTAAGAGGAATTTAAAGTGGTTCTAAATGCATTGGTTCTAGTAGTTCTATGCATTAAGATAAAAATCCTTCTGTGTGCAGCTGCCCCCCAGCCCCCTAACACTTACCTGAGCTCCCTATTGATCCAGCAATGTTGCATAAGAGCCATGAAGTCTGTGGACTCTCCCTCTTGCCATTGGCTCCTGCTGTTCTCCATCAAAGTCAGTGAGCCAATGACGATATAGAGGGGGGTGGGGCCAAGCCGCAGCTCCGTGTCTGACTGGATACACAGAGCAGCGGCTTGGGTGCCCCTATAGCAGGCTGCTTGTTGTGGGGGCACTTCACAGGAGGGAGGAACCAGGAGTGCTGGCAAAGGGAACCCAGAAG
>NC_138772.1:144965814-144978314 GCF_965119305.1 Pelophylax lessonae | reverse complement strand
CTGCATTCAATTTTGCATAAGTGTGAGCCCAGCCTTACTGGAAGAAGCGCCATAAGGAGTCATGTGGTGGTAAACTTTGGTAAGAGAGAAAAAGCTTAGGACAATTTAAAATTAAAAATTGTGAATGCGAAACTACTAAAAAATTAAGCTGTCCACATAATCACTCAGCATATAGTGAGCTCCTCCTATTAAGAAAACTGCTTTGGCTTGGTCTCCTACCCATGAGAGATCCCCCCAAACGTGTTTTGCCCAAAAAGGGTTTAATTTGATTTTAAATGGAATGTTTCTTTGGAGGAAAAACATTTTGCCATATTAGAACAGCTGAATGGAGGGGAAAAAAATCCCACAAGGGCTTGATGGTGTGACTTGAATCAGCAAGGATGGGCAAATCCCAGTCCTCACTTGTCCAATCTAGCTGTTTTGGGGCAGCGATCATGTCAATGGCAAATGCTACTAGACACTCCCAACTTACAGATCTTTGAGAAAAATAGGGAGATCCTTCTTGTTGAAATACTCAAAAAGCTTATGCTTTTGTTTGCTTTGAATAAAGCTGGGAAAGTTTTTTGTCTGTAACCTTGTTGGGAATATCTACCCTAATTTCTGTCAACACAGTTAGTGATGGAAAATACATCCAATGGATATATAGACAAGATATATAAAAAAAAAAAATAAAAAAAAAGATATCCATCCCTTACCTTACATGTGGGATGTATAGTACACCATGTTTCTTATTCATTAAAAAAGTATACATTAATAAAATACACAACATTAAAAAAATTAAAAATTTTTATTTGAAAAAAGTCTCATAACATAAATTCAATGTGAATCATATCGTCCTGTGGCCAGCTGACACTAATATGGTGCTCTGCGCCAGGACGATTCCCTCCAGCTGGATTCCCATTGAAAATGGCAGTTCCCTGGCTGGCTGCTAAATGCCACCAAACCAGAAGTCATCTAGGATCCCCTACTGCTTTGTTTACAAACATAAGCAGGACAGGGATTGGAACTGTCATTTAGCTGCAGTAGGTTATTATTTTAAAGGTCACATTTGCAGGAGAACATCCTACAGGTATGCCTCCAAACATTTTTTTTTTAAAGGGAATTGTATCTTTTTAATCTTGTCTTTTAAAAGACCACATTAAAAGACCTGTGTCCCGATGTAGAGTAGTTAAAAAAAAGTTTTTTTGCATTGCTTCATGAGCGCCATGACAGTGCCTAGCTACCCATGCCCTTATTTTACTGAAAGTTTGCAAATCAACCTTGAAAAAGGTCAGACCAAAATTACACTATTCTGCTTCTGTAGATTTCAATGGGGTTCGGGCGCTGTTTGGGGTTTGAAGACTTTTTTCAAGTGTTTGGCAAACTTCAATCGAACTGAACTTTGCTCAGTTTGCTGAGCACTATCCAGCAATATGTTTTATTTTTTTTTTAACTGTTTAACTTATAAGTACATCCGAAATCCACTGAATAAAAAAGTCTTAAATAAAAATAAAAAGTTTAAATTAGAACAAATAATCTGCCTTTTCATTTACTAAAAGTAAACCCCCTCCCCCCGCTATCTGGATTTGGGAGCTCACAACTCTTTTGTTTCCTATATAGTTCCCTCATCCAATATATGATTTTTTTCATGATTATGTTCTGTGCAAGCCAACTCCCTGTAACTATGCTTAGACTTGAAGTACTTTGCATTTAAACATATTCATTTTCCTGCTTGATCACAATGATCATACTTGTTGACACTATTATGGGTGCTAGAGTTGATGAAAGTTCACATCTCACTACACTTGTTTCTCTACTTTCCTTAACTGCTTCAAGTCGGTGGCTGATAGTGGAAGTACACACGGACAGTTTGGGAATACAGTTTGATGGCAGTGGAGCCAGTCTGTTCTATTATTTCTAGAATACCGAAGAGTTGTATATTCTAAGTAACCCTCTTTCAGGTAAGAGAATGGAAAATGAATATGAAGTTCTGATTCATTGTCTCAGTACATTAACCATTAAAATCATCAAATAAAATTAAATTCAATTACTCCAATTCCTTATTCATTTTTAGCTTATCTTAGGCTTAAAGGCTTAAATCAAAGTGTATTTCAAACTGACAAATTAATAACTATTAGATGATAAAAACTCTATTATAACCAGAACCAATTGCTGTTCTCCACATTACATAAACAAAAAAACTCCCACTTTATGTATGGATTTAGATTGAATATAAAATGCCTGCAAAATATAAACTAGAACTAGAAGTTGGTTTATATAAAATAGTTTTTCATATGATTTGACAATTAATGAAAAGTTGCAAGCAATAATTGCAACTAAAAGTCTCTGTGTTAAAGTGGTTGTAAAGGCTGAAGGTTTTTTATCTTCATGCATTCTATGCATGAAGGTAAAAAAACCTTTGGTCTGCAGCAGCCTCCTCTGGTTCCCCAACCCTTACCTGAGCTTCCTCCAAACCAGAGATGTCTCTGATAGTCTCGGCTGTCCGGACCTCTCCATCCTATTTGGCAGAGACAGCAGCAGGAGCCCAAAGATTCCCACTGCTGTCAATCACAGCCAGTGAGCCAATAAACAGAGATCAGGGGCAGGGCCAAGCCTTGGCTCTATGTGCCTTATGGACGCATAGAGCAGTGGCTCAGGAGCAAAAAAGAAGAGGATCGGAGCTGCTGTAATTCCTTTGTGTCCAGAATATACAGTAGAAAGCTGCATTACCTCATTTTGCACTAAGAGCACCCTTTTCTCTGTTTTTATAAACTATGTAAATTTGTCTTATCTCTGTGCCAGCCATTCCAATCCAGCCTGCTTACTGTATGTGCCACTCTTGTCCTGCTTGTTCCTGTCTTGAAATTCTCTTGAAATTGAATGTACTTGTCCTGCCTTCGTGTCCATTTTACCTATGATTTATTGTGAACATAATGGCCCTGTGATCGCTATTTTCTAAGTTATCCCTTACTTTCACATCCGCTATCAGCTCTGGGTTGTTTGTAATTAGTGGGTTAAGCAGAGCCTTGTTTCTAGTTGGGGCATTCCCTAACTGACACATAGGGGCTGATTTACTAAAGCTAGCATGCAAAATCTGGTTCAGCTCTGCAGAGAAACCAATCAGCTTTCAGATTTTATTATCAAAGCTTAATTGAATAGGTTGACGTTAAAAGCTGATTGGCTACCATGCACAGCCGCACCAGATTTTGCACTCTCCAGTTTTAGTAAACCAATTGTCCCACGAGACATTTAAGAAGTGTCAAGCCTTAAAGGAGTGGGCTATTTCATCTGCCAGGTCAATATCCAGATAATTGAAGCCCCTCATGATGATTTGCCAATATTTGTAACTGTGAAAGGATATAGGCCATCTTCCAGAGTAGGGGCCTGTAGCATACACCTACTATTAAAGGAGAAGTATAGCCAACGCTCATTTGGCTGTACTTCTCCTGTTGGTCACAGGAGTGCAGTTTGTTCTGCAATTCTATGACTTATTTTCAGTAGATTTTCAGTAGACAGTGGGCTGAAGCCCGCTGTCGGCTGATGTCACAGAGCCGGTCCAGACTTGGGAAAGATCACGACAATGAAGTCAAGATTTGCCCACATGCCTGGAATGGCACCTGACTCAGCCTCTTAGTGAGCCATTGAGAGACTGAGCTGGCCTCTCCCACCCCCTTCATAGTTCAGCACACCAGTGAGCGGGGGGGGGGCAGAACAGATAGTCACCAGCTCTTTGCTCAGGGAGCACTAAGAACCGAGTGATCATCGGTAGTGTTGAGCGAACACGGACTGTATTATTCGTGTTCGTACCGAATAATTGGATTTTTTGTACCCGAACACGGACACGGACACTTTACTGTATGTTCGGGTAAAAATCCGTGTTCGGTCGTTTTATTTCCGGGTTTTGCATGCTTTGGCGCTCTTTTCATGGCGGGCTTTCAACAGCCAATCAACAATCGTTTAACTGGTGTGCCTTAAGCCATCCCAGCCATGCCTGCAAATGTCTCAGTAGCTGTGATTGGCCGTCTGAAGCATGTGACCAAGTCTTTATAAGTTCGAGGCAGCCGCAGCGGCGTCATTATGCTGCTTAGATTCAGGGACAGAGCACACATCAACGTGCTGGCTGCTGATTAGGGAAAGATAGGCAGGAAAAAACCATTTGTGTCCGGATAGAATTGAGGGACAGGTCGGAGTGTTTAGGCAGGGCGAGTTGTAGGCATTTTAGGGATAGAGTCTGCTGAATTATATAGGGTCAGTGTCTTCTACAAACTACAATCGATATTGCTGTGTGGGGGGTGGGGTGAATCTGCACTCAATCCTGATCTACGATCTCTTCTCAATCCTGTTAGGGACAGAGTCTGCTGAATTTTAGGGAAACTGTGTTCTACAAACTACAATCGATATTGCTGTGTGGGGGGTGGGGTGAATCTGCACTCAATCCTGATCTACGATCTCTTCTCAATCCTGTTAGGGACAGAGTCTGCTGAATTTTAGGGAAACTGTGTTCTACAAACTACAATCGATATTGCTGTGTGGGGGGTGGGGTGAATCTGCACTCAATCCTGATCTACGATCTCTTCTCAATCCTGTTAGGGACAGAGTCTGCTGAATTTTAGGGAAACTGTGTTCTACAAACTACAATCGATATTGCTGTGTGGTGTGGGATTGGAGATAGGCAGGTGTCAGTGATCCACATCCATTTCTGTGTGTGAGCTGCAGTGAACACAATCTTTTTGGGCTGCAGTGAACACAATCTTTTTGGGCTGCAGTGAACACAATCTTTTTGGGCTGCAGTGAACACAATCTTTTTGGGCTGCAGTGAACACAATCTTTTTGGGGTGCAGTGAACAAAATCTTTTTGGGGTGCAGTGAACACAATCCTTTTTGGTGTGCAGTGAACACAATCTTTGTGGGGTGCAGTGAACAAAATCCTTTGTGGGGTGCAGTGAACACAATCTTTTTGGGGTGCAGTGAACAAAATCCTTTTTGGGGTGCAGTGAACAACATCCTTTTTGGGGTGCAGTGAACACAATCTTTTTGGGGTGCAGTGAACAAAATCCTTTGTGGGGTGCAGTGAACACAATCTTTTTGGGGTGCAGTGAACACAATCTTTTTGGGGTGGAGTGAACAACATCCTTTTTGGGGTGCAGTGAACAAAATCCTTTTTGGGGTGCAGTGAACAAAATCATTTTTGGGGTGCAGTGAACACAATCTTTTTGGGGTGCAGTGAACACAATCTTTGTGGGGTGCAGTGAACACAATCTTTTTGGGGTGGAGTGAACAACAACCTTTTTGGGGTGCAGTGAACAAAATCCTTTTTGGGGTGCAGTGAACAACATCCTTTTTGGGGTGCAGTGAACACAATCTTTTTGGGGTGCAGTGAACACAATCTTTGTGGGGTACAGTGAACAGAATCTTTGTGGGGTGCAGTGAACACAATCTTTGGGGGGTACAGTGAACACAATCTTTGTGAGGTGCAGTGAACACAATCTTTGTGGGGTGCAGTGAACACAATCATTGTGGGGTGCAGTGAACTCAATCTTTGTGGGGTACAGTGAACACAATCTCATACTGAAGGTTTGAGGGTGCTGCCTGTTCCATACTCCCCCTACTCCTCATCTAGCCTTTTAGGGGTACAAACAATAGTAATTGGGGCCTAGTGTGGTTGTGTACGTGTGATATACATACACTTTTTTGGGATCATATTTTCTATTCCGCTATTTAATCAAAAACCTCTGGGGATCAGTTAAATTGGGGGATAGTCTGTGTTGGTACGTGTGAGAGAGATCCACCTTTCCAAGTTGTTGGGGTTCATCTCATACTTCTGAAGGTTTGAGGGTGCTGCCTGTTCCATACTCCCCCTACTCCTAGCCTTTTAGGGGTACAAACAATAGTAATTGGGGCCTAGTGTGGTTGTGTACGTGTGATATACATACACTTTTTTGGGATCATATTTTCTATTCCGCTATTTAATCAAAAACCTCTGGGGATCAGTTAAATTGGGGGATAGTCTGTGTTGGTACGTGTGAGAGAGATCCACCTTTCCAAGTTGTTGGGGTTCATCTCATACTTCTGAAGGTTTGAGGGTGCTGCCTGTTCCATACTCCCCCCTACTCCTAGCCTTTTAGGGGTACAAACAATAGTAATTGGGGCCTAGTGTGGTTGTGTACGTGTGATATACATACACTTTTTTGGGATCATATTTTCTATTCCGCTATTTAATCAAAAACCTCTGGGGATCAGTTAAATTGGGGGATAGTCTGTGTTGGTACGTGTGAGAGAGATCCACCTTTCCAAGTTGTTGGGGTTCATCTCATACTTCTGAAGGTTTGAGGGTGCTGCCTGTTCCATACTCCCCCCTACTCCTAGCCTTTTAGGGGTACAAACAATAGTAATTGGGGCCTAGTGTGGTTGTGTACGTGTGATATACATACACTTTTTTGGGATCATATTTTCTATTCCGCTATTTAATCAAAAACCTCTGGGGATCAGTTAAATTGGGGGA
Organism: Pelophylax lessonae; assembly: GCF_965119305.1. Taxonomy (NCBI): domain Eukaryota; kingdom Metazoa; phylum Chordata; class Amphibia; order Anura; family Ranidae; genus Pelophylax; species Pelophylax lessonae. The sequence goes on along the minus strand of NC_138772.1, from coordinate 144,971,833 downwards.
TAGTCTGTGTTGGTACGTGTGAGAGAGATCCACCTTTCCAAGTTGTTGGGGTTCATCTCATACTTCTGAAGGTTTGAGGGTGCTGCCTGTTCCATACTCCCCCTACTCCTAGCCTTTTAGGGGTACAAACAATAGTAATTGGGGCCTAGTGTGGTTGTGTACGTGTGATATACATACACTTTTTTGGGATCATATTTTCTATTCCGCTATTTAATCAAAAACCTCTGGGGATCAGTTAAATTGGGGGATAGTCTGTGTTGGTACGTGTGAGAGAGATCCACCTTTCCAAGTTGTTGGGGTTCATCTCATACTTCTGAAGGTTTGAGGGTGCTGCCTGTTCCATACTCCCCCTACTCCTAGCCTTTTAGGGGTACAAACAATAGTAATTGGGGCCTAGTGTGGTTGTGTACGTGTGATATACATACACTTTTTTGGGATCATATTTTCTATTCCGCTATTTAATCAAAAACCTCTGGGGATCAGTTAAATTGGGGGATAGTCTGTGTTGGTACGTGTGAGAGAGATCCACCTTTCCAAGTTGTTGGGGTTCATCTCATACTTCTGAAGGTTTGAGGGTGCTGCCTGTTCCATACTCCCCCTACTCCTAGCCTTTTAGGGGTACAAACAATAGTAATTGGGGCCTAGTGTGGTTGTGTACGTGTGATATACATACACTTTTTTGGGATCATATTTTCTATTCCGCTATTTAATCAAAAACCTCTGGGGATCAGTTAAATTGGGGGATAGTCTGTGTTGGTACGTGTGAGAGAGATCCACCTTTCCAAGTTGTTGGGGTTCATCTCATACTTCTGAAGGTTTGAGGGTGCTGCCTGTTCCATACTCCCCCTACTCCTAGCCTTTTAGGGGTACAAACAATAGTAATTGGGGCCTAGTGTGGTTGTGTACGTGTGATATACATACACTTTTTTGGGATCATATTTTCTATTCCGCTATTTAATCAAAAACCTTTGGGGATCAGTTAAATTGGGGGATAGTCTGTGTTGGTACGTGTGAGAGAGATCCACCTTTCCAAGTTGTTGGGGTTCATCTCATACTTCTGAAGGTTTGAGGGTGCTGCCTGTTCCATACTCCCCCTACTCCTAGCCTTTTAGGGGTACAAACAATAGTAATTGGGGCCTAGTGTGGTTGTGTACGTGTGATATACATACACTTTTTTGGGATCATATTTTCTATTCCGCTATTTAATCAAAAACCTCTGGGGATCAGTTAAATTGGGGGATAGTCTGTGTTGGTACGTGTGAGAGAGATCCACCTTTCCAAGTTGTTGGGGTTCATCTCATACTTCTGAAGGTTTGAGGGTGCTGCCTGTTCCATACTCCCCCCTACTCCTAGCCTTTTAGGGGTACAAACAATAGTAATTGGGGCCTAGTGTGGTTGTGTACGTGTGATATACATACACTTTTTTGGGATCATATTTTCTATTCCGCTATTTAATCAAAAACCTTTGGGGATCAGTTAAATTGGGGGATAGTCTGTGTTGGTACGTGTGAGAGAGATCCACCTTTCCAAGTTGTTGGGGTTCATCTCATACTTCTGAAGGTTTGAGGGTGCTGCCTGTTCCATACTCCCCCTACTCCTCATCTAGCCTTTTAGGGGTACAAACAATAGTAATTGGGGCCTAGTGTGGTTGTGTACGTGCGAGATACATACACTTTTTTTGATCATATTTCCTATTCCGCTATTCAATAAAAACCTTTGAGGATCAATTGAATTGCGGGATAGTCTGTGTCGGTACGTGTGAGAGAGATCCACCTTTCCAAGTTGTTGGGGTTCATCTCATACTTCTGAAGGTTTGAGGGTGCTGCCTGTTCCATACCCCCCCTACTCCTCATCTAGCCTTTTAGGGGTACAAACAATAGTAATTGGGGCCTAGTGTGGTTGTGTACGTGCGAGATACATACACTTTTTTTGATCATATTTCCTATTCCGCTATTCAATAAAAACCTTTGAGGATCAATTGAATTGCGGGATAGTCTGTGTCGGTACGTGTGAGAGAGATCCACCTTTCCAAGTTGTTGGGGTTCATCTCATACTTCTGAAGGTTTGAGGGTGCTGCCTGTTCCATACCCCCCCTACTCCTCATCTAGCCTTTTAGGGGTACAAACAATAGTAATTGGGGCCTAGTGTGGTTGTGTACGTGCGAGATACATACACTTTTTTTGATCATATTTCCTATTCCGCTATTCAATAAAAACCTTTGGGGATCAATTAAATTGCGGGATAGTCTGTGTCGGTACGTGTGAGATCCACCTTTCCAAGTTTTTGGGGTTCATCTCATACTTCTGAAGCTTTGAGGGTGCTGCCTGTTCCATACTCCTCCTCCTCCTCATCCATCCTTTTAGGTGTACAAACAATAGTAATTGGGGCCTAGTGTGCTTCTGTACGTGTGAGATACATACACATTTTTTGATCATATTTCCTATTCCGCTATTCAATAAAAACCTTTGGGGATCAATTAAATTGCGGGATAGTCTGTGTCGGTACGTGTGAGATCCACCTTTCCAAGTTTTTGGGGTTCATCTCATACTTCTGAAGCTTTGAGGGTGCTGCCTGTTCCATACTCCTCCTCCTCCTCATCCATCCTTTTAGGTGTACAAACAATAGTAATTGGGGCCTAGTGTGCTTCTGTACGTGTGAGATACATACACATTTTTTGATCATATTTCCTATTCCGCTATTCAATAAAAACCTTTGGGGATCAATTAAATTGCGGGATAGTCTGTGTCGGTACGTGTGAGATCCACCTTTCCAAGTTTTTGGGGTTCATCTCATACTTCTGAAGCTTTGAGGGTGCTGCCTGTTCCATACTCCTCCTCCTCCTCATCCATCCTTTTAGGTGTACAAACAATAGTAATTGGGGCCTAGTGTGCTTCTGTACGTGTGAGATACATACACATTTTTTGATCATATTTCCTATTCCGCTATTCAATAAAAACCTTTGGGGATCAATTAAATTGCGGAATAGTCTGTGTCGGTACGTGTGAGATCCACCTTTCCAAGTTTTTGGGGTTCATCTCATACTTCTGAAGCTTTGAGGGTGCTGCCTGTTCCATACTCCTCCTCCTCCTCATCCATCCTTTTAGGTGTACAAACAATAGTAATTGGGGCCTAGTGTGTTTCTGTACGTGTGAGATACATACACTTTTTTTGATCATATTTCCTATTCCGCTATTCAATAAAAACCTTTGGGGATCAATTGAATTGCGGGATAGTCTGTGTCGGTACGTGTGAGAGAGATCCACCTTTCCAAGTTGTTGGGGTTCATCTCATACTTCTGAAGGTTTGAGGGTGCTGCCTGTTCCATACCCCCCCTACTCCTCATCTAGCCTTTTAGGGGTACAAACAATAGTAATTGGGGCCTAGTGTGGTTGTGTACGTGCGAGATACATACACTTTTTTTGATCATATTTCCTATTCCGCTATTCAATAAAAACCTTTGAGGATCAATTGAATTGCGGGATAGTCTGTGTCGGTACGTGTGAGAGAGATCCACCTTTCCAAGTTGTTGGGGTTCATCTCATACTTCTGAAGGTTTGAGGGTGCTGCCTGTTCCATACTCCCCCTACTCCTCATCTAGCCTTTTAGGGGTACAAACAATAGTAATTGGGGCCTAGTGTGGTTGTGTACGTGTGATATACATACACTTTTTTTGGATCATATTTTCTATTCCGCTATTCAATAAAAACCTTTCTAGGGCAAGATCTTAAATTACAGAAATATGAGGAGACCGTCAAATAAGGGCCGTGGCCTGGGTCGTGGTGCTGCTGGTAGAGCTCCTGTTGCAAGGAGAGGACATGGTCGATCTGTGCCAGCTACACGCACAAGTGAAACACCTTCCTCAAGTGTGAGTAGGCGACAGAACCTGCATCAGTATTTGGTAGGGCATCAAACGCCCCTAGAAGTGATGAGGCCAGAACAAGTTGAGGCGATAGTAGATTGGTTTGCTGCTGACAGTGCCTCCAGTTCCTTCACATTGTCTCCCACCCAGTCTACTGCAGAAAGGTCAGAGTTGGCACCTGCAGCCAATGTCCAACCGTCTTTCACCTCACCCCCTTGCAAATCAGGCCAGCAGTCTGAGCCCCAAGCCATACAGCAGTCTCTTATTCTTTTTGAGGACTCTGTCAGCAGGGTTTCCCAGGGCCATCCACCTAGCCCTGCCCCAGAAGTGGAAGAGATTGAGTGCAGCGATGCCCAACCACTTATTCCTCAAGATGAGTACATGCAAGGATCATCGCAGCACGTCTCCGATGATGACGAAACGCAGGTGCCAACTGCTGCGGCGTTCAGCATTGTGGAGACCGACAAGGAGGGCAGGGGTGAAGACTGGGTGGAAGATGATGTGGAGGACGATGAGGTCCTCGACCCCACATGGAATGAACGTCATGCAGGTGAACTGAGTAGTTTGGAGGAAGAGGCGGTGGTCGCACAGAGCCACCAGCACAGCAGAAGAGGGAGCAGGGTGCAGAAGCGGAGCGGCCGTGCCCTAGACACTACGCCCGCTACTGCCCAACGCAGCAAGGGAACGAGCGCACCAAAGTCAGCTCAAAGGAGTTCTCTAGCGTGGAAGTTCTTTAGAAAATGTGCTGATGACAGGACACGAGTGGTTTGCACCCTGTGCAATCAGAGCTTGAAGCGAGGCATGAACCTTCTCAACCTGAGCACAACCTGCATGATCAGGCATCTAAGTGCAAAGCACGAGCTGCAGTGGAGTACACACCTTCAAAACCAAGAAACGTCTCTGGCTCATCCTGCTTCTTCTTCTGCTGCAGTCTCGGCCGCTCCAGCCACATCTGTAGTGATACCGGCACCTGCCACCCCGCAAACAGACGATCTGTCAGCAACACCACCACCTGGGTCACCAACAACCATCTCCACAATGTCCCGTGGAAGCGTTCAGCTTTCCATCTCCCAAACACTTGAGAGGAAGAGGAAGTACCCCCCTACCCACCCGCGATCCCTGGCCCTGAATGCCAGCATTTCAAAATTATTGGCCTTTGAAATGCTGTCATTCCGTCTGGTGGAGACGCACAGTTTTAAAAACCTTATGTCGGTGGCTGTCCCACAGTACGTCGTGCCCAGCCGCCACTACTTTTCCAGGCAAGCCATCCCTTCCCTGCACAACCAAGTGGGGGAAAAAATCAGGTGTGCACTGCGCAACGCCATCTGTGCCAAGGTCCACCTAACTACGGATACGTGGACCAGTAAGCACGGTCAGGGGCGTTATATCTCCCTAACGGCACACTGGGTAAATGCAGTGGCGGATGGGCCTGAGGCGGATAGCAATTTGGCGCATGTCCTTCCACCACCGAGGATTGCAGGGCGCTTCAGTTTGCCTCCTGTTCCTAACTCCTCCTACTCCGCTTCCTCATCCTCTACCGCCTCCTCATCCGGACAGCGTAACACCTTCACCACCAACTTCAGCACGGCCAGGGGTAAACGACAGCAGGCAGTTTTACAACTTGCCTGTTTGGGGGACAAACCACACACCGCGCAGGAGTTGTGGAGGAGCATGGAACAGCAGACAAATGAGTGGTTGCTGCCAGCGAGCCTCAAGCCCGGCCTGGTGGTGTGCGATAACGGGCGAAATCTCATAGCAGCTCTGGGCCTAGCCGGTTTGACGCACATCCCTTGCCTGGCGCATGTGCTGAATTTGGTGGTGCAGAGGTTCCTTAAAAACTACCCCGATATGTCAGAGCTGCTGCAGAAAGTGCGGGCCGTTTGTGCGCACTTTCGGCGTTCTCACCCTGCTGCTGCTCGCCTGGCAGCGCTGCAGCGTAACTTCGGCCTTCCCGCTCACCGCCTCATATGTGACGTGCCCACAAGGTGGAACTCCACCTTGCACATGCTGGAAAGACTGTGCGAGCAGCAGCAGGCCATAGTGGAGTTTCAGCTGCAGCACGCACGCGTGAGTCGCTCTGCGGAACAGCACCACTTCACCACCAATAACTGGGCCTCCATGCGAGACCTGTGTGCCTTGTTGCGCTGTTTTGAGTACTCC